>NW_022437002.1:12883593-12936355 GCF_009761245.1 Sapajus apella | reverse complement strand
CACACACACACACACACACACACACACACACACACACACACACACGCATGCACGCACGCACATACACACACCAGAAAGATGGGCCCACCGGCAACATACAGGAGACACAAGAGCCCAGAGAAGGACGCAGTTAACCATGAGGGCCAAGGGCCTGGAGTTTGGCAGTTAAAGCTTCTTAGACAACACCATGTCTTTGGTAGACCCTGAAGGATGAAAGTGAGTAGGAGACTGCCAGGCCAACAGGGAGAGAGAGACATGGGTTCTTAACAGAAATTAGCCAGTGCAAAAGTACAATCATAGGAGAGTGAGGGGTACTAGGGGAACAGAAAGATACTTCACTCAGCTGAAGCACAAAATACAAGGAGGCTCAGAGGAGCGGCAGGAGGGACACAAGTGTGTTCGGGGAAGCAGGAGAGGCAGGGTGTGGCAAATCAGAGCCAATGGTGGTCTGTTCTTCTGAACAGCCCCACAATCTCTAATTAGAAGTAACACAAGTCTCACGAAACTGATCAAGAGGCTTCAGGACAATTCGAAGCAAAAAACAACTTATTAGAGATGGAATTTCTACTCACTTGTTCAGGCTCGACGTGGCAGAACATCGATATTTTCTCTTTCACTGATGTGTCAAGTGGATTTGAGCACCTGCAAACCACCTAGCAGTAGAGAACACGATGGCTTAGAGAGAAGGAAAAGATAAGTACGGGATTTTCCTGATTCAAATTAAAACAGACATCACGTTGTTAAGATGAACAAAAATGTTAACTCTCAGCACCAGGCACATAATCCATGAAAATATTATGACCTGTTTCAAAGCAAAATCCCTAAATGCCAAACTGGAGAAACTAAGAGAATGATGGTACAAATGAAAAGATAATGAACTAAAGAGCTCACTGGGGTTCTCCTCCATTAGTGTTCCCAGGTAGAAGGGAAAATGAGAATAAAGGGACTGAGAGGAAAAATAAGGCCTGGGGAGTACAAGACCCAACTCGAGCCAAGAAAGAACATCTTGCAAACTAAGCCCCGGTTCAAAGCACGAATCTTGTTCTCTCCACCATCAATTATCAAGAGCATGCCAACAAGACAGAAGTCTTGTCTGTCATGAAGGAGTGATCTTAACAAGACATACGAGATGACACTGAAACCAGAAATCAGGAAATCTTACCAGATCTGGGGAAAGCCCAAGCCCTCTAAGTTCCCGAACACTATTCTGGGTTGGTTTAGTCTTCTGTTCCCCTGTTGAACTCGGCTATTTTACAAAAGAAAAAAAAAATTAGTTTCTCTCTGATAAGGAATTTTCAAGTATGATTTTCCTTAAACCCCTTTTAATAAGGAAATAGATTATTTGGTCACTTACGTAATTTAGCTTTTATGTTTGTCAAAGTTTTAGAGTCAAATGGTTCTACAGAGTTTGTCCTAAAGGAACAGCGGTACCGGCCCTAACCCACTCTGCCCTTTCCAATCCCTAGAAACAACCACTCTTCAATGGCTGTTGAAGAGTTTGCTTCATTGCTACTTCTTCACATTTACTTGGAGGCATTTTCTATTGATCTTCCTGTTAAATGAGGATCCTGCCCCCATTAGACACTTTCCTGTGCCTGCAGCCTTCTTTTACTGTTCCCAAACCACGTGCCACACTTTTCCTTTCTGTACTAAATCATCTTTCCTCTCCTCTCACAATTAACAGATAGACAGGTTATGTATGGACTTCTAGGATGGAAATCATTTTCTGTTGGATTTTTTTCTTTTAAATAGAGACAGGGTATTGTCACATTGCTCAAATTGGTCTCAAACTCATAGGCTCGAGCAGTCATCCCACCTCTGTCTCCCAAAGTGCTGAGTTTACAGGTCTGAGCCACCATGCCCAGCCTCCACTGGGATTTTTAATGCAATAGCATCACTGTCTTTTAGCTTCCAATATTATTGCTGAAAGGTCCAATAGCACAATAATTCTTGATTTTTCTCTTTAGAGCCTTTTAGAACTTCTACCCCATGACTCTGAACCTTCACAATAATATGCCTGGATGTGGGTCATCTGTCATCCAGTATGCTAGGCACCAAGTGGGCCCTTCCAACCCAGAAACTGATGTTAAGAAATTTCCTTCAAGTGTTCAGATAAGGGGTCAGAAATTTTTTTCTATAAAGGGCCTGATAATAAGTATTTTAGGTTTTGTGGGCCACACAGTCTCTGCCGCAACTATTCAACTCTACTGTTTTAGTGCAAAAGCAGCCGCAAGACAGCACATAAACAAATGGACACAGCTTTATTTCCATAAACCTGATTTCCAAAACCTGGGGAGTTAGGCTGATGTGGCCACATGCTATCGTTTGCTGACCCCTAGGGTTCAGATCATACTTCCATTCCTGTTCTTATTTTTTGGAACCCCTATTATTTGGAAGTTAGAACTTACGAGCCGGTCCACTAATTTTCTTACCTTTTCTCTCCTATTTTTGTCTCTTGGTCTTTTTGCTGTACTTCCTTAGGTATTTTCTCAACTTACTTTCTCTTAACTTTTTCATTACTGCTATCTAACTTTTAATTTCCAAGGATTCGTTTCTGTTCTCTCAGTTTCTTTCTTACAACATCCAGTTCTTATCCAATGGATACAGCTTATCTCCTTTTAATTTTCTAAGAATAGTAATGACAGGTCATTTTTGGTTTTTGGTGTTCTTTTTTTAAGTTTCCTCTGCTTGTAGAGCCTCAGTTCCCTCTAAGTTTCTTTGTTTTTTGGTCTCTTACCTGTTAGAGGCTTTCTCCAAGTGTATGGAGGCCTGCTCATACTTAAATGCTACCTGTAAGTTCTGTGTGAGTGGGTAGGCTTGTCATGGTGAAAATCTGGCTGGCCTATTTCATGGGGAGACTCCAGAGCCAATGTCTTTTATCCCGGGCTATCCACACCCCAGAGGAGAATCTTACAATCTCCCACATGGAATGGCCAGGCCTAGGCATGATGATTCTGGGAACCAAGTGGCAGAAGGCGGCAAGGAGTATCAACAACATAACGTTACACTCAATCCCATGTTTGTAGTCCAGTGTTACCGCCCTCAACTGTCCCTAGTATCTGCTTGTCCAGGAACTCTCTCCAGAGAACAAGCCTCCAGTCTTCAGCCAAGGTGGGAGGAGGCTAACGCCCAACTGTGCACTTTAGGAAAAAGATGTCAGAGTCAGAGTCTTCTGAAGCAGGAGCTACATGAGCCTCGCATTCATCCACTCCGGAGCTTTTGGGGTTCTGCAAGGCAAACGGGGCTGCTTCTCTGCTTTTGTTGCTGCAGGCATAAGATCCAGCACTTAAGGTCAGCTTAGTCAGTCTCTACGCATCCATCTGCTTCCAGCTTCCTAATTTTTGTTACTACTGACTCCTCTCTACAAGATTTGTCTTTAAAAAACAGCCGCTTTACTCCAGTGCCACCATACAGTAAAGACAAATCCACACGGCCAATCCACATCTGCAAATGCAACTGCCCTGATGAATTTTTCAAATGTTTTCTATTTGATCTTTTCAAAAAAGTAGGATTATAACAAATTTATACTTACAAAGTTCTTTATTCCCTGTTTCCTGCACCTCAAGTGAAAACTACTAGACAGTGAGTGAAAATCATTCCAGTTTACCTTTCCTCCCTCCTCTGTATCTCTTTCAATGTCTTACTTACCTGGGGAACTAGACTGACGTGGATGTTACAAAAGTTCTCTCTTTTGACCTTGAATTGGAACTGACGGAAGGCCTCAATAAAGGGCATGCTTTCTATGTCTCCCACAGTTCCACCAAGCTAGAAGAACAAAGTTGTTTCAGAGGTTAGGCACTAAACCCTTCTCTGGCAGTTTAGTTTTCTAACAATCGTTTTGTCTTCCTGATTCAGTGATCAGTAATTACGTAACATGGACTCTCTACCCCTGTAAAATGTTAGTTAATAGGAATTAGAAATCTCTTTGTACTAAAAGGTTACTCTTTTGGACAGGCTCATCATAATAACCCAAAGGTTATTATGGAACTTTCCACATCATTTCAAGAAAAAGGTCAGGTGAGAGAGTTGTCGGAATTTTATCTGTATCACAGTCCCGAAGCCAAAAAAAACCTGTATCTTATCTCTTTAATTAATCATAAATAATTTTTGTACTGAAAAACATCATTTGGCTGCACACAGTGACTCACACCTGTAATCCCAGCACATTAGGAGGCCAAGGCAGGCAGATGGCTTGAACCTGGGAGTTGGAGACCATCCTGGGCAAAATGCCAAAACCCTGTCTCTACCAAAAAAGTACAAAAACTAGCTAGCCATGGTGGTGTGCATCCGTAGTCCCAGCTACTCAGAGGCTAAGGTGGGAGAACTGCTTGAGCCCAGGAGGTCAAGGTTGCAGTGAGCCATGACTGCTCCACTGGACTCCAGCCTGGGTGACAGGGAAAGACCCTGTCTCTCAAAAAAAAAAAAAAAAAAAAAAAAAGCATTAATTCTAAACAAACTGCTGGAACTTTTGAGTCTCCCGCTATCTGAGAAACAGTGAGTTCCAACAGCCAGGATCAGCATAGCAGGAGTAAAGATACTGAAACCAAATGAAGCGCATTCAGAGACGAATGCTCTTGCCAGAGGAAAGCAAAAGATCTGCTGACTTGCTCAAGAGATAGATGAAAATGAAAATGTGTCACACCACTCATGGGTACAGTCAGTACTAAGTGAATCCATAAATGCAAAAAAAATAAAAAAGAAGCAGCACTGTTTCGGCAAAGTTACAGCTCTCCCCTGCATGGCCATTCCACATGACTGTTACTGTGCTCTTACCTGCCACATTGCAAAATACTGCACCAACAGAGATAGGAAGGCCAAGAGCTCCACTGGGAACTGTCTAATCAGTTGTTGATGGCTGACTAAGGAGATGAGTACACTTGTTCACATGCGCAGGAATCATACAAACCTCAATAACACACACTTGAGGTTCCAGGCCATCTTCATCTACAGGTATTAGTGCCTGTCTCATCACCCACTCCTGGATTGCATCTGTGATATGAGGGACAACTGAGAGAGAGAAAACAAACATGAAACTTACACTTTTTCATCTACATTGACTGAGACAAACGCACTTACTGTAAAAACAAACTGTGGCACTCTTGGCCTGGAGAGGGTGGCAATAGGGTTAAGAATACTTTTGAAGCCCCCTTTAACTGGACTCAACAATGTCTGAGCTCACACTTCCTGCAGCCAGATATCCAAGTTGTTTCTGGAAGCACTGCAACAGAGCAAGGTGTCCTGAGCCACACGGGAGCAGGTGCCCTATGCAGAGTCCACCCTTTTGGCCACACACCAGTATGGCCACCCCTATTTGCTCTGAGCTGAAGGTAGGCACATTACACTTCAGTGTTTTTCCAGGAACAAGAGACTTCTGGGACCCTGTTCCATGTTTCCAGTTTACCAAAGGGAAGACAATCCACTGCAGAGAGCCAGCATAGCACAGCACAGTAGAGTGGTTAGGAGCACAGTATTCGGGGTCAGAATGTCTAGATTCAAACCTCAGTCCCACGACTCATTAGCTGTGGATTGAGCCAATTACAGAACCATTTTAAGCTTGTTTTCCCTACCTGTTAAGCTGTGGAAATTTTGTGAGACAGCACCTGTAAAATGCTCCGTAGAGCACCTGCCGAGTCAGTGCTCAAAGAATGCCAGCGATTGCTCAACACTTTTCAAAAATCATAGTTGCTGGGCAGACTGCAAGTTCCTAAAAGGTGAAGATTACTGTTTAACTCCAGGTTACTCCAGTTACAGCAATGCCTCATGCACAAGGATATCCATTTGCCTCACGCAGGAGGATATTCATTATCTACTCCACACACGGTGTCAAAGTGATCTTTTAAAATGCAAGTCAGAATTCATCACTCCTACGCTTAAATTTTCGGTGGCTTCCCACTCCTCTGAGTACACTCTCAGCTTCTTGCTGTGGCCCAGAGACTGGGTAGAACCTGGCTGTGGCCACCACCCCCACTCTCTAACCACCCCCCTCGGTCACTTTGCCTCAGCCTTGCCGGCTTCCCCTCCATTCCTAGACCAAGCAAGCCTTTTGCAGCCTTGGGCCACTGCACTTCTCATTCCATTCTCTCTGGGATTGGCCTCTCAGCTCAACTGGCCTCTCCTGGGAGGCTCCCTGACCACTTGCCCAAAGTGGCTTTCCCCAGTCATTCTTACAGGTAATCTCCATGTGGCCAATGACCTCTCTGGTCTTGTTCATCACATGTGTTACCAGCACCAGCGAGGGTCTGACTATAGTGAGCATTCAATGCAAAACTGATAGATGATGAATAAATACATAGCAAACTGTTTTTTATGTGTCAGGAAGTCAGAGAAACATTTTACTGACTTTTGGTTCCTTTAATCCTCCTAACAAACCAGAGCGGTAAGTGTTGTTATTGTCTCCATTTTACAGAAAAGGAATCCACATGTCAAAGAGGTTAAGTAATTTGCCCATGTGCACAATGCTGGTGAGTAGGGGTGCTAAGATCTAAACATGACCCAATTAGCCCAGAATCGCCAGGGTAGCCCCAGACCAGAGCCAGCTGTCAGTGTGACCCTCAGTTTTCAGGCCAGAAAAGCCTAAAGCCAAAAGCAGATTTGCTCTAATAACTGAAATTAAAGCCACTTTTGAAACCCCCCAAATTTGAGCCACTGTCATTACACTGGATCAGTAGTTTTCCAACCCCACCTTTTCATTGTATTTATTTATTTCTTTTCTTTTTAGGCGGAGTCTTGCTCTGACGCCCAGGCTAGAGTGCAGTGGCACAATCTTGGCTCACTGCAATCTCTGCCTCCCAGGTTCAAGCGATTCTCCTGCCTCAGCCTCCCGAGTAGCTGGGATTACAGGTGCGTGCCACCAGCCCGGCTGTTGTATTTTTAGTAGAGACAGGGATTCACCATGTTAGTCAGGCTGGTCTCAAACTCCTGACCTCGTGATCCTCCCGCCTTGGCCTCCCAAAGTGCTGGGATTACAGGCATGAGCCACAGTGCCCGGCCAGCCCCACCTGTTTAAAGCAGTAAAACATTTTCCTTACATGGATGCCTGTACAAAATCCCAAAACAGCAAATAGCGTAAGTGAAGCAGTGCTGGTAAAAGCTTGGGAGGAACCACAAACCCACTTCTCAGGTTCCTCCTAGTCCATATGGCACTGATGAACAGCCTGGAAACCAGTATACACAATGGATGTTCAGTTCCTTCTCACTTCTATACATAGTAAGTCCCAGATGCACACATACATGCCATCTGGCTTAATGCCCTAATCGAGTTGCCTTTACCACTTTCACATTCATTACTGTGTAAAAACAACAGCCCTCTGGACTTGTATCATGCTGCCATGGATGGACTGACAAGCTTCAATAAAGACGTAGTTCCTCAAATTATTTTTTTAGCGAACAACAATATAATTCTGATTTTTCAACCGAAGGCATAGTTCAATAACAATACCCTGAGAGTTTCATGCTGAAATCACATACAATGTAAATTTTTGTACTCAAAAGGAAATGATACATCTGTGTAGAGGTTGGAGGAGAAAAATTAAACTGGTTACAACTTTTCAACTGTAAAGGTAAATCCAGTCTTACCTTGGACAGTTTTCCCCAAGTAATCTCCTTTCCGTTCCTTGTTAATGACATACTGGTATATCTTTCCAGTGGTCAGATTATTGTCCTTGGTGAGGCGGATGTCAAGGAACCGCTCATAGTTACCCAGGTCAAGGTCTACTTCCCCACCATCATCCAGCACAAAAACCTCACCTGCAATGAACACGGAAAACATTTAGGTTAAGTGAAAAATACCTATACCATGGCACAACAGCAATCCTGAAATAAAACACTCACAACAAGGTGTGTGTGCACGTGATATGAAGCACAGAAATTCACTTCGAGAAAACTAAATATGACACACAAAAAGAAAAATTAGCAGCCATTCTCTAAAAGGTAATTTCGTACTTCTAGCCGGTCAACAAACTCATTCTTAATCAAGAAGAGTTATAAAATAGCATGGGATGGGAAGGAATGACAGCCCAGTAGGCTGTGCATATACAAGACCTTACAGTAGTATAGCATCTGCTGCCAAGGGAAAAAGAACTTTTGGAAAAGTCTCCTAATTGAGCATAATATGGTTTAAAGCATGATAAAAAATATTTGATTCAAAATCTGGATGCATGCGTATTGAGTTTGTGCTGATTATAAAAAATCAGCTTCTGAGCTCTGCTTTTGTTCTAAACAACGTTGTGAAACTGCACACGTACCCCCCATTCCTTTGTTGCACATTCATTCCATGAAACTTCACTCTAGAAATTTTGCCCAGAATGATTCATTCCTACCACCACAATAGGAGACAAGCTCAAACACGGGAACGGAGATAACTCATCCTCTGCTCAACAATTCTGTATTAAATATCACTCTGGTATATGGATCTTTTCCTGACGCTATTTGTTACATGAGAATTTCTGCACTAATGACAATGCTTGTAGATTTTCACCTTAATGCTAGAGAGTAGGAGTATGAATGCAGAATTTTAAAATTTATGAGGTATGTTTTAACATCTCTCCCAGTTTTAAGCAATTAATCTTTGAAGTAAGAGCCACAGTCGCATGTCACACAGTTGACAGGTTCTCAAGAACAATAACAAAGTAAAATGCAGTCAGGCACGGTGGCTCCCATCTGTAAACCCAGCATTTTGGGATTACAGTGGGAGGACCCAAGACCAGCCTGGACAACATGGTGGAACCACATCTCTACAAAAAATTTATAGAGATTAGCCAGGCACGGTGATTTACGCCTGTAGTCCCAACTACTCAGGAGGCTGAGGTGAGAGGACTGCTCAACCCCAGGAGGTGGAGGCTGCAGCGAGCCATGACAGTGCCACTGCACTCCAGCCTGGGTGACAGAGTGGGATCCTGTCTCCAAAAAAAATAAATAAGTAAATTCTGCTTCTTCCTGTCTAGGTGAGAAAACCAGCATTCTGCTATACTAAGGAACATTTTACAGGACAGAAAATAAAAGTTATGCAAACTATGCACATAATTTCCAAGTGCTGACATGTTCTTCCACATTCGATAATTACCAAGAAATGCACTGTGCTTACCATGCTCATAAGGAGAGAATGTCCCTGCATCAATGTTAATGTAAGGGTCAATTTTGATTGAAGTTACATGTAAACCACATGACTTGAGTATTGTGCCCACACTACTGGCAATGATTCCTTTTCCAATTCCTGATATAACACCACCAGTAACCAGAATGTACTTCATTTTACTTTTTGACCTGGAAGAAGGAAAAATGACCGATGAAATAAATGTATCTCAACAAACCAAACTCATCTGGGTTCAAATACTGGCTCTGCCAATTATTAGCTATGAAACCTCTTGAAGCCTCAGTTTCTCTGTCATGTAACTGCAGAAGGTTTTCGTCAGGTTTAAATAGATCATAACAAACATTTCTTGGATCACTGAACGGCTTTAGTCAAATATGAGTAGAAAAACAACTACTACTCTAATAATATAGCTTTTGTTTAAAGCTCTAACAACTAATAACCTTCAGAGTCAACCTAATAAAACCAGCTGTAAGTTGGTTGATAGAACACTATGCCCCAAATGTTTGCTAAAATCACTGCCAGACACTGGCATACCAGGCAGGTGTCTCGTTATTTTCCCTACATGGGAAAAAATTTCAAGCTTGGATAAGCACTCCAGTTCTCCATGAAATAAATAATATCTTTGGCTAAACTACAATGTATCATCAAGGAAACACAGCTCCTCTAGGTTGTAAAAGATAGACTATCTCAGCACTTTGAGAGGCCAATGCAGGTGGATCACGAGGTCAGGAGTTCAAGACCAGACTGGCCAACATGGTGAAACCCTGTCTCTACTAAAAACTACAGAAATTATCTGGGCATAGTGGCTCATGCCTGTCTGTAATCCCAGCTACTTGGGAGGCTGAGGTAGGAGAATCGCTTGAACTGGGACCCGGGACGCAGAGGTTGCAGTGTGCCGAGATTGTGCCACTGTACAACAGCCTGGGTTACACAGCGAGACTCCATCTCAAAAAAAAAAAAAAAAAAGATAGCCTAAAAGGAAAGAACAGCAATATTTAAAAGTGGCTGCAACTAAAACAAAATTCCTTTAATTAAAAATAGTTCTCTGGCTGGGCATCGTGGCTCATGCCAATAAGCCTGTAATCTCTACTTGGGAGGCAGAGGCAGGAAGATCACTTGAGGTCAGGAGTTTGAGACCAGCCTGGCCAATATGGTGAAACCCTATCTCGACTAAAACACAAAAATTAGCCAGCCATGATGGCGCATGCCTGTAGTCCCAGCTACTCCGGAGGTTGAAGCAAAAGAATCGCTTGAACTCAGGAGGCAGAGGTTGCAGTGAGCCGGGATCATGCCACTGCACTCCAGCCTGGGCGACAGAATAAGACTGTCTCAAAAAAAAAAAAAAAAAGTAGTTCTCTTTTGTAATTTTACAACAACTTGCTCCTTATCAGAAATCTCTCCCAGGTACGCCATGAAGAGAGACTATAAATATTGGGGGAGAGGGATATCAGGTAAGAAACCAGTCTGAAGCACGAGACAGGCAGAGGACTCAAAGAGACGGGAGATGAGATTAAAGCCAAACAGCAGTGCCATGGTGGCAGGAAACGGAGAGATGAAAGAAGATTTAAGGGCAGCAGAATCAAGATACATGTGAAAATAGCGTCAACAGGAGGTGAGGAGACCATGATGGGTTCACCACAGAGGATTTATCACTGGTCCCCAGCTTCAGAAGTCTAGAATTCTCTAGTTGGTCAGCAAAACCAAATGTGACCAAAATGAGAAACAATTGCAAAGTAGCAGAAAATGCTTACTTTGGCATGGACAGGACATTTTCCTCCTCAGGAACGTTCCATGTGAAGTCAAATTATGATAAAAACAAACTAAGGAACAAGAAAACTAGAGAGTTGTGCTTGAAGCGTTCCCCCGCCCAGCCCCTCCCCAGAGCAGGAATGAACACACTTGGCAGGGAAGGAATAAATGCTCAGAAGTCTTCCCTGCTCTAAAGGCTCTTTCCATCCTCTGCTGCAGCATTACCAAAAGCATGCTCCCTAGTTTCCGCAAAATGCATATAGGATTCTCAAAAAGGGTTTCATAGATATAAATCAGAAAATTGCTGATAAAACCAAGTCATGTAATGCAAGACTTTTAGGAGTGTTTGGTAAATAACCTCACACTGTGATCGCTGCTATACAGTATGCAGTGTCTCCAAGCTTATCTGATCCTAAGTCTCCCACTTTACAGTTCCTTATTGACACATCAAAATCAGACTTAGGTACATTCTGAGTATGTCCCAACCAGACATATCCTTTACTGAGACTACACCCTGGTCTCCCTAAGTTTTGGATGTTCCTAGCAATTCCTCTGCCATCCTGAGCGAGTTACTTCTACAAAAGATTCATCTCATCCAATTACATTTGATTTGCACCAATTTCACTCTAAGAGGGTAACATCTCTCTCTAGCTTCCTTAGGTTCTTTCTTTAGAATCTTGCAGTCTCAGTGCCTGGCAATAAATACGCCAATGTACACAAAGATTCGGTGGGAAGCTCATTCATTCATCCTTATAGGCTACTGACTATGTGAGATCAGATTTGGGCCCGTATCTCAACCTACTGGCAGTCCAGTTGGAGAGATAAAACATTAACAAATAAATAATTCAGTGATGGTGGAAGCAGACAGAAAACATGTGATGGCTATAAACGGGGAAGAAGAGGGCAGAAGCTTTCAGTACCACGGCCATGAGAGGAAGGTGGGAGAAGTCCTGGGGTCGCCGGCAGAGCCAGGCGGCTCCTGTTTCATATAGGCCTTGAAGGACTTAGAGCACAGGAAAGGGAACAGGGTGAACAGGCTGGTGCGAAGCAGCTAGAGAACAGAGGTAAGGCCAAGAGGGGGAAGGCGGGGAGGGAAGGATATACGGTGGAAGAGGTATAACTGGAAAGGTAGGCGAGGGACAGATCATGTGCAAACCAGCATGCCCAATCTGAACTTAATTCTGAAGGTGACAGAAGGCGAGAGGTTTCCCGGCACATAAGTAATGTAAATCAAGATGCATCAGATAAATTCAACAAAGACTGAGGGTGAAAATGCTTTTTCTTTCAATGTTATGAGATCAAGTGCCAGCCCCATCACTCGTGTGCAGACATCACAGTCAAGTCACCTGAGCTGCCTGCAGCGCGGGTTCTCGCCTCAGGAACAGGGGTGAGAATCTCTGCGCAGCCAGCGTCACAGGGCCTGCTGAGGATTCGAAACTGTAACCAGTGTGGACGCAAGGGAGCCACGCAAACGTGGTGAGCTCAACACCGCCAGCGCCCCGACTCCCGGCTGTCGGGATGGGAGGAAGCTGTGGGGCTAAAGGGCCAGCCGCAAGGCCCAGGGCCCGCGAGCTCCCAGGCCCCCTCCTCCTACAGCGCGGAGCCGCCCCGCCCAGACCCGGAGTGCCAGCACCAGGCGGCTGAGCCCGCGCTGAGGCCCAAGGCCCGCGCCGCCTGAATGGATGGGCGGCCGCCGGGCTTCCTCGCTGACGACGAGCAAAAGGGGCTCCACGCCCCTACGGCCTTCGCCGTCCGACGAGCCCGGCCGAGCATATTCGGCGCGGCCTGGTGCTACGAGGCAGGCCTCGCAGCCTCTGCAGCTGCCCCGCGCCCCGCTCGGTCCCTTTCCTCAGCGCCGGCCGGCCACGAGGCCCGAGCGCGGGAGCCAGCAGCTAGCCGGGCCGGGCGCCCGCCCCACTCCCGTTAAACACGCAGCCCATTGGGCAGGACGCCGTGTCACCTCGCCCCTGATTGGTGGGGAGCGACGTCTTTCACCCCGGCGGCGGGGCTATCCGGCGCCCGGCTGAGCTAGCGTCGCCGACTCCTGAGCGGGAGAACGGTTCCCACGGGATCCTTAGAGTCAGCCTACCTGCGGCCGGCTTCAGATCCTCCCGTCAGCGACAGAGCTGGGCCGGCGACGCGCGCGGAGCCCCGGACAGCCAGTGAACAACCCCGGCCGCACGCGCCCAGCAGTCTTTCACGGAGGCGGGCTCTAGGCTGTGCGCACGCAGAGGGCGGAGGGCGGGGCGTGGCCGAAGTGCGCAGGCGCGGGGCGGTCGCCGCCGCTAGATCTCCTGGCAGTCTTTGCTCCCCTGTGTCGGCGGCGGTTCGAGTCCGGGCTGGTGGCGGGATGTCTGCCCCTTTGCTTCCGTCCCAGCTTGTACCACAAGCTTCCTCTCTTGATGGGGAGGAGGCCTCTTGGGGACTCACGTCTGACCTATTCGTCGCCTGGCCTCGCGTCCTCCCACAGCGGCCTCCTGGAGTTGTGGGCGTTGCCTTGCATCTGATGGTCTTTCACTGCGGGCTCCAGGCGGTGCTGCGCCAGCGCATCTCTGCCTACTGGCGAGGGACGGCAGCTGCGTCACCCCGGCCTCCAAAACGGAAGTGCAGAGGGTCGCGTGGCGCTGACTCCTCGTCGCGGCCTCCCTCCTCCCCACACCTGCCCCGGAGGCGGCTGCTTTGGATGGATGAGGGTCCAGAGAGGAACGACATCATCCAGCTACAGCTCCCTGAGCACCCACTGTGTGCCACGCACTGTGCTGGGCACAGAGGGACCCTGTCCTCGGACTAACGATGTAGAGAGGCACACTGACCAGCTCATTACACTTCATGAGAGCTTGCTGCTGCGGAGATGCTGGTGCCGGAGCAGTGGGTGCCCAGCGCAGGGACTGACCCAAGTCTGGTGGGGGTTGGGAATTCAGGCGGGAAGTATCCCCTGAAAAAGTGACTTTGAAGCAGAGACCTAAGTAGACTGGCAAAGATGGGAAAGGGAGAGCCAAGGATAAGAAAGTGAGGTGTGCTTGAGCCCACAAGTTCGAGACCAGCCTGGGTAACAGCGAGAGACCCCATTTCTTTCTTTTTTTTTTTTTTGAGACTGAGTTTCCCTCTTATTGCCCAGGCTGGAATGCAATGGTGCAATCTCTGCCTCCCAGATTTAAGTGATTCTCCTGCCTCAGCCTACGGAGTAGGTGGAATTACAGGCATGCACCACCACGCTGGGCTGAAGACCAAAATATGCCAACCCCTGAGCTGAACACATATCTTTGTCTTGCTTCTTACTTAGGAGTTTATCGCAGCCTGCTGAGATTTCCTGTTCACTTATCTGTCTCCTCCATACCAGATTGGAATCTCTTTGAGGCTACTTAGCCTTTCTGTAATTTTGTATTTTTAGTTGAAATGGGGTTTCACCATATTGGCCAGGCTGATCTCAAACTCCAGACCTCAGGTGATCTGCCTGCCCTGACCTCTCAAAGTGCTGGGATTACAGGCGTGAGCTACCGTGCCTGGCCTATTATTTTTATAAGAAATGGGGGCCGGGCACAGTGGCTCACGCCTGTAATCCCAGCACTTTGGGAGGCCAAGGTGGGCAGATCACAAGGTCAGGAGTTTGAGACCAGTCTGGCCAATATGGTGAAACCCTGTTTCTACTAAGGATGCAAAAATTAGCAGGGCCTGATGGTGGGTGCTTGTAGTCTCAGCTACTCAGGAGGCTGAGGCAGGAGAATTGCTTGAACCCAGTAGGCAGAGATTGCAATGAACCAAGATCATGCCACTGCACTCCAGCCTGGGTGACAGAGCAAAACTCCATCTCAAAAAATAATAAAAGAAGAAAAAGTGAAGCAGAAGGACTCAGCTCCAAATCTAAAAAATGTTTTGAAGGGCAGGAGGATCACTTGAGTCCAGAAGTTCAAGACCAGCCTAGGCAATATAGTGAGACCCCATTTCTACAAAAAGTGCAAAAATTAGCAGAGCATGGTGGCACGAATCTGTAGTCCTGACTACTCCGGAGCCTGAGTCAGGAGGATTGCTTGAGCCCAGGAATTCAAGGCCACAGGGAGCTAGGATCCCGCCACTGCACTCCAGCCTGGGCAACAAAGTGACACTGTCTCAAAAAAAAAAAAAAAACGTTTGGGATGTCTTTGAAGGTGCTCTGCAGCCACACCTTATTTCAAGAAGCATTTGATGTTTATCAAAGTGCCTGGAACGTAATAGATGCTGAGAACAAACTTGCTGAGGTAATGAAGATGCTATGGGAGATGGAAAAATGAGCCATTCACCCAGTCACTGAATGACCACTTGACATTGTCTTCCTCTTAAAAGCTCTTCCATTTCCTGCCCCATATTCTCCTCAGCCGATGGTCTTGCTTCCCATTTGACAAGAAAATAGAAGGCATCAGGAGATTTTCATATTCACCAACCACTTTTATCTGTGCACACAAGCTCTGCCTTGTCTCCTGTTACTGTGGACAAACTGCCCACCCTCCCAGAGGTCAACCTCCTCTTTGCTCCAAGTGCTACATCTTTTCATCAACTCAAAGACTGTCTAGTATGCAAGTGCCATATCTTTTCAACAACTCAAGAATGTCTAGTAGTTCTCCGTTCCTGCATCATTAGTCTTTCCCTCTCTAGCAGATCTTTTCCATGGTGTGATGCAAACGCTGCAATTTGTTCCATCTTAAAACCCCTCTCTTGACTCTATGCCATTCTCCAGTTCCTCCTCCATTTCTCTATTTCTCTTTTCAGCACAACTCCTAAAAAATGTTGTTTGTACTTGCTGTCTCCAATTTATTCCATCTCTTGAACTCATTCCAATGAGCATATTTTGGTCTTACAATTTTACTGAAACTGATCTTGTCAAAAATTAACCTCCATGTTCTCAGACCTCTTCTTTGTACAACTGCCTGGAGTCCAATCTCTAATGTCCATAAATCCCAAATAAAGACAACAGTGGGCCATATGCAGTGGCTCACGCTTGTAATCCCAGCACTTTGGGAAGCTGAGGTAGGCGGATCACAAGGTTGGGAGTTCGAGACCAACCTCACCAATATGGTGAGACTCCCCCCCCTTCTCTATTAAAAATACAAAAATTAGCCCAGCATGGTGGCAGGCACCTGTAGTCCCAACTACTCGTGAGGCTGAGGCAGGAGAATTGCTTGAACCCAGGAGGTGGAGGTTGCAGTGAGCAGAGATTGCACCACTGCACTCCAGTCTGGGCAACAGAGCAAGACTCCATCTCAAAAAAAAAAAAAAAAAGACAACATTGTGGCTGTATGTGCATAACATGGATGCCTGTGTGTGTGTGCACACACCTGTGTATATTTGCATATTTGGGCTACTTCTCTCCCCCATCACAGGCCCAGTCTCCAGTCTCCTTGTGGGCTCCTGGGTACAGCTATACAGCCCAGAGCTGCCCCCAAATGAACCACTTCCCTAAGAGCATTTGTCACAGCTGGTCATCTCCTCCTTCAAAATGCACTTTCCTCCTTATAAACACGCATTTTAAGGAGTTCATTTCCTCCTTAAAATGTGCCAAGCCTTCACTTGGCTTCTAGGAAACCACTTGCTGTTCATTTTTTCCTATTTCACAGGTTTCTCCTTTTAGGTCTCCCTACCTGGATCCTCTTCCTTTTTCTCTTCCTGAACTATAAACATTGCCGCAAGGCTCAGTTCTAGGACACCTTCTCTCTACAGTCATTCTCTAGTCATTAAAACCATCCATATTCTGACTACTCCCAAATTTATGTTCCCAGACTGGATGTCTCCTGAATTCCAAGTTCTCTTCCAAGCCCAGATCCTGAGGTGGGCCAGGCGTCTCGCCTACATGTGGGCCAACTCTGTGAGCCATTCGTGCTCTAGGGCTCCCCATAGGATCAGGCTGAGGCAGACTTCCTGAAAAGAGCCAAACAGTCCACATTTTAGGCTTTGTGGGCCATTTGGTCTCTTGCAATTACTCAACTATGACTTCATAGCGTAAAAGTAGCCATCGATAGGATATCAATGAAATCAATATGAATGTGACTTATTTCAATAGAACTATGGCTGTGTTCCCATAACGCTTTTTTTTTTTTTTTTTTTTTTTTTTTTGCGAGGGAGTCTCACTCCATCATCTAGACTGGAGTACAATGGCATGCACTGCACCTCTGCCTCTGCCTCCCAGGTTCAAGCGATTCTCCTGCCTCAGCCACACAAGTAGCTGGGATTACAGGCGTGCGCCACCACACCTAGCTAATTGTCGTATTTTTAGTAGAGATGGGGTTTCACCATGTTGGTCAGGCTGGCCTCGAACTCCTGACCTCAGGTGATCCACCGGCCTCGGCCTCCCAAAGTGCTGGGATTACAGGTGTGAGCCACCAGACCCGGCCTAGGCTATTATGTTTTATTTAGTTTCTAATAGATATGTAAATGGCACAAAATTCAAGTGGTAAAAAGGCATACACAGTAAAAGCCTTCCTTCCGTACCTGTTCCCCAGCCACCTAGGTTTCCTCCCAGAAGCAACCACTGTTACCAGTTTCTGGTTTATTCTTCAGGGACACTCTGTGCATGTGTAGATATTCTTTTTGGCTGTATGTTATTTTAATATGACTGTATGATGTTGGATTTTCATCACTTGAGCCAGGTGTAATTACATTATTTAGTGAATTTGTTGGTTTATGTCCTCACTTTGTTCAAGAGAGGATTTAAAGCCACTTGTATGTGTGTCTACAAAATGTGAGCAAAAAACGAGGCAAAGGAAAAGTAAGAATAGGAATTTTCTCTCTTAATGACATTCCATTACTTTCAGGATAAAGTCAAAACCACACTATGATTTATGAGGCCATGCACATATTGGCCTCAGTTTACCTCTCTAGCCACATCACCCACCCCATGCTCCAGCTGCAATGACTCTTTCAGTTGCCTGAACATACCATGTATTCTTTTCCACATATGGATCTTTGCCTAGACCTCTGCTGGCTCTCACTCACCCCCTGCTTCCTGCTTTTTCTTGCTAACATCACATCACATCACATCTCAGCTTGGTCTTCACTTCCCCATAGTAAATTTTCAGGGCAACCTCTCTCCCTCATTAGGGGTTAGCATTTCTCTCTCATTCTTTTATTGCTGCTGGGACTTCCCAGACCATAGCACTTACCAAATTGTATTTTAAGGGGGCGGAGGGAAAGAGGGTGGTTAATAGGTACAAAAAATATATAGTTAGAAAGAATGAATAAGACTTAGTAGATTGGACACAGTGGTTCATGCCTGTAGTCCCAGCACTTTGGGAAGCCAAGGTGGGTGGATCAATGGAGTCCAGGTGTTCAAGACCAGCCTGCACAACATGGCAAAACCCCATCTCTACAAAAAGTACAAGAAAATTAGCCAAGTGTAGTGCTGCATGCCTGTAGTCCCAGCTACTGGCAAGGCTGAGGTGGGAGGATCGCTTGAGCCACAGAGGCAGAGGTTGCAAAGAGCCAAGATGGTGTCACAGCACTCCAGCCTGGGTGACAGAGTGAGACCCTGTATCAAAAAAAAAAAAAAAGAAAGAAAGAAAAGACTCAGTATTTGATAGCACAACAAGGTGACTATAGTCAATAATAATCTAATTGTACATTTTAAAGTAACTAAAAGAGTATAATTGGATTGTTTCTAACTCAAAGGATAAATCCTTAAGGGGATGGATACCCCATTCTCCATGATGTAACTGTTACACATTGCATGCCTGTATCAAAGTATCTCATGTACCCCATAGATATATATACCTACTATGTACCCACAATAAATTTTTAGAAGAACAAATTGTATTTTAATAATTCATTTCCTTGCCCAAATCTCCCACTTGTTCACAAGCTCTGTGAGGTCAGGGACCCTGTTTATCTGACTTACCGTGATATGCCCAGTGCCTAGCTGGTTGTGGCACACAGTAGGCATTTGTTCCATAAATGAATGAGTCCAGAAATTCAATTAGATCGCAAACCCTTTCTGGATGAGAGTCACAAATTTGGCTTTCAACTTCCAAGGAGCCAAAGTGAAGAGGATCAGTGTGACCGTACAATTGCTCAGGAGAAATATCACTTCCTTAAATAACCCTTCATTGATCCCAGGTCCTTTTACCAGCTCCAAGTCCTTACTAGTTTTCCTAGCAGGATTTATCAAAATTGTAACAATTGAGGGAGTAATTGGGTAGTCGTTTTCTGTCTTCCCTGCCAGCCTGTATTTCATTTATGAGTGTATCCCCAGCAGCTCTCATATGGCCTACATGTAGTAGATGCTCAGTAAGTGTTTACTGAATTAATTAAAAAGACCACGATTTCTACTACTGAGCTCAGAAATTAATTTCTCCTTTGAGTCTTCATGGAGAGGATATAGTATATACAATGTAAGAACGAAAAGTCTCAATAGCATTTATACAGAAGACATACAGGCAAGGGTCACAGGCCTGTTCCTTAAAATGATTTCCCTTTTTTTTGAGACATATTTTTGCTCTTGTCACCCAGGCTGGAGTGCAATGGCACAATCCCAGCACACTCCAACCTCCATTTGCCGGGCCCGGTTCAAGGGATTCTCTTGCCTAAGCCTCCAGAGTAGCTCAAATTGCAGGCACTCATCACCACACCCACCTAATTTTTTTGTATTTTTAGTAGAGACAGGGCTTCGTCATGTTGGCAAGGCTGGTCTCGAACTCCTGATCTCAAGGCTGGGATTACAGGCCTGAGCCACCATGCCCAGTCTAAAACGACTTTCAGTAAAGGCTGGTGACAGTGCCACTAAGTGTAATACAGGCAAAGTGATTCTATAGAGAACCAGTGGGTTGCCAATAGGAAACAGTGCAGGAGAGAAGCTGCCTGAAGGTCTGGCTTATTCTGCCAGCTGCTATTTCCTCTGTAAAGGTTGTTCTCTAAACTGAGTGCTGGGGAGATTTGAGGGGCAGTGAATTCAGTACTACACTCTTGAGAGATACATGGAATGAAGCTATTCTGAACATCAGGTTAAATCCAGAGGCTGTCAACAAGCAGATGAGCTTGGGGATAAAATTCATATTCTCCTCAGAACTAACTGATGTCCTTCATAGGCAACATGATGAAATCTCAGAATAATCTCACAGAGACATCTGTTTCACATAGGGCCTATAATCGTGTAAATTACTATTATATGTGAACATACAGTATAATTATACACTAGTACTGCAATAATACATTTAGGGGAAAATGTAGTAAAAGATAAAGAAAAAGCCAGTTTTTAAAATATTCCATCAAACATAAGAATGAATTCTTAGTTGAAGAATATACCATAGTTAACATCACCATACAACCCATATTCGGGGAGCTAGTTCTGATTTCTTGGAATGTTGTTATTATTAATAAAATAGGTGTTATTATTAATAGGTGTTATTACTTTATAGGTGTTATTAAAATAGGTGTTATTATTAATAAAATAGTATGTAACTGTGATTTTGTTATGGTACCCCTATGAGACTTAATGAAAATAAATGGGCCAGGCACAGTGGCTCATGCCTGTAATCCCAGCACTTTGAGAGACCAAAGTGGGAGGATTGCTTGAGCCCAGGAGTTTGAGACCAGCCTGGGTAATATAGTGAAACCTCATTTCTTCAAAAACATTTAAAAACAAGATTAGCCAGGTGTGGTGGCAAGTGCCTGTAGTCCCAGCCACTTGGGAGACTGAGGTGGGGATCACTTAAGTGCTGCAGTGAGCCACAATCACACCACTACACTCTGGCCTGGGTAACAGAGCAAGAACCTATCTCAAGAAAGAAAGGGAAAGAAAAGAAAAAAAGAGGAAGGAAGGAAGGAAGGAAGGAAAGAAGGAAGGAGAAGGAGGGAAAGAGGCAGTGAGGGAGGAAGGTAGGGAGGGAGGGAAATCAGTGAATAAGGAAATGAATACTTTTTAAATCATATATTCTGACTTTGAGGTTCAAAAACACATGGCAAACAAGACATGTTTCACCAACCCCATCTGTGGGAACCCCTTCAAGCCTCTGACTCGTTAGGTACCCCTCACCTGATCTCCAGAACCATCTCTTTATTCCTCTGCTCCAACATGTAAAACATTACACTGAGATGATCTGCACTGGCCACTTTCTAGACCAAAAGAAAGACCTGCCCCTTTTCAGCTTCAGTAACTGCAAGAAGAGGCGGTAAAGCCTCCATAAAACTTCCATAAGCCCCCCAGAACCACCTTAAATATACAATCCATGTAAAAACTATACTCGTTATGCAAACAGAGCTTCAAGCTTCAGTGGAAGCTTCCAACCAGAATGTGGTTGGAAAATCTCCAGAAAGATTTTCATCCAGCAAGCCCTTAATGGAGCCATAATAAACTCCATGGTTATAATTTCAAAATCTAGGGCCAGCTACAATATGTTTTCAAACTCAACAGTTATAATTTCAAATTCTGGGTCTCCAGACATCCATCTAAGAGATATGGATATGTTACTGACTCCAAGAGCAATGGCTCATGCCCCTGTCATGAGTATGATGATCACTTGAAAGGTACCTTTTAAATCTGTGAAAATATGGACTCAGAGGGTATCCAACAACCCCCAAGTTTATATAATTAGCACCTTGATTCCTGTTGTACATAATGAGAGTTTTTTAAATGACCCAACCTTTTAAAATAATTGCATGCAACATATATTGAATCAGAACTCAAGAGGACATGAAAAAAAAAAACACCCATCTGTTTGCAGGTTTAAATACCTGAAAGATTGACAAGCATGATGGGATTGAGATGGTGTTCTGGAGAAAGAAGTTTAGGACTGGTTTATGTCGTAGTTTTGCCATTTAAAAAATTTTACTTATATTTTGTAAACTTTTTTTGGAAGTATAACAGGAATACAAAAAGTGTGAAAATCAGGCCGGGCACGGTGGCTCACACTTGTAATCCCATCCCTTTGGGAGGCTGAGGTGGGCAGATTGCCTGAGCTCAGGAGTTCACGAGCAGCCTGGGCAACACAGTGAAACCCCATCTCGACTAAAAAAATTTTAAAAATTAGCCAGGTGCGGTGGCATGCGCCTGTAGTCCCAACTACTCGGAGACTGAGGGAAGAGAATTTGCTTGAACCTGGGAGACAGAGGTTTCAGTGAACCGAGATTGTGCCACTGCGCTCCAGCCTGGGCAACAGAGTGAGATTCCATCTCAAAAAAAAAAAAAAAAGTGTAAAAATCATAAGCATATAGCATAAAAAATTTTTACATACTTAACCACACTCATATAACCAGTACCTAGACCAAGAAAGAGAACACTGCCCACACCCTAGATGCTCCTACTAATTCCCCTTCCAATTACCACTTCCCCAAGCATAATCACCACCTTGACCTTGAATACCATAGATTAGTTTGCTCAGGTCTCTTTGTACAGCTAAACTTAAAATAGTATTGTCATCTATTAAAGTTCTGAGAATCATTTTTTAAGAACAGTAAAATTTGTAACATTTTACGTGGTTCCCTTAAGTTGTACATGATTCCTCTCACCCTCCTCCATGCCAGATCCTCTTCCTTTTTAGGTAAACATTATCTTTCTCTGATTCTCATTATGCAAACAAAGCAAAGGAGTCTGCAGAACCGGTGTCTATTTCGTTGATTCATTTACCAAACATTTATTGGCATTGCTCATATTCCAGGCATTGTCGCGGACACCAGGGTTACAAAGATAATTACAGCACTAAGAAGGGAGCAGTATTGTAGTGGGGAAAGTGATGGGGTGCTTTTGGAACCACAGGAGGGGCATCTAACACAGCCACAGCACCAGAAGAAGCTTCCCAGAGAACTGTCTCTAAGGATGGGCGGGCATCAATATAGGGAAGGAAGACCAGAATGGCAGGGTAAGGGCTTGTGGGGTACAGTGGAGGGAGGGGTGATTATGTGCTTAATCACAAAGGTAGGACGCTCAGTCTGTTTAGGAAACTGCAAACAGACTGGCCCTGGTGGCTCACACTTGTAATCCAAGTACTCTGGGAGGCTGAAGTAAGAGGATCGCTTGAGGCCTGGAGTTCAAGACTAGCCTGGGCAACATAGCAAGACCCTCTCTCTACAAAAACATTAAAAATTTGCCAGGCCTTGTGGTACACGCCTGTAGTCTCAGGTATTTGGGAAGCTGAGGCAGGAGGATGGCTTGAGCCCAGGAGTTTGTGGTTACGGTGAACTATGATTGCACTACAGGCCGGGCAACAGAGTGAGGCTCTGAAAAAGAGCAAGTCTCTAAAAAAATTAAAATGTTTTAAAATTTAAAATGTTAAAAGAAAACCAAGAACTGTAAACAGTCTATTGTGTATGAAGGAAGACGGGTATTGAGAAGAATTCTGAATTAGACAGTAGACTGAGTGAACATTGAATTTCCCTCCCCTCTGAAACCTCACTAAAACTGTAGTAGTGTTTGAAAAAAATGTAAATCTCTAAAGGCAGGGAGAACAGGAGAGATGACAGGAGTAAAACTTCTGGAAGCCAGAAATTAGATGAATGAATGAAAACTGATCAGACTCACAAAATAAATAAATAAAAAACCAAAACCTCGGCCAGCAGTGGAGAAAACCGAGGATCAGTTTGATTTACATGGCTGGGATGAAAGACTGATGACAGGCATTAGACATTGCACTATTGGAGGAGGAGCTGAGGAAGTGACAATCTGGAGTGGGGAGATGAGGGATCAAAGAGGGGATGAGTCATGATCCTGAAGAACTATCATGGAGCACATATTGGAGCTTGCTGGGAAATCTACGAAGCCAAGTGCATTCAGCTACTGAAGCGGGAGCTTGTGGAGGGATCTATGGGAAACCATGGCCTCTGTGTAGCTACCTCTTCAGTGAGCCCAAGCCTCTGGCGGTGCACCTGGGGCCACTGTGGTCAGCAGGCCCAGAATTTGGGAAGAGGTGCTGAATGTGGGGCAGAGGAGAGCAAGGACAAGCTGGAGCCTGCCGATGACCTCTGCACCTGTCTGTCGCCAAATCTCCCCTTCAGAAAACAATTGCTGTTGCTTCACTTCCACCTCCCCATTCTCATCCCAGCTCCTCTGTGGGCCAGACCCCACTACATAGGGAGGAGGCTTCTGACAAATACAGTTCCAGCTTAACCAAGTGGAAAATAAAACTTGGACCAACACAGGCAATAAGACAGAAGCAGCGCAGGCCCTGCCACCAAGGAGCAACCATACCAGACCCAGACTGCTCATGCGTAGACACTTGCGTTAGACAGAAATAAATTCTACTTTGCTTAAGCTACTGCAAGTCTGGGTCTCGGTTTCTTTAGCCGAATGCATATCCCAACTAAAACACCATCCACTTTTCCACTTGTAATTGTCATTTTAAATTCCCAAGCCCTCCAGATTGTAGATCTGCTACTTGCTGTTCATCCTCTGGCAGCTCCTGGGCTTCCCATTCTGGTTGGCAGTCCCGCACCCACAGCCAGTCACAGACCAAGCCTTGCTACTGCTCACTTAGGTGGGGCTGCCACCGCCCCCACCTACGTCTTTCTTCAGGCCACCCCTTGTGCCTTCCCTCCCAGCGCTGTCCTCATCTTCGTGGTCAAAGCTAGGTTCCTGCCATGTCTGCATTCACATCTCTCTGCAGGAATGGGGAGAGAAAGGAAGCAGAGGAAGGACAATTGTCTTTGAAGCAAGTAACAGAGGTTGCCCACTCCCCTTCTATCACATTTAGGCAGAGGGCCACATTTTAGCCACAGGAGAGGCCATGAAATGTAGTCCCTTACAGGGCGATCATCTCCTGAGGGCAAGTCTATTGGTATGGAAGGAGTGGAGAGTAGATTTGCAGAGACAGCTAGAAGTCCACCGCAGCCTGACCCCACCTCAGGCCTAGAGGATAATCGCTCCTTTCTGTTTGCCACAGCACACTTCTGATAATAGTCCCTCCGCATCCCAGATTCCATTTGGAGTCTAGTCAGAGATTTTTCTACCAAAACGTGAAAGTCAAGTTCGCTGGTGTAACAGATGATGTCTGTCCTCTCTCTGCCCATGTCCTCAGTCCTCCAGGGCACATTACCCTGTCCAAGTCCCTTCCTGATCTCTGCACCTCTGGCTTTCTGTGGCTGTCAGAGCCTGCTGTGTCCACAGGCCGGATGAGCTGGGAAATTAACAATTCCCTTCTGTTTATCTCCACCAACCCAAATGCCAGCCCACCTGTTCCAGACTCTGTGCCAGACACCCAGGAGACAGACAGAGCCTGAGCTCCCTTGAGTATATGCCGTATGCCAGATGCTGTCCTGAGTGCTTTTCCTGCGCCCCTCATTTAATTCTCCTGACAGCCCTTTAATGCTGTTTCTCTCCTCTCCATTTCATGGATGAGGAAACTGAGGCTTAGGAAGGATAAACACCTTCCCAAATCCCTGGCTTATAATTAGCAGAGATAGAGTTTGAATCTCCATCTGTCTGTCTCCAAAACTGCTGCTTTTTTCAGCTGTCTAATGAGATGCTGCCTGCCCCCGGAGCCTCTAGTCTGGGAACTGGGAAATAACTAACAATACATGTCAAATGCAACAACACAAGTAAGTACTCAAAACTAGATAGATGATGGTTTCTTTTGCCTTCTGCTGGCTGGATGCATTCGAGTGATAAGCTATGGAGACACGCCCTCATCCTGGGACTACTCAAAGTTTGGATTGTCACCTGACAGGGAAATAAAATTCTGTATTTTTTTTTTTTTTGAGACGGAGTCTCACTCTGTTACCCAAGCTGGAGTACAGTGGCATGTTCTTGCCTCACTGCAACATCCACCTCCTGGGTTCAAATGATTCTCCTGCCTCAGCCTCCAGAGTAGTTGGGATTACAGACACCTGCCACCACACCTGGCTAAACTTTTTTTTTTTTTTTTTTTTGAGACAGATTCTTTCTCTTATTGTCCAGATTGGAGTGCAGTGACACAATCTCAGCTCATTGCAACTCCTGCCTCCCAGTTTCAAGAGATTCTTCTGCCTCGGCCTCCGGAGTAGCTCACAGGCGCCTGCGACCACATCTGGCTAAATTTTTGTGTTTTTAGCAGAGATGGGGTTTCATCATGTTGGCCAAGCTGGTCTAGGACTCTTGACCTCAGGTGATCCACCCACCTCAGCCTCCCAAAGTTCTGGGATTACAGGAGTGAGCCACCGCAGCTGGCCGCCTGGCTAAATTTTTTTGTATTATTATTATTATTACTTTGAGACAGAGTTTCACTCTGTCACCCAGGCTGGAGAGCAATGGCATGATCTCGGCTCACTGCAACCTTCATCTCCCAGGTTCAAGCAATTCTCCTGCCTCAACCTCCCTAGTAGTCGGGGTTACAGACACATGCAACCACGCCTGGCTAATTTTTCTATTTTTAGTAGAGATGGGGTTTCATCACATTGGTCAGGCTGGTCTCGAACTCCTGACCTCAGGTGATCCTCCAGCCTTTGCCTCCCAACATGCTGGGATTACAGGTGTAAACCACCGCACCTGGCCATAAATTCTACATATATATATATATATATATTTTTTTTGAGACAGAGTCTTGCTTTGTCGCTAGGCGCCAGGCTGGAGTGCAGTGGCATGAGCTTGGCTCACTGCAACTTCCATCTCCAGGGTTCAAGCAATGCTCCTGCCTCAGCCTCCCAAGTAGCTGGGACTACAGGTGCACACCAAGACACCCAGCTAATTTTTGTATTTTTTAGTAAAGACGGGGTTTCACCATGTTGGCCAGGATGGTCTCAATCTCTTGACCTCATGATCCGCCCACCTCGGCCTCCAAAGTGCTGGGATTACTGGCGTGAGTCACTGCGCCTGGGCAAATTCTGTATTTTTAAGCCATCATTATTTTGAATCTTTTTTACAGCAATCAAACTATTTTAACTCAGTGCTTTCCAAAGTTTTTCATACCATGGGACATGTAGAATATGGTGGTGCTTATACAGCACATTGGGATAAATTCAAGATTTGGGAATGTCTATAAAAGATTTGGCAAAGAGACTAATTACATTTTCTGTCTTTATGTTTTTAAGAGATTTGTCTCCTTATGTTGGCCAGCAGATCACCTGAGGTCAGGAGTTCGAGACCAAAATGGCAAAACCCTGTCTCTACTAAAAATACAAAAAAATTATCAGGGTGCGGTGGCATATACCTGTAATCCCAGCTACATAGGAGGACGAGGCTGGAGAATCACTTGAACCCAGAAGGTGGAGGTTGCAGTGAGCCAAGATCCTGCCACTACACTCCAGCCTGGGCGACAGAGCAAGACCGTCTCAAAAAACAAACAAACAAACAAACAAAAAAATTAATTAATGACTTAAATAATAAAGAGAAAACATGCCTGGGAAAAGTCCAGAAGAAACCAGGCTGAAAGTTCTCATTGTCCTCCAGTGGAGTCACATAGAGAGTACCTAATTCTCCCAGCAATGATATTTGAAAACATGAGCAGAGTGTTGCTGACCAGGGAAGCTCACCAAGCTTTTGGTCTAGGTTTTTTATTATTTTTTATTTTGAGATGGAGTCTTGCTCTGTCTTCTAAGCTGGAGTGCAGTGGTGTGATCTTGGCTCACTGCAACCTCCGCCTCCCAGGTTCAAGCGATTCTCCTGCCTCAGCCTCCCGAGTAATTGGGATTACAAGCATGTGTGCCACCACACCCGGCTAATTTTTTGTACTTTTAGGAGAGATGGTGTTTCAACATGTTGGCGAGGCTGGTCTTGAACCCCTGAACTCAAGTGGTTTACCCACCTCAGCCTCCCAAAGTGCTGGGATTACAGGTGTGAGCCACCCCACCTGGCCGGGTTTTTTTTTTTTTTTTTTTTTTTTGAGACAGAGTCTCCCTCCATCACCAGGCACCAGGCTGGAGTGCAGTGGTGCGACCTCGGCTCACTGCAACCTCCGCCTCCCAGGTTCAAACACTTCTCCTGCCTCAGCCTCCCAAGTAGCTGGGACTACAGGCGCATGCCACCACGCCCAGCTAATTTTTTTGTATTTTTAGTAGAGACGGGGTGTCACTATGTTGGCCAGGATGGTCTCAATCCGGCTGGGTTTTTAATTAGGGGTCAGTCACACAGGGAAGCAGAACCTGCAGGGCTGATCTTAGCTCCTCAGTTTCCAACCTGCAGAGGTCAAATTGATACAGTGTACAAGGCCTCAGCATACAAAAGTACTCTTAATCAGGCAGGATATTCCAAGGGCTCACAGGTGATCTTCCAGGAGCTGGTCAAGGGATGGGTCCTGAAGATCTTTGGAATGTGTAAGGTTTGGGAACCCCAAGGAGTTGATCTTTTCTGCACAAATAGACTTACATATGATTTTAGACTTTTGATTAGGATCATTCAGAGCTTCGAAAATGTCAATTAAGTACGTCAGATTTTGAAGCCATTTATTATCTTTCAAAAACATTGCCACGTAGGTTGAGTGCAGTGGTGCACACCTATAATCCCAGCACTTTGGGAGGCCAAGGTGGTAGGATTGCTTGAAGCTGGGAGTTTGAAACTAGCCTGGGCAACGTAGGGATACCCCATCTCTACAAAAAGTAAAAATTAGCCTGGCATGGTGGTGTGCACCTGTAGTCCCAGATACTCCAGAGGCTGAGGTGGGAGGATCACTTCAGCCCAGGAGGTCAAGGCTGCAGTAAGCCATGATCACACTACTATCACCCAGCATAGGGTGACAGAGCAAAACCCTGTTTCAAAAAGAAAGAAAGAAAGAGAAAAAAAGAATAAAAAACACTGCAAAGTGAGAGTGACTCACAATTTTTAAATTTTTATTATTTCTTAAACTCATACACTCTTGACAAAACTGTTCCTTTGGAGGATCAACCCATTTCTGTATGAAACAGCAGAGAATAATTTTATTGTCTTATGTCTTCACACAAGGTTGAAAACATACATGGCCTGAGAGGCTTGGGTTTTAATTCACCATTTTTTATCACATCATCTATTGGGGAATTCAGATCTTTAAAGAGACCTTTACATTCAACAGCATGTCTGTGAATAAAGAATACGTGGTGAGGTCTGAGCTTCTGGTTAAATTTAAAAAAAAAAAAAAATGTATTGCGGCTGGTCACGGTGGCTCACTCATGTAATCCCAGCACTTCGGGAGGCCAAGGCAGGCAGATCACCTAATGTCAGGAGTTTGAGACCAGCCTGGCTAACAAGGTAAAACCCTGTCTTTACTAAAATACAAAAATTAACCAGGGTGATGGTATACCACTGCACTCCGGTCTGAGTGACAGAACTAGATTCCATCTTAAAAAAAAAAAAAAAAAAAAAAAAAGAATATATTGCTTGAATCTCAGGATTTGTAGAATAATCTTGTGAAACTTGAATTTCAGGATTTTGGGAATAATCTTGTGAAACCTTGATACCCTGTTGTGGTAGCCGCTCCCTGCAAACACAGACTCACCCAGTGTAGACACACACCTTAGTCTATTCAAAATGCTCACTTAGACCAGGCTCAGTGGTTCACACCTGCAATCCCAATACTTTGGGAGGCCGAGGTGGGAAGACTGCTTGAGGTTAGGAGTTTGAAACCAGCCTAGACAACATAGCATGACCCCATCTCTATCCTGTAGACTTTTTTTTTTGTAATTCTAAAAAAAAAGTACCAGATTCAAAGAGAGACAATTTCCATCCTTCCACAAGGTGACTTCACTTCACTCGTAACTACTGATTTGACTTTTATCACCATGGTTAGATCTGCCTGTTCTAGGACTTTGCATAAATGGAATCATACAGTACATACTTTTTTGTTTTGGCTTTTTTCTCTCAGTATCATGTTTGAGAAATCCATCTTTGTTGTTGCTTATGGCTAAAGTTTCCTTTTATTGTTAAGTAATATTCCATTGTACGGCTATACCACAATTTCTTTATTCATTCACCTGTTGAACATTTGGGTTGTTTCTAGCTTGGGGCTATAATGAATAAAACTGCTGTACACATGCTTGCACACGTCTTTTTGTGGACATATGCACGTGTTGCTAGTGAGTCAATAAATAGAACTAGAAACACTCGGTCAAAATAGGTATATGTTAACCTACTCCTTTTTTTGAGTTGGAGTCTTGCTCTGTTGCCAGGCTGGAATGCAGTGGTGTGATCTCAGCTTGCTGCGACCTCTGCCTCCCAGCTTCAACTGATTCTCCTGCCTCAGCCTCCCAAGTAGCTGGGACTAAAGGTGTGTGCCACCATACCTGGATAATTTTTGTATTTTTATAAAATACCATGTTGGCCAGGATGGTCTTGATATTTTGACCTTGCTATCTGCCTTCCTCAGCCTCCCAAAGTGCTTGGATCACAGGCGTGAGCCACGTCACTAGGCCGGCTGGTATAAGTTAACTTTAGAAAACTTTTTTTTTCTTTTTTTTTGAGTCAGGGTCTCATTCCCATTGCCCAGGCTGGAGTGCAATGGTGCAATCACAGCTCATTGCAGCCCCAACTTTCCAGGCTGAAGTAATCTTCCTGCCTCAGCCTCCTGAGGAGCTGGGACTACAGGTGTGTACCACCACACCTGGCTAATTTTTGTATTTTTTAGTGGAGACAAGGTTTCACCATATTGCCCAGGCTAGTCTCCAACTCCTGGGCTCAAATGATCTGCCCACCTCAGCCTCCAAAAGTGCTGGGATCACAGGAGTGAGCCACAGTGCCCGGCCCATTTTTTTCATTTTTTAAAAGCAAACAATAACTCATCCTGAATTTCCATCAAGAATCAAACTGTAGGTGGCCAGGCACAGTGGCTCATACCTGTAATCCCAGGACTTTGGGAGGCTGAGGCAGGCAGATCACTTGAGGCTAGAAGTTCCAGACCAGCCTGGCTAACGTGGCCAAACTCCAACTCTACTAAAAATACAAAAATTAGCTGGGTGTTGTGGTGCATGCCTGTAATCCCAGCTACTCGGGAGGCTGAGACAGGATAATTGCTTGAACCCAGGAGGCAGAGGCTGCAGTGAGCTGAGATCGTTCCACTGCACTCCAGCCTGAGTGACAGAGTAAGACTCGGCCTCAAAAAAAAAAAATGTGTTCAATGTTACCATTAAAAATCAACAGACATTCCCCCAATCAAGAAACAGCAATTGAAAACATTAGCAAAATAACTCATTTTCTACAGGGAAACATGTAACACTAAATAATAATATCCATACTTCTATGTTAGAAAAATAGGAGTAAATCATTCAGTTAAAGAAAAGCCAATATTTTATATGTACTTGCAAAATAAAGAAGAATTTATCAGTTGCAGCTAATAAACAGAAAACAAATCATGACTAAGATAATAATCAGACTGTTCTTCAGCGTGTGAGACAATGTGGCCATGACAAAGTCTTTCTGGTGGCAGGTGCTTTGAATAAAATCTTGCCCACCAAAATAATTATTACCTAATTCAGAAAGTTCATAGAGGAGGTCGCCCAGTAGTGTTCAAATATGTTTTGGCTCTTGTCAATTTTTGAGTAGCTGAATAGGTCAACAGGCTGTAGCTCATTTATGGCATGCCAGTTAGAAAGCTCAGTCCTAGCTAACAGAAATAGAGTTTCCAAGACAAAACATGTCCTGTGGTCAAATAATTTTGGAGAATTCGGTGCTAAAGTTAAACTGCAGGTTTGATGCTGTAGGAATTCTCAGAACTCCTAAGATGCCAGTGCCCACTGTGATTTTTTGGGGGGAAGGGAGCTTCAAGTGGAAGTGGGAAAAGCACAGAGACATGTAGTTTTATGTAAACACAAACATCCAATGAACATATAAAAATACGCATGTAATCCCAGCACTTTGGGAGGCCGAGGCGAGCGGATCACCTGAGTTCAGGAGTTCGAGCCCAGCCTGACCAACATGAAGAAACTCCTGTCTCTACTAAAAATACAAAATTAGCCCAAGCGGTGGCACATGCCTGTAATCCCAGCTACTTGGGAGGCTGAGGCAGGTGGATCACGTGAGGTCAGAAGTTTGAGATCCGCCTGGCTAACATGGTAAAATCCCATCTCTACCAAAAATACAAAAATTTGCCAGGCATGGTGATGGGTGCCTGTAATCCCAGCTACTCAGGAGGCTGAGGCAGGAGAATTGCTTGTATCCAGGAGGCAGAGGTTGCAGCAAGCCGAGATCACGGCATTGCACTCCAGCCTGGGCGACAAGAGTCAAACTGCCTCAAATAAATAAATAAAAATAAAAATATTCAACCTCACTCATAACTAAATAAATTCACAAGAAAACAAGATAGGCTGTGCGCGGTGGCTCACACCTGTAATCCCAACACTTTGGGAGGCTGAGGCAAGTGGATCACCTGAGGTCAGGAGTTTGAGCCCCGCCTGGCCAACATGGTGAAACTCCGTCTCTACCAAAAATACAAAAATTAGCCAGGCATGGTGGTGGGTGACTGTAAACCCAGCTACTCAGGAGGCTGAGGCAGGAAAATCGCTTGAATCCGGGAGGCGGAGGTTGCAATGAGCTGAGATCACGCAACTGCACTCCACACCTGGGCGACAGTGAGACTCCATCTCAAAAAACAAAAAAACAAACAAAAAGAAAACCAGAAAAACCAGGATAGGATTTGTCATATGGAAGACCGGCAAACTGGAAAAAGCTCCATAATGCGGAGCGCATTTGAGTGTAAACAGGTGCTGTCACAGACTATGGGAGGCTGTGTAGATCCCTAACTCTTTGGAGGGATCCTTAGTTAGGGATCATGCCCACTGGCATGTAACAGAAAGCAAGACTTTATCAAACAGGGATTTATTATCTTCCAAAAAAGATACTAAGTCTAGAGACAGGCATCCCAGGCTAGTGCAGCCTCTGCGACATCACCAGGTCTCAGGCCCCTCCGCCATGCTTAGTACGAAGATTTATTCTCACATTTGCCTCATTGTGACCTCATGGTTACAAGAGGACTGCTTTACCTCTGCCAGAGCTACCCTTCCTACCCCACCCTACCCTATCCCACCCCGTCCCACCCCCGTGGGATCAGGCTGAGACTGCCTTCCTCCAGATTTTGCACAAAATCACATGCTTGCTTGGCTTCCTCCTCTTCCCTGCCCTGCTTCCCCTGCGCCCTTGCTGGCTATTCTCCACCCTAACCCTCAGGGAGCACTAATCTATCACTTATACGGGAATCCCCTCAGAGTCTGCATCTGGATCCCCTGACCTAAGACAACAGCCAGCTTGCAGTTTCTGGAGCATGCCAAGCACGTTCCTATCACAGGGCCTTTGCACACTGCAGGAATACCTCCCTCCAGACACAGACACGGTTCACATCTGTACTTTGTTCAGGTCTTTGCTGAAATGCCACCTCATCAGTGAGTATTTTCTTAACCACATTGCCTGAAATAGAACCGCTCCACCCACTTCTATCCTTTACCCTGCTTAATTTCTCTATGCCACTTGGCAGGCTTAATAGTATCCAATATACAGGATTTTGCTTACAGTCTTTCTCTCTTACCATAATATAAGCTCAGAGGCCAGGAACTTCGTCTTGTTTTATCCTCCTCTGTATACCCCACACTGGGATTGACTAATGCCTGCCAGAAGAAAGGCCTTAAATATATTTGCTGGTTGAATAAATGATTGCATATCTAAGGATCTATGCAGAGTTAGGTAGTAGACAGTGGGTTTTAGCTTTGAAAAGGGAAAACAGCTTTGTAGATTCCAGCATTTATTGAGACACCAAAGCTCAGTCTGGTGCCCGAAGGAGGTCATGGTCTCAGGGAGGACCCAGACCCAACTCCGTAGTGGCCTGTGCACTAGGCTATACAGACACAGAGGAAGAAACAATCACTTCTGCCTGGGAGAATCCAGGAAGGCTTCATGGAAGAGGTCACATTTGCCATTAAAAAGGATAAGCTTCTCTGGAGAAGGTGGGGTTTCAGTTCTGTTAGGAATATCTTGTAGGAAGACACAAAGTCCATGCCCTGTCTGGTGTGGACAAATTAAAGAGGGTCTGGAGAGAGTCATAGGATACTGAGGGACGGAAGGCAAGAGAGTCACCAGAGGACAGCCAAGGACCTTGAATGCTGTGCTTTGTCCAGAAGGCAGTGGAGAGCCAAAGGCAGTGCTTAAGCTGGGAGAGGGACAAAGGCAAGTATGGTCAGAGCTAGGTTTTAGCAAGTTACCCCTGGTGGTGACATAGATGAGGTTGAGAGGGGAAAACCAGGGGCTGGGAGGTCGGTTGGAGCCTCCCTTGACGTCATTCGTACCATTTCAGCTCCAGGCGCAGAGCTGAGACGTTGGCACCAGAGGGCGCTCTGACCCAGAACACGGCCCTCCTGCCATTCCCGGACCGTTCTGCTGGGCACTCATCTGGTGCTCTCAGAGAGAGGACACACCTCCAGCTGGGGCACCACCTGTGTGCTCAGCACACAGGGCGTGGGAAATCTTGTACATTGCGTCTTGTTATTTGACTTTATCTTTCCGTGTAATGGCTGAGACTGTGAGGTGCTGCTGGAGGTGCAGTGGGGGAACAGATAGGCAAGATCCCTCCTGTCCTAGAGCATGTGGTCTTACCTAGCAGTTCTCAAAGTGTGGTCTTCAGGCCAGGAGACCTGGCATCTACTGTGAATGTTTAGAAAGCACAGATTCTCGGGACTCACTGTGGACCTGCTGAATCAGACACCCTGGGGCCTGGGGCCAGCAATCTCTAACAAGCCCCTGGGGTGATTCTGATGATGTCAAGGGTGAGAGGTGCTGGTCTAAGAAAGCACTGCACACTGTAGCACGTGCCTTCAAAGGACTGATCCAGCAAGCTGCAGAAGGGCACCGACTCAAGGGAGCCAAGGGCCAAGCACAGAAGGCTTCCTGGAGGCAGTGTCTAGGAGTCAACCAGAGAGAAGGGAGAGAAAGTCATTCCAAAAAGACAGAACAGGCTGTGTGCAGTGGCTCACACCTGTAATCCCAGCACTTTGGAAGGCCAAGGTGGGAGGATCGCTTGAGCCAAGAAGTTTGAGACCAGACTGGGCAACATGGCAAGACCCTGACTCTACAAAAAAAAAAATTAAAAATAAAAAAAAAAATAGCCTGGCATGGTGGCTGGCGTCTGTGGTCCCAGTTACTCTGGAGGCTAAGTTGGGAGGATTGCTTGAGCTCAGGAAGCTGAGGCTGCAGTGAGTCATATTCTCACCACTGCATTCTAATCTGGGTGAACAGAGTGAGATCTTGTCTCAATCAGTCAATCAATCACTTCAAAAAGAGAGAACTGCGCCAAGGCCCAGAAGAAGGAGAGCTTAGTCTCTTAGTGAACTCCAGCTCGAAGGGGCCTGACACAGAGGGGCTCGGCCTTTGTCCCACAAAGTTCACTCTTATGACTTCTCTCTAAGAATGGTCTCATGTTTTCTTCTTTTTAAAATTTTTATTTATTGTTTTTAGTTGCCCTTAAATACTTTCGTATCCAAGAAGTCTCATGGTTTAAAAGACATTGCTAGCTTGGGCAATCTAGTAAGACCCCCTCTCTACAAAAAACAAAAATTGAAAAAAAATTAACTGGGCATGGTGGCTTGCACCTGCACTTCAGATACTCAGATGGTGGAGGTGGGAGGATTGCTTGAGCTCAGGGGGTCGGGACTGCATCCTGGGCAGCAGAGCAAGACTCCATCCCTATTTGAAAAAGACATCGTCTTCCAAACAAGCTGCCTGAAATAATTCATCATTCATTTATTTCCTACTGTTTATGAATCAATATATATATATATATATATATATATATATATATATAGCTCCAATCAGAGTTTTTGATTAGCATGAGATGTTCAGACTCCCTATTCTGAATGAATCATGATAGCAACTGCCAGTTGCGGAGGGCTGACTCTGGGCCCGCCTCGGTGCCAAGTGCTTTACTAGCACATTCAGTCACCGCTAGAAACCTCTAAGTGGGGTCTTATCGCCCCCATTTTACTTAGGAGAAAACTGACACCCAAAAGAGGCTGAGTCACTTTCTACAAGGCACACGACTGACTGTGGTCTAACCCTGGCCTGTCTTCCTGCAGAGTGGACTTGATTCAAATGCTTCCCTGTTTCTTAGGAGTTTCAAGTTTCTTCCCTGTTTCTTGGGAGTTTCTTCCCTGTTTCTTTCAAGACGGAGTTCCAGCTTGAAAGAAAGCTACTGGGCTCATCAGCACATACAGTCTTATCCTGAGCAAATGCTTACACATTCTCGTTACGCATTTAGAAGTCCTAATACAGCTCATGGTACCCATTCTATCTTGAGAGTTCCCTAGGGTTCTGGGACTCCAGGTCAGAATCACTGAGCTAGTCCAGCCTTTTCTGTCTTCTCCTGCCCTAGTCAAAATACAGATAAGAATGTGGAAGTGCAGGAAAGGGCAGTGAAGTGGAGGCAGCCTTCCAGGAGCCCCCCCACCCAAAGGATCCACTCATGTTACAAAACTAGAAAAGACCTCCCTCAGCCAGGCACAGTGGCTCACACCTGTAATTCCAGCACTTTGAGAAACCAAGACGAGAGGATTGCTTGAGCTCAGGAGTTCAAGACCAGCCCGAGCAACATAATGAAACCCTGTCTCTACAAAAGATTTTTTCTTTTTTAATTTCCAACATTTATTTTAAGTTCAGGAGTACATGTGCAGCATGTACAGGTTAGTTACATAGGTAAATATGTGCATGGTGGTTTGCTGCACAGATCATCCCATCACCCAGGTATTAAGACCAGCATCCATTACCTTTCTTCCGGGTGCTCTTCCTTCTTCCACTTCCCACCTTCCAACAGGTCCTAGTGTGTGTTGTTACTTCCCATGCGTCCACATGTTAACATAATTCAGCTCCCATTTATAAGTGAGAACATGCAGTATTCGGTTTGCTGTTTCTGCATTAGTTTATTGAGGATAATGACTTTGAGCTCTGTCCATAAAAGGCATTATCTCATTCCTTTTTATGGCTGCATAGTATTCCATGGTTCTACAAAATATTTTTTAAAAATTAGCTGGGTGGGTGTGGTGGCACACAACTCTAGTCCTCGCTACTTGGGAGGCTGAGGCAGGAGGATCACTTGCATCCAGGAGTTAGAGGCTGCTATAAGCCATGATTGCTCCACTACACTCCAGGCTAGACAACAGAGCAAGACCCATTCTAAAAAAAAAAAAAAAGAAAGAAAGAAAGAAAAAAAGAAAGAAAAAGGAAAGAAAAGAGCTCCTTGGTCCTTGCATCGTTTCCCTCATCTCCTCCCTTGCCCTCCCTCTTTACCTCACTCCCTGGCTTCCTTCCTTCTCAAGCATCTAGTGAGCCCCTGCTCTGTGCTAGGCCCTTGGTGCTGGGGACACAGGGACAAACAAGTACTTCTTGACATTCTTTCCGTTTCTTGTGGGCTATAGCACGGTGCCACACTTACTATATTAAGTTATCTCCACTACAAATGTGGTTTCCAGCAGATGCATCAGTGGCAACATGATTCACAGTCTAACCCACTGGCGATGCAGGATAGAATACAGCATAGCCGGCATCCGCTTCCCCACCCCTCCTTCCCTACTTTTGCCCTCCTTCCTAAAAAGGTCAGACGCCATTTCCCATTATCCCTGTAGGGGGCACTGTCTGCCTTCTCCCTTTCTTAAAAGGGACCAGCTGGTAGACAGACTTTGTGTATCTGCCCTTTCCCTTTCATGCCTTCCTGCCATTGGTGACTCATTGCTAATCAATGTTCTCTCTTCCTTGTGCCAGTTTTATAGCCAGGCTTCACCATCTGCCTGGTGGGTGAGTTGCATTAGTCTGTGTTTGTGTTAATAAATTAGTTTGAGTAACATTATCTGCGCTGGCTCCTAGGAATACAGACAACAGTTAGCCCTGGTGTCTGCCCTAGAGAAGCTTCCAGTATGGGGTGGGAAGGGGAGGCTGCTATTCCCGCACTCTGTGAAAGGGCAGCTGCATAGGGTAGCTTCATTGTTAAGGGTGGGCCTGCACTGCATTTAGGCCATATTTACAGCATCCCAGTGAGCCTCGGGCAACACAAGGGCCCCTTCGACTCTCTCAGCTCTGAAAGGAAGCCAGGAGTCTTGGTGGGAAACCTCTAATAGCCAGGCGAGGGAAACATGGTCCAGGAGAAAACCCTATTTGTTAGCAGTCTGGAAGTCATCTGTCCTTCCAGGCCGAATTTTAGTAACCACAACGTCAGTTAAAATAATTTTTTTTTCTTGAAACAGATTCTCACTCTGTCCCCCAGGCTGGAATGCAGTGGCACCATCTCTGCTCACTGCAACTTCCACTTCCCAGGTTCAAGGGATTCTCCTGCCTCAGTTCCCAAGTAGCTGGGTACAGGTACACACCACCATACCCAGCTAATTTTTTTATTTGTAATAGAGACGGGGTTTCACCATATTGGTCAGGCTGGTCTTGAACTCCTGACCTTGTGATCCGCCCTCCTTGGACTCCGAAAGTGCTGGGATTACAGGTGTGAGCCACCGCGCCTGGTTAATTTTTCTTTTTTTCTGGGATGAAGATTTGCTCTGTCACCCAGGTTGGAGTGCAGTAGTGCTATCTCGGCTCACTGCAACCTCTGCCTCCTGGGTTCAAGCAGTTCTGCCTCAGCCTCCCAAGTAGTTGGGATTATAGGTCTCTGCCACCACGCCCAGCTAACTTTTGCATTTTTATTAGAGTTGGTGTTTCACCATGTTGGCCAGGCTGGTCTCCCTGACCTCAAGTGATCCGCCTGCATTGGCCTTAAAATAATTTTCAATAAAGATTATTTTTAACATTGTTACAAAAGAAGTAATGTGCTCAATGAAAAAAAATTTCAGTGATGAGAAATAAAATGTGAATTACAATCTTTGCCTTCAATCTATCTCACTGTTAACACTTTAGTGTGTTAATTTCCAGGTTTACATAATACATATTATAATCATATAGATACCTAAATGTGTTTTTATATACAAATACATGTGGAGAGAGCTAGAGAGATTCTTTTCTTTTTTTTTTTTTTAGATGGAGTTTCGCTCTTATCACTCAGGCTGGAGTGCAACGGTGCAATTTCAGCTCACTGCAACCTCCGCCTCCTGGGTTCAAGCAATTCTTATGCCTCAGCCTCCCAAGTAGCTGGGATTACAGGCACGCGCCACTACACCTGGCTAATTTTTGTATTTTCAGTAGAGATGGGGTTTCGCCATGATGGCTAGGCTGGTCTTGGAACTCCTGACCTCAGGTGATCCACCTGCCTCAGCCTCCCAAAGTGCTGGGATTACAGGCATGAGCCATTGTGCCCAGCCAAGAGATCATTTTCAAAATATAAATAAAAACGTAATAAAACATTAGGCCGGGCATGATGACTCACACCTGTAACCCTAGCACTTTGGGAGGTAGAGGCAGGTGGATCACCTGAAGTCAGGTGTTCGAGACCAGCCTGGCCAACATGGAGAAACCCCATCTCTACTAAAAATACAAAAAATCAGCTGGGCATGGCGACAGGCGCCTGTAATCCCAGCTACTTGGGAAGCTGAGGCATGAGAATTGCTTGAACCCAGGAGGTGGAGGTTGTAGGGAGCCGAGATTGCACCGCTGCACTCCAGCCTAGGGGTTAGAGCAAGACTCTGTCTCCAAAATATATATATAATAAGATATATGTAGATAATATTAAACATATAAAAATACCTTTATAACATGTTATCTATATGATAATATATCTTAGAGGTATATAATATCCCTGTTATTCAAATTGCTTTGTCTTCCAAACGGAGCACTAAGATGTGCAGAAGGGCCTCCCTCATTCTTTTTATCAGTTGTGTAGTATGGATGTACCATGAAGTACCCAATCCTCTGCTGATACACATATATTTCCTGTTTTTTATTATTATAAACAATGCTGCAAAGAGCCGATACATATTTATCTTTGTCCACTTTTGCCATTATTTCAATAAAATAAATTCTCAAAGGTGGAATGGCTTTGACCAAAGTTCACATAGATGTAAAGTTCTGATGAAATAGATGAATTTCTTTCCAAAACTAATGTTGCGATTTGCATTTGCCCCAGGAGTGATGAGAGACCAGCTGACACTCTGCCCAACACTGGGTGACTTTTAATTTTTGCAGTCTGATACATGAAATATATTATCCATTGTTGTTTTCACTCCCAAAGTGCTGGGATTACAGGCATGAGCCACCGCATCCAGCCCCCTTTGTACTTTAAAAAAAAAAAAATTTGGTTTATAGAAAGTTTCTGCATATCAGGTTATTAGCTCTTATCTGCCATGTGGAAAGCAAATCAATATTTTTTTTTTTACAGTTTAGTGTTTGTCATTTGCCTTGCATATGTTTTTTTTTCCCCTACAGAAGTTTAAAAGTATTTATGTAATAAGATCTGTCCATCTTTTCCTTGATAACTTCTGGGATTTGTTTCATATTTTGAAAGATTATCTCCATTCCATGATTAGGAAAACATTCTCTGATATTTTCCTCTAGCATGTTTATGGTTTTGTTTTTTTATCTGTGCATACTTAATCCATCTGGAATTTATTTCAGTGCATGCAGTAAGTTAGGGATTCAGTTTGATTTTTTTTTCCAAATGGCTCATCAATTATCCTAACGTGTAATTTCCCCTTCCATATGTGAAATGCCACCCTTATCATACACCAGATTTTCTTATGTGTTTAGGTCTATTTGTGAATTCAATTCCACTCTACCTCTTTTTCTTCAGTTTCTGAGCTAATATGCTTTAATTATTGTAACTTTAACATGCCCATACTCTTTTCCAAACCTCTCTCACTATCATAGCAACAAATCTCCTGAGAAGCTGCACACACTTCCTCTGGCTCCGTTAATGCCTCTGCAATGAGGTCAAACTGTCTCCTCAAGGTGACTATAAATCTTTCTGTCCACTTTCCTTTGTTTATTCCACAGATATTTACTAAGCATCTGCTCTGTGTCTCGGCTGTGTGGGATCAGGAGAGACAGAGGGAACAACATCGACGTGGACCCAGCTTTACATGCTGACTTCAGCAATTAGCCCTCAAGGCCACTGCAATTTCCATGACGACAAGTTCAGGGGCACTTCAGTGTTGCTCCCAGAGACTCCCTCCTGGAAACTATGCCCAGATCTCATTGCTTTCGGATGCCCTCGAGCCATGGCTCAGCCAAGGCCAGTGGTAACAGAGCCAAAAGAAGTTCAATTTTAAATAAACCTGACTTCCTGTCCAACATTGTTAGAGAAACCCTGATCCAGTTCATTCTGTTGCCATAAGATAAGAAAAAGCCAAAAAAGATGCAGTCATTGGGAACTATGGTATGCTGTGAGCTTTTGGAATTAGATCTTTCTTTTTTCTTTCTTTCTTTTCTTTCTTTCTTTCTTTTTCTTTCTTTCTTTCTCTCTTTCTCTCTCTCTCTCTTTCTTTCTTTCTTTTCCTTCCTTCCTTCCTTCTTTCTTTTCTTTCCTTTTTCTGGAAGGGAAGAGAAGGGAAGAAAATAGAAGAAAGACTCTGAGAAGGCTAACCTATCTAGAAATGGTCTTTGAAGCTTCGCAGTGAGAAGGCAGCACGGGATCTGTCTAGTCCTGTGACCTTGAGCACGGCATTGAACGTCTTCTGGGCCCCATTTCACAAACATTCAGGCCCAACAAGCAGGCACTGTGCCAGAAGCTTTATTTATGTGCCGTCTTATTGGATCCTCAGCACACTCTTATGAGGTAGAATCATTATGCCCTGGTTTACATACAAGAATACCAAGACTCAAAAGGGAAATAGACAGTATGTTGAAGGCCACTCATATGGAAGGAGCAGAGCCAGCACAGGGTGCCTCTCCCTGTTACTGTGCAGAATGGTGGGGGTGGGGTGGGTCAGCATTCCTCATCCCCGCCAGGAATCAGGACCCACTATGAGCTACAGCCATTAAGACAGTATGGTATCTACATAGGGACAGACACATTGACCCCTGAGAAGAATAGAGAGACCAAAATCAGATTCACATATATATAGTACTGTTATGTGTCAGGGGTGGCATATCACAGTGAACAGAGGAAGGATGGGCCAATAAACAGAGCTGGAAACATTACAACATAGACGAAGATCCACACTAGGTGGTTTAAGGACCAAATTTCAAAAATTAAACTTTAAAACTCTTAGTAGAAAATATAGGTGGCATGCCTGTGGTCCCAACTATTTGGGAAGCTGAGGTGGGAGGATCAAGTGAGTCCAGGGAGGTCAAGACTGCAGTGAGCCATGATTGCACTACTTCATTGTAGTCTAGCGATCAAAGCAAGCCCCTTAAAAATGAAACAAAACAAAACAGAACTTCTGCAATTCAGGTGGACACCAAAGCTATGAGCAGATGTTTCAGAGAAGAAGAAACACAATAGCCAGTAAGTTTAAAGAGAGGTCAAAGTTGTTAGTAATCAGGAAAATGCAAATCTCGGCTCAGTGAAACACCATTTTTCATCCCTTCAATTTGCAACAGTTTCAAGTTTGATAACCCTGAGTGTTGGAAAGGATATAAAGCCCAGGATGTCTTGCACGTTGCTGGTGGAAATTTAAATTGATGATACCATGATGGAAGAATGTGGCATAATCTTCTGAAGCCAAACATTCTTATAGCTTATGACCCAGTAGTTTTAACTCTAGCTGCGCTGTCCACGCAGTAAAACTGGAAACCCTCTGGAATCAGTTGCATTGGTTCATAATTATTAATTCCCTCTTCACCTTGTTAGGCCTCTTTGTTGGAGAAAGACCCTTCCCTAGCAGACCTGCAGCTGACTTTTGGCCTCACAGAATGAGAACTAGAAATAAATATTTGGTACAATAAGCCATTGAAGTATTGGGGTTGTTTTTCTCTGTAGCAAAGGATGAAAGCACACCCTATGCCAAATGCGATAGGAGAGTGATGAATAGGCCTTGATACGCTCGTGTATGGTACACAATAGAGAGCAATCAAGATCAATGAATGGCAGGGACATGCCTCAGATATGAATTAATCTTGCCAATCTAATAGTAAGTGAGAAAAGTAGATCTCAAAAGATTACAGGCTGGGCATGGTGTCTTATGCCTATAATCCCAGCACTTTGGGAGGCTGGGGTGGGTGGATTACAAGGTCAGGAGCTCCAGACCAGCCTGGCCAACATAGTGAAATGTTGTTTCTACCAAAAATACAAAAATTAGCCGGACATGGTGGTGCACACCTGTAATCCCAGCTACTTGGGAGGCTGAGGCAGGAGAATCGCTTGAACCCAGGAGGTGGAGGTTGCAGTGAGCCAAGATCGTCCCACTGCACTCCAGTCTGGGTGACAGAGCAAGACTCCGTCTCAGGGGAAAAAAGAAAAGATTATATCATTTTGTGATGTTAAAGTGTCTCACATGTTTGGGCACAGTGGCTCATGCCTGCAATTCCAGCACTTTGGGAGGCTGAGGTGGGCAGATCATGAGATCAAGAGATTGAGATCATCCTGGCCAACGTGGTGAAATACTGCCTCTACTAAAAATACAGAAATTAGCTGGACGTGGTGGTGCGCGCCTGTAGTCCCCGCTACTCAGGAGGCTGAGACAAGAGAATTGCTTGAACCTGGGAGGCGGAGGTTGCAGTGAGCCGAGATCCAGCCACTGCACTCTAGTGTGGTGACAGAGCAAGACTCCATCTCTCAAAAAAAAAAAAATGACTAACATTAGAAGTACTCTTTTGAGCCTTCGAGTGACAGCAACACAAGATGGCAGCCAATTTGTGAAACAGAATATGCAGCTATAAAATTAGAATGTGGACCTAAATACCCCCCAGCACTCCCCTTTGTAAGATTTGTAACAAAAATTAACAAGAATGGAGTTAGTAGTTCTAATGGAGTGGTAGACCAAGAACCATATTAGTGCTGGCAACATGGCGGAATCAGTATAACATCAAAGATGTCCTGCAAGAGATTCAGCGCCTGATGATGTCTAGCGAAAAACATGAAACTCCCTCAGCCGGCTGAAAGACAGCATTACAGCAATTCATCCAAAAGAAAAACCACAGGCCCTTCCCCTTCCCCTTGGAGTTCACTTTAAGAGACTTCATTTTCCACGGTAGTAAATTTTCTAGATACATCTTGTAGACCTCAAAGTACAGGAAAGAAAGCTCATTCAAAGGAAATTTATCTTAAGATACTGTAAATGATACTAATTTTTTGTCAATTTGAAACATATAAGTTGTGCTATATCCAAAAATGTACTCTTAAGGAATACATGTCATTGCAGAAGTTAGAGCAAGGAAAACAAGAATGGTGAGTGGACAGGACCCAGGCTGATGGGACCTGGTGTCAGGGAAGGAAGGCCGACTCATCCAGGAAGCACCATACGCACCATGCCTATTGCCCACAATACTTTTAGGGGTCCATGAAATGTGTTTTTGTTTTGTCTTGTTTTTGTTTTTTGAGACAGTCTCACTCTGTCGCCCAGGCTGGAGTGCAATGGTGCTATCTCAGCTCACTGCAAACTCCGCCTCCTGGATTCAAGCGATTCTTGTCCTCAGCCTCCCCAGTAGCTGAAACTACAGGCATGTGCCACTATGCCTGGCTAATTTTTAATTTTTGTAATTTTTGTAAAGACGGGGGTCTTGCTATGTTGCCCAAGCTGGTGTCAAACTCCTAAGCTTGTGATCTGCCTGTCCCAGCCTCCCAAAGTGCTGGGATTGTGGTTTGAGCCACCACACCTGGCTGTTTTTATTATTTTTTAATCAGAAGAAACGAATAAACTTTTAGGTCAAAGAAAATGTTTTACTGTATAACAACATATTTTTTATTAACAATGTATACCATACATATATATTTTTGTGCACGTGTATGTGTGTGTTTAGGAAGAGGCCCAGAAAGGAAAATGTCCAGGATCCATGCTGTGGTGGGGATGAATGTATGGTTACTTGTACCTACAAAGGCAAAGTACTAGCTTTGATTTGGGTTGAGATGTTACGTTATTATTTGTTTGTTTTTGAGAAATGCTCTTGCTCTGTTGCCCAGGCTGGAGAGCAGTGGCACAATCATGGCTCACTGCAGCCTTAACCTCCCAGGCTCAATCTATCCTCCTACCTCAGCCTCCCACGTATCTGCCACAGCGTCCAGCTAATTTTTTCTATTTTTTGAAGAGGTGAGGATCTCCCTATGTTGCCCAGGCTGGTCTCAAACTCCTCAAGCAATTCTTCCACCTTGGTGTTCCAAAGTGCTGGAATTACAGGCATGAGCCACCATCAGGCCGGTCCTCTTTCTTTTCTTTTCTTTTCTTTTCTTTTTAGAGACAGGGTCTCACTTCGTCACCCAGGCTGGAGTGCATTGGCACAATCACAGCTCACTTCAGCCTCAAATTTCTGGGTTCAAGCAATCCTTCCAACAGCCTCACAAGTAGCTAGGAATATAGGCTCATGCCAACATATTCAGCTAATTTGTTTTTATTTTTTGTAGAGACAGGATCACTACAAAATGTTGTCCAGGCTGGTCTTGAACTCCTGGACTCAAGCCATCCTCCTCCCTCAGCCTTCTAAAGTGCTAGGCTTATAGGCATGAGCCACTATGCTGGGCCTGGACATGTTAAGAATGTGCCATTGGCCGGGCATGGTGGCTCACACCTGTAATCCCAGCACTTTGGGAGGCCGAGTTAGGTGGATCACTTGAGGTCAGGAGTTTGAGACCAGCCTGGCCAATGTGGTAAAACCCAATCTCTGCTAAAAAAATAATAATTATTATAATTATATATATATAAAAGCCAGGCGTAGTGGTGCACACCTGTAATCCCAGCTACTTGGAAGGCTGAGGCAAGAGAATCACTTGAACCCAGGAGACGGAGGTTGCAGTGAGCTGAGATCATGCTACTGCACTGCAGCCTGAGTGACATAGCAAGACTCCGTCTCAAAAACAAAACAAAACAGAAGAATGTGCTATAAACCAAGGATTATAATCATCTAATTTCATGGGCCTGGGATCCCCCTAAAAAACAAATAGCAAAGATATTGAATGTTGAATTTGTAAATACTTCCAAATAAAATCTTTTAAAAAGTTTTATTTAGAGATTTGAGCTTCCTTCCGTGCACATCAGTTTTTCGATTTTGTGTTTGAAACAGCTACACAAAATTCCTGAGCAAAATTTTAAAATGAAATTGAAATTTTAATGAAAGACTCTAATAGTACTTCCTTTTCTGGCGTGAATGAATGAAATTGCTTGAAATGATGTAAAGGGACTTTGAACTCAATTGAGCTTTGTTGTATCAAGTATTTCGAAATACTCATGACAGAGAACCAAGTTCCAGAGCCAGAGTGAGCAGAGGAAGAGACACAGCCATTGTTGGCTGAGCACAGTGGAGAGTCTGTGGGCCAGCAGCAGCACCAGCAACTGCCAGTGGCCACGGAAGTACCGTGGGAACCGGCAGTGGCCTATGCATGTGGCCCGTGTGCAGTAGCCAGCTCGGGGAGGTGGCATCATGGATGAGGTATTCTCCAAGGAGCTGGACCAGTGGATTAAACAGCTGAACCAGTGAAAACAGCTCTCCAAGTCCCATGTCAAGAGCCTCTGCAAGGAGGCTAAAGAAATCCTGACAAAAGAATCTAATGTGTTTGGTGACCAGTCTGTCTCTGGAGATAAGCATGGGCAATTTCATGATCTCATGGAACTGTTTAGAAAATTACCAGATGGCCAGGTGCAGTGGCTTAAGCCTATAATCCTAGCACTTTGGGAAGCTGATGCGGGCGGATCATTTGAAGTCAGGAGTTCGAGACGAGGCTGGCCAAAATGCTGAAACCCTGTTTCTATTAAAAATACAAAAAGCAGCTGGGCATGGTGGCGGGTGCCTGTAATCCGAGCTACTCAGGAGGCTGAGGCAGGAGAATCACTTGAACCCGAGAGGTGGAGGCTCACTTTAATCCTAGCACTTTCAGAGGTAAGTGGACTGCTTGAGCCCCAGAGTTTGAGACCAGCCTGGGCAATATAGCAAGACCCTGACTGAAAAAAATTAATAGAAAATTATCAGATACAAATTACTTGTTTGCAGAAGATTATATTCACAGAGGATATTATTCAATTGAAATAGTTATGCTGCTCCCAGCTCTTAAGGTTTCTTATCATGAATGCATCACCATTCTTCCAAGGAATCATAAGAGCAGGCAGATCATACAAGTTTATGGTTCCTATGATGAGTGTTTAAGAGAATATGGAAATGCAAATGTTTAGAAATATTTTACAGATTTTTTTTTCAAAGACAGGGCTGCCCAGATTGAGGTGCAGTGGCACAAACATGGCTCATTGCAGCTTCAACCTCCCTGGCCCAAGTGATCCTCTTACTTCAACCTCCCAGGTAGCTGGGACTATAGATGCACACCACCATGCCTAGCTAATTTTTTGTAGAGAAGAATGTTTCACCATGTGCTTAGGCTGGTCTCAAAATCCTGGGCTCAAGTGATGCACCTGCCTTGGTCTCCCGAAGTGCTGGGATTACAGGTGTGAGCCACGGTGCCGGCCTTTACAGATCTTTTGGACCATCTTCCTCTCACTGCCTTGATGGATGGGCAGCTCTTCTGTCTCCATGGTGGCCTGTTGCCATCTGTAGACACACTGCATCACATCAGAACACCAAATCACCTACAGAAAAGTCCCCATGAGGGTCCAATGGGTGACTTGCTATACTCAGATCCAGATGACTGTGGTGGTTGGGGTGTATCTCTTTGAGGAGCTGGTTACACCTTTAGACAAGATATTTCTGAGACATTTAATCATGCCAATGGCCTCAGGTTAGTGTCTGGAGCTCACCAGCTGGTGATGGTGGGATATAACTGGTGTCGTGACTGGAATGTAGTTGCTGACATCTTCAGTACTCCAAACTATTGTTTTTATTGTGGTAAACATGCTGAAATCGTGGAACTTCATAATACTCTAAAACACTTTTTTGCAGTTTGACCCAGTACCTCACAGAGGCAAGCCACATGTTACTCACTGTACCCCAGATTACTTCCTGTAATGAAATGTTAAGCCGGGTGCAGTGGCTCACACCTGTAATCCCAGCACTTTGGGAGGCCAAGGCAGGCAAATCACCTGCGGTCAGGAGTTTGAGACCAGCCTGGCCAACATGATGAAACCCCATCTCTACTAAAAATACAAAAATTAGCCGGGCATGGTGACACATGCCTGTAATCCTAGCTACTGGGGAGGCTAAGGCAGGAGAATTGCTTGAACCCAGGAGGTGGAGGTTACAGTGAGACCGATCGTGCCATTGCACTCCAGCCTGGGAGACAAGAGCAAACCTTCATCTCAAAAAAAAAAAAAAAAAAAAGGAAAAGAAAAAAATTAAACTTGAACAGGATTGCGATGAACTGTATATTGACCTAATGGAAATGGGAAGAGCAACAGTAACTCTAAAGTGTCAGAAAACAGTTAACATTCAAAAAATATGTTTTTACATGGACCAAAAGATGTGCCATATAAAAATACAAAGCTTTTTGTCACCAAGCTGTGATCACTTTAGAATGAACCAGTTCATTGCATGCTGGAGCAACATGGTATTTGCAGGTACTTTTGCTTTCTTTGAGAGACTGCAGATAATAAGATGGAAGCGTTAAAACCTTGTGAATACAATTTAACCCCCATCTAGCTGTAGCTTTACTCAGCATGACTGTACATAAGCGTATCAGAAAACAATCACTGGAGCTTAATGAACATTTAAAAACATAAATGCCAAGCCCTCCCCTCTACTTAAGAGTTTTGAAATTGTTCTGTTTCTTTTCAGGGGTATCATTTAATTTAATTATAAGATTTGCCTGCACTCAGTTTATTCCCTTCTCAAATCTCAGCCCCATGCCGGCCCTCCTTATTGTCAGAACCTCGTGAGTGGTTTTGAACAGGGCTGTTTTTGCCCTTTCCTGTAAATCGATGTTTTATTACACAAGAGCACTGCAGAGTTTTTCATAATAAACTTGCGAACACAGAAAAAAATACTCATGAAACTCTTATTTGCAGTGTTTGTTGTTAAAGCAGGCACCCTAAAGAGTGTAGCCAGCAGGGACAGATCCAGGTTTTGTGAAAGCCAGAGGTTTATATAATTTTGTGTGTGGGGTGGGGAGAGGGGGTGAGGGGGGCTCTTTATGAAAAAGATTGCAAAATTCCAAGTACAAAATCAGGTACTACAGGAGATTGCATTATTGGACCCAATACTTCACCCCTCCTGGGGTCTACATCTTTGCCATATGACTTGGCAGTTTGGGCCACTAAAGGGTCAGCGTATATTTCTAATCTTCTTGCCTCTGGCCTTGGCCATGGAAGTTGCTTTGGCCAATGGGATTGAGTGGAAGTGACAGCATGTTACTTCTGAGTCTGGGTCTTGCTCCCTTGTACCTTGGGCATTCACTGGTGAGCACACTGGTCCCAGGAGGAAGATGGGGGACACGGGGAGCAAAGCTGTCCAGCTGACCCAGGCTAGATAACCTAGCTCCCAGCTGCTGTGGCCTAAAGCCACAACACTGCATCCCAGCTGATCTGCAGATCTATGCCAATAAATACTTCTAAGCCACTGAGTTTGGGGGCCGTATGTTACACAGCAGTACTGTACCAGTAGCTAACAAATGCAGTTCTAAACATGAAGGTTTATTTGTAATGAGAAAATAAATCATAACAGATAAGATTTTAGCAGCTGACAAATAGCTCAAAAGTCACAGAATCCAGAAAAACACATAACGTTTTTATTAATTGCCCATCTGAGATACCTCTATAACATCCTACATGTTGGCTACATTTTCTTTGGTTGCCTCTCCAATATGATAACTTTTAAATTTCATTTTTTTTTTTTTTTTTGTAATTTTGTGTTTCTGCAGAGAGGAGTGAGAGAAGTTTCTCTCTTCCTTCTGGCATGGTTTATTGAAAAATATTTTTAATTGGTAATTTAGTAAAATTTCTTCTAGCATCACAGCTGGCTTTTGGTCATGTTTCAATTTTAAGATTGTTGCCAAAGTTGTGAAAACCTCCAAGTTTCTTTCAGGACATTTTCAATTTCCTTGTGCAACAATTAATTGTAAATCTTCTTTTAATTGATTCTCATTTTCCTGTTTGTCATCAATGCCCTTTCATAGTGGTACATTGTAAGTTTTATGCTTAGTTCAGTAATATGTGTCAACTCAGCAAAAATTTAAATCTTTTTCCATTGTGTCCATGATCTACTCCTTTTTATTATTTATTTATTATTACTATTATTATTTTGAGATAAAGTTTCACTCTTGTTACCCAGGCTGAAATGCAATGGTGCCATCTTGGGTCACCCCAACCTCTGTCTCCCAGGTTCAAGCGATTTTCCTGCCTCAGCCTCCCAAGTAGCTGGGATTACAGGTATGTGCCACCATGTCTGGCTAATTTGTATTTTTAGTGAAGATGGGATTTCTCCATGATGGTCAGGCTGGTCTCGAACTCCTGCCCTCAGGTGATTTGCCCGCCTTGATGGTGTGGGATTACAGGTGTAAGCCACTGCTCCCGGCCTATTATTATTATTTTTAGACAGGATCTCACTTTATCACGCAGGCTGGAGTGCAGTGTCACCAGCATAGCTTACTGTAACCTCAACTCCTGGGCTCAAGTGATCCTTCTGCCTCAGCCTCCAGAGTAGCTGGGACTGCAAGTGCATGCCACCATGCCTGGTTAATTTTTTTTTTGAGATGAGGTCTTTCTGCTATATCTTATGGGGTAGAAAAAAATTTTTTTAATTTAAAAATAAAATAAAATAGGGTTGGGGGGGTCCTTGCTGTGTTGCACAGGCTGGTCTTGAACTCCTGGGCTCAAGCAATCCTCTCACCTTGGCCTCCCAAAGTGCTGAGCTTAGAGGCATTCCTTTTTAGTAATTGGATTACCAAAGACTCCAGAAGGCTATTCATACCTGCTTTGCAAATATATCTGTTCCTCTTACCGAGTTATTGCTTTTGGAATGATCTGAAATTTTTTTGTTATAATTTTCTTCCATTGATTTTCTATTGATTTCTACTGGTTTCATTGTTCATCTTTATGGCATTTATTTTATGCCCTCTCGCGTGCTCTCTCTCTCTCTCTATATATATATATATATAGATATATATTTTATTGCATTTTAGGCTCTGGGGTACATGTAAAGAACATGCAGGATTGTTGCATAGGTACATACATGACAATGTGGTTTGCTGCCTCCCTCCCCATCACCTCTTCTGGCATTTCTCCCGATGTTATCCCTCCCCAACTCCCTACCACCCACTGTCCCTCCCCTAGTCACCCCCAACAGACCTCAGAGTGTGATGCTCCCCTCCCTGTGTCCATGTGTTCTCATTGTTCAACACCCGCCTGTGAGTGAGAACATGCAGTGCTTGATTCTCTGTTCCTGTGTCAGTTTGCTGAGAATGATAGTTTCCAGATTCATCCATGTCCCTACAAAGGACACGAACTCATCGTTTTTTATGGCTGCATAGTATTCCATGGTGTATATGTGCCACATTTTCCCTGTCCAGTCTATCATCGATGGGCATTTGGGTTGGTTCCAACTCTTTGCTATTGTAAACAGTGCTGCAACGAACATACATGTGTATGTGTCCTTATAATAGAACAATTTATAATCCTTTGGATATATACCCAGTAATGAGATTGCTAGGTCAAATGGAATTTCTATTTCTAGGTCCTTGAGGAAATGCCACACTGTCTTCCACAATGGTTTAACTAATTTACACTCCACCAACAGTGTAAAAGTGTTCCTATTTCTCCACAACCTCTCCAGCATCTGTTGTCTCCAGATTTTTTAATGATCGCCATTCTAACTGGCGTGAGATGGCATCTCGATGTAGTTTTGATTTGCATTTCTCTAATGACCAGTGATGATGAGCATTTTTTCATGTTTGTTGGCCTCATATATGTCTTCTTTTGAAAAGTGTCTGTTCATATCCTTTGCCCACTTTTGAATGGGTTTATTTTATTTTATTTTTTCTTGTAAATCTGTTTTAGTTCTTTGTAGATTTTGGATGTAAGTCCTTTGTCAGATGAGTAGATTGCAAAAAAATTTTTCCCATTCTGTTGGTTACTGGTTCACTCTAATGATTGTTTCTTTTGCTGTGCAGAAGCTCTGGAGTTTAATTAGATTCCATTTGTCTATTTTGGCTTTTGTTACCAATGCTTTTGGTGTTTTAGTCATGAAATCCTTGCCTATGCCTATGTCCTGAATGGTTTTGCCTAGGTTTTCTTCTAGGATTTTTATGGTGTTAGTTCTTATGTTTAAGTCTTTAATCCATCTGGAGTTAATTTTAGTGCAAGGTGTCAAGAAGGGGTCCACTTTCTGCTTTCTGCACACTGCTAGCCAGTTTTCCCAACACCATTTATTAAACAGGGAATCCTTTCCCCATTGCTTGTTTTTGTCAGGTCTGTCAAAGATCAGATGGTTGTAGATGTGTTGTGTTGCCTCCGAGGCCTCTGTTTCTGTTCCATTGGTCTACATGTCTGTTTTGGTACCAGTACCATGCTGTTTTGATTACTGTAGCCTTGTAGTATAGTTTGAAGTCAGGTAGCATGATGCCTCCAGCTTTGTTCTTTTTGCTTAGAATTGACTTGTCTATGTGGGCTCTCTTTTGGTTCCATATGAAGTTTAAGGTGTTTTTTTAGAGTTCTGTGAAGAAGGTCATTGGTATCTTGATGGGCATAGCGTTGAACCTATAAATTACTTTGAGCAGTATGGCCATTTTCATGATATTGATTCTTCCTAACCATGAGCATGGAATGTTTCTCCATCTGTTTTTGTCCTCCCTTATTTTTTTTGAGCAGTGGTTCGTAGTTCTCCTTGAAGAGGTCCTTTACATCCTTTGTTACTTGTGTTCCTAGGTATTTTATTCTCTTTGTAGCAATTGTGAATGGCAGTTCATTCTTGATTTGGCTCTCTTTAAGTCTGTTATTGGTGTATAGGAATGCTTGTGATTTTTGCACATTGATTTTGTATCCTGAGACTTTGCTGAAGTTGCTTATCCGTTTCAGGAGATTTTGGGCTGAGACGATAGGGTCTTCTAAATATACAATCATGTCGTCTGCAAATAGAGACAATCTGACTTCCATCTTTCCTAATTGAATACCCTTTATTTCTTTTTTTTCTTCTTCTTCTTTTTTTTTTTTTTTTTTTTTTTTTTTTTTTTT
>NW_022437002.1:12820713-12883493 GCF_009761245.1 Sapajus apella | reverse complement strand
GAGGGCATCCTTGTCTAGTGCCAGATTTCAAAGGGAATGCTTCCAGTTTTTGCCCATTCAGTATGATATTGGCTGTGGGTTTGTCGTAAATAGCTTTTATTATTTTGAGATACGTTCCTTGATACCTAGTTTATTGAGAGTTTTTAGCATAAAGCGCTCTTGAATTTTGTCAAAGGCCTTCTCTGCATCTATTGAGATAATTATGTGGTTTTTGTCTTTGGTTCTGTTTATGTGGTGAATTACATTTATAGACTTGCATATGTTGAACCAGCCTTGCATTCCCAGGATGAAGCCTACTTGATCATGATGGGTAATATTTTTAATGTGCTGTTGCAATCAGTTTGCCAGTATTTTATTGAAGATTTTTGCATCTATGTTCATGATGGATATTGGCCTGAAGTTTTCTTTTCTTGTTGAGCCTCTGCCAGATTTTGGTATCAGGATGATGTTAGTCTCATAAAAAGATTTGGGGAGGATTCCCTGTTTTTGGATTGTTTGGAATAGTTTCAGAAGGAGTGGTACCAGCTCCTCTTTGTATGTCTGGAAGAATTTAGCTGTGAACCCATCTGGACCTGGGCTTTTTTTGGTTGGTAAGCTATTAATTGCTGCCTCAACTTCTGCCCTTGTTATTGGTCTATTTAGGGTTTCGACTTCTTCCTGGTTTAGGCTTGGGAGGGTGTAAGTGTCCAGGAATTTATCCATTTCTTCCAGGTTTACTGGTTTATGTGCATAGAGTTGTTTGTAATCATCTATGATGGTGGTTTGTATTTCTGTGGAATCTGTGGTGATATCCCCTTTATTGTTTTTTACTGCATATATTTGATTCTTCTCTCTTTTCTTTTTTATTAATCTGGCTAGTGGTCTGTCTATTTTGTTGATCTTTTCAAAAAACCAGCTCCTGGATTTATTGATTTTTTGAAGGTTTTTTTGTGTCTCTATCTCCTTCAGTTCTGCTTTGATCTTAGTTATTTCTTGTCTTCTCCTAGGTTTTGAGTTTTTTTGATCTTGCTCCTCTAGCTCTTTCAATTTTGATGATAGGGTGTAGATTTTAGATCTTTCCTTGCTTCTCATTTGGGCATTTATTGCTATAAATTTCCCTCTAGACACTGCTTTAAATGTGTCCCAGAGATTCTGGTACGTTGTGTCGTCGTTCTCGTTGGTTTTGAAGAACATCTTTATTTCTGCCTTCATTTCATTGTTTATCCAGTCAACATTCAAGAGCCAGTTGTTCAGTTTCCATGAAGTTGTGTGGTTCTGAGTTAGCTTCTGAATTCTGAGTTCTAATTTGATTGCACCATTGTCTGAGAGACTGTTTGTTGTGATTTCCGTTCTTTTGCATTTGCTGAGGAGTGATTTACTTCCACTTATGTGGTCAATTTTCGAGTAGGCGTGATGTGGTGCTGAGAAGAATGTATATTCTGTGGATTTGGGATGGAGAATTCTATAAATGTCTATTATGTTTGCTTGGTCCAGGTCTGAGTTCAAGTCCTGGATATACTTGTTAATTTTCTATCTCATTGATCTGTCTAATATTGACAGTGGAGTGTTAAAGTCTCCCACTATTATTGTATGGGAGTCTAAGTCTCTTTGTAGGTCATTAAGAACTTGCTTTATGTACTTGGGTGCTCCTGTATTGGGTGTGTATATATTTAGGATCATTATTTCTCCTCGTTGCATTGATCCTTTTACCATTATGTAATGCCCTTCTTTGTCTCTTTTGATCTTTGTTGGTTTAAAATCTATTTTATCAGAGACTAGGATTGCAACAACTGCTTTTTTTTGCTCTCCATTTCCTTGGTAGATCTCCCTCCATCCCTTTATTTTCAGCCTATGTGTGCCCTTGCATGTGAGATGGGTTTCCTGGATACAGTACACCAATGGGTTTTGACTTTTTATTCAATTTGCCAGTCTGTGTCTTTTCATTGGGTCATTTAGCCCATTTACATTTAAAGTTAATATTGTTATGTGTGAATTTGATCCTGCCATTTTGATGTTATCTGGTTGTTTTGCTCATGAGTTGACGCAGTTTGTTCATTGTGTTGATGCTGTTTACCATTTGGTATGTTTTTGGGGTGGCTGGTACTGATTGTTCCTATGTTTAGTGCTTCTTTCAGGAGCTCTTGTAAGGCAGGCCTGGTGATGACGAAATCTCTCAGCAATTGCTTGCCTGTAAAGGATTTTCTTTCTCCTTTGCTTATGAAGCTTAGTTTGGCTGGATATGAAATTCTAGGCTGAAAGTTCTTTTCTTTGAGGATGTTGAATATTGGTCCCCACTCTATTCTGGCTTGTAAGGCTTCTACAGAGAGATCTTCTGTGAGTCTGTTGGGCTTCCCTTTGTAGGTAACCCGACCTTTCTCTCTTGCTGCCCTTAGCATTTTTTCCTTCATTTCAACCTGGTGAATCTGACAATTATGTGCCTTGGGATTACTCTTCTTGAGAAATATCTTTGTGGTATTCTCTGTATTTCCTGGACTTGAATGTTGGTCTGCCTTGCTAGGTTGGAGAAGTTCTCCTGGATAATATCCTGAAGAGTGCTTTCCAGATTGGATTCATTCTCTCCATCACATTCAGGTACACCTATCAAATGTAGATTAGGTCTTTTCACGTAATCCCATATTAGAGGCTTTGTTCTTTTCTTTTTACTCTTTTTTCTCTATTCTTGCCTTCTTGTTTTATTTCATTGAGTTGATCTTCAATCTCTGATATCCTTTCTTCTGCTTGGTCGATTCAGCTATTTAAACTTGTGTATGCTTCACAAAGTTCTTGTGTTGTGTTTTTCAGTTCTATCAATTCATTTATATTCCTCTCTAAGCTGTTTATTCTCGTTAGCATTTCGTCAAACCTTTCTTCAACGTTCTTATTTTCTTTGCATTGGGTTAGAACATGTTTTAGCTCAGAGAAGTTTGTTATTACCCACCTTCTGAAGCCTGTTTCTGTCGATTCATCAGACTCATTCTCCATCCAGCCTTGTTCCCTTGCTGGTGAGGAGTTATGATCCCATGGAGGAGGAGAGGCGTTCTGGTTTTGGGTATTTTCATCCTTTTTGCATTGTTTTCTTCCCATCCTTGAGGATTTATCTACCTGTGATCTTTGTGGTTGGTGACTTTCAGATGTGGTCTCTGAGTGTATGTCCTTTTTGTTGCTGATGAAGTTATATCTTTCTGTTTCTTAGTTTTCCTTCTAAGTCAGGCCCCCCCTGCTGCAGGACTGCTGGAGGTCCACTCCAGGCCCTGCTTGCCTGGGGATCACCTGAAGCGGCTGCAGAGCAGTAAGTGTTGCTGCCAGTTTCTTCTTCTGTTATCTTTGTCCCAGAAGGATACCCGCCAGATGTCAGCCTGAGCTTTCCTTTATGAGGTGTCTCTTTGGTTATATGGGGGTCAGGGAGCTGCTTGAGGTGACAGTCTGTCCCTTATAGGAGCTCATAGGAGCTCAAGTGCTGAGCTGTGAGTTCTGTTGTTCTGTTCAGAGCTGCTGAGCAGGTACGTTTAAGTCTGCTGCAGTGGAACTCATAACCGCCTTTTTTTCCCAGGTGCTCTCTCCCAGGAAGGTGGGGCTTTATTTATAAGTTTTTGTCATTCTGTTGCCTTTTTTCAGAGATGCCCTGCCCAGCAAGGAGGTAGCCTAGTCACAGTCTGCCAGCAGTGGTGTTGCGGAGCTGTAGTGGGCTCTGCGCAGCTGCTGTGTGAAGTTCCTCGCAGTTTTGTTTATAGGGGTATAGTTAGAACTGCCTCAGTAATGGCGGTCTACCTCAGTAATGGCAGACTGTCTCTGTAATGGTGGACTGCCTCAGCAATGGTGGATTGCCTTGGTAATGGCAGACTGCCTCAGTAATGGGGGACTGCCTCAGTAATGGCAGATGCCCTTCCCCCCACAGAGCTGGACCTTCCCGGGTCCAGATGTGCTTGCTGTGAAATTCTTAATCCAGAGAGTTTCAGATTGCTGGTCTTTGTGGGGATGGGACCTGCCGAGCCAGATCACCTGGCTCCCTGTTTCAGCCCGCTTTCTTCAGTTGAACTGGCGACTCTGTCTCTCAGGTGTTCCAGTTGCCAGTTGAAACGGCACCCGGATTTGTGTGAGTTTTTGTGAGTTTCTGCTGCACCGGCTGAAACAGCCACGCTGGAGACTCATGGTGCTTTTCCGCCCAGGAGTCTCCTGGTCTGTGGGCAGTAAAAATTCGTTTGGAAATGCGGTGATCATTCACCCTCTGTGTTTTCACTGGGAATTGCAATCCAGAGCTGTTCCTATTCGGCCATCTTGGATCCTCTCTATTTTATGCTCTTTTAAGCTTTAAATATTTTATGCCAGCTATTTGATATATAAATTTAAAGATAACAAAAGGAAATATGTAATTTCTTAATTGTTTTATTGGAACTCAGATGTCTGTCCTTCAGAGAGGCCTTGACCACTCAAATCATGGAGCTATTCTCGGCATTCCTCTGCTTCCCAGGTTCAGGCGATTCTCCTGCCTCAGCCTCCCGAGTAGCTGGGATTACAAGCATGTGCCACCACGCCCAGCTAATTTTTTGCATGTTTAACAGAGATGGGGTTTCTCCATGTTGGTCAGGCTGGTCTCGAACTGCTGACCTCAGGTGATCCGCCCACCTTGGTCTCCTAAAGTGCTGGGATTACAGGCATGAGCCAGAGTGCCCAGCCGACTTTCTTTTCCTTTATAGCAGTTGATCTGATGTTAAATTATGTACTCGTGTTTGTTGTCTGTCTCCTCCAGTTAGAAGCTAAGGAATTAGCTCCTTGAGTCCTAGAACATTGACAGATAAATAGATATTTGTAAAATCAATGAATGAATGAGTTCCCTCAGTGACAACCAGTGTCCACACTGTGATTTCTGTCCAGCTGCTTGACCTATTTCCAGGACTGGTAAAAGCCAGTGACTGCTGAGAATCCATTGTGCCCTGAACCCTACCAAAACTCCCCACCCCCATCTCCTTTGTACTAAACTGGACCTCCATTTGTAACATCTTTTCCATTAAAAAAAAATGTGGCCTGGCGTGGTGATCTCAGCACTTTGGGAGGCCAAGGTGGGAGGATTGCTTGAGCCCAGGAGTTTGAGACTAGCCTGGGCAACATAGTGAGAACCTGTCTCTAAAAAAATAAATAAATAAAAATTTAAAACATTAAAAAGGGACAGCTCAGCCTTTTTTGATATATTGTACCAGTTATTTCTGTCTCAACCCAAAGTCTCCATTCAACCTATACTTTGCCTACTTTTATATTCTTAATATAGCATGATTTGACTTTCTGTATTATTCTTACCCCCCTTAAGTGAGTAACCCCATTTGCAACCTCAAACTCAGCATATCCTAAACTAAATGCATCACGTCTCCCTGCATGTGAGCGGGTGCATTGTCAGTTGCTCAGTAGCTCAGGCCATGAGTCCAGATACATTCTCAGCAGTTCTCTCGTCCTACCGCTGCCCGTTCTCCATTAGTCACTTACTTCTGTCATTTCTTTGATCTCCTCACTATTTCCCTCATGCTTGCATTTCTCTCCTTCCCCACAGCCAGCACCCCAGTCTAAACCCCTTTCTTCTCTCACCTGGATCAATCTCCTACTGGTATCCTCTACCAGTCTCTGAAATGATTTGTTAAGATGCAGATATGATCTGGTCACTGCTCTAATTGAAACCTTCAAAGGCTTCCCACTGCTCCCGGGATAAAGCGATCAGTCCTTACCATGCCCTGTCAGGACCTGCCTAGTCTGCCCGCTTCTGCAAATCCATCTTCTACCTTTGCCTTCTTGTCCCCTGCACTTTTGCCACCTTGGCCTTCTCTGAGTTCTTCCAAAATGGTAAATTCTTCCCTGGTTCAGTATCTTCGCACACATTGTTCCCTCTGCATGAAATGCCTTTCCATCCCTTCTTGGCCTGGCAACTGCTGGTTATCCTCAGTCTTAGTTTAAATGTCGCATCCTCTAAGAAGCCTTCCTTGAAGCCTGGGACAAGCCTGGGTCATCAGTTGTATACTCCCCTTGTGCACTGTACTTTTCTTTCTCAACATTTATAAAAAACATAAACAGAAAAACATAAATAGGGCCCGGCACAGTGACTGATGTCTGCAATCCCAGCACTTGGGGAGGCCATGGCAAGAGGATTATGAGAAGCCAGGAGTATGAGACCAGCCTGAGCAACACAATAAGACTCAGTTGCTATACAAATTTTTAAAAACTTAGCCAGGCATGGTGGCTCAAACCTGTAGTCTCAGCTACTCGAGAGGCTGAGGCAGGAGGGTCACTCGAGCCCAGGAATTTGAGGCTGCAGTGAGCTATGATTGCACCACTGCACTCCAGCATGAGCTACAGAGCCAGACCTTGTCTCTAATAAATATAAGTAAATAAATAAATAAATAGTTACTTGTATTATTGGTTATTCAATGTCTGTCTTCCCTATTAAACTAAACTCTGTGAGGCAAAGCCACCTATTACAATAACGATCGCTGACACATCTATAGCTCTTCTTATGTGTTTGGGTCTGTTCTAAGCACTTTCTATGTATCATCTTATAGAATCCTCACAGTAACCCTTTAAGACAAATACTTCATCTTTCCCTGCTTAATGAGTGAGGAGACTGAAGCACAGAGAGGTCAAGTAACCTGCCCAGGGATGCACAGCTAGTAAGTGGCAGAACCAGGATTTAGAAGCAAGCTGTCTGTTGCAGAGTCCTAGCTTTTTCCTACTTCCCTTATTGCCTTCCAAGTTTGTTTTGTTTCCCACTACGTCCGCAGCATCCAGCACAGGACACATGATAGGTGTTCAAAACATATGGTGGAATGTATGTTTTAAGCATTTAACATTTTAAAAATTTGTGCAAATTTTTAAGCACAAATTTGCTGAGCACTTACTAAGTGCAAAGCACTTTGGAGAAACAGAAAATATAGATCTTACCCTTAGCAAGCTCTTACACTAAAGTCACGAGAAAAGGGGATTTTTTTTTAACTTGACGAGGAATGTAGAAAAGGTTTTTAGAGGAAATGTTTTTTCACGGTCCCCTGGGAAAAGATAGGACTCAAATGGACTTTGGGAGGGGCCAGGGGAGCTAGGGAGGCCAGATGCTGGGGAAGTGAGAGTGAGGACTGGCAGCCCTGCAGGAATGGGGCTGGGAGAGCAAGGTGGGGCAAAGGACACAGACTGAGGGAGCCCAGGGGCAGGAGTCGGCTCTAGTAACTGGAGGAGGGGTCAGCTGATCTGGGCCTCCAGGGATGAGTAAACAGGCGCCGGGGAGGAAGGGTTTTGTGGAAAGACCGGCCTGTGCAGAGCATGCAGGCAGGAAATTGCAAAGGGTGCTCAGGAAACTAAAGCATGTCCTGTGGGATATTAATGGGATTCTATGGTCAAACTCACTTGGGAAATTCTGCATTGAACAAGGATAAACAAATTTCTTTCCTGGAATGTTTCTCAGAACCCTTAATATGTTAATGTGCATTGGGTCTACAAGACAGGGCTATATGAGCGACATTTCCAAGAATGGCTTATTAACTTGACAGCACATTAGTTAGAAGAGAGCAGCACAAAAGCTGGCAAGTCAAACAGCTTGGGGCAGGCGAGGAGGGTCCAGAATGCCAAACCAGGGAATACTCACATTAGCTTAGAGAGCACTGGAAGAATAAAAGCTTTTTTAAGCAGGGTGGTGACACATGCTGAGAGCTAGCCAGCTGCCTCCAAAGTCAGTGTGGGGACAGATGTGAGGAAGGAAAGAGACTAACATGTTGCTATAATTTGGATCTGTGTCCCCACCCAAATCTCACATTCAACTGTAATCCCTGGTTCTGGAAGTAGAGAGAGCCTAGTGGGAGGTGATTAGATTATGGGGTGGATTTCCCAAGAATGGTTTAGCACCATTTCCCTGGTACTGTCCTCTCAATACAGTAGTATTGACTGTACAAAGAGGCGTGATATCCATGATGTCATTTTATCCTCCCAACAAATCCTTGGGGTAAGTACTGTAGGGCTTTTCACAGATGAGATAACTGAGACTTAGGGAGAGGAGGTGATTTGCCCCATGTGACCCAGCTAGGAGGTGGCGGAACCAAGAATGACCCAGGGCAGAGTGAGGTCATAACGTGCCCCCTCCTCTCTCACCATCCCTGCTCTGGCAGGCACGGGCTCCAGCCCCGAGCCTGGGTTTACCTGAGTGGCAGTGACTGGGGGTGGTCAGGAGCTGGGATGTTGGTGTAGATGGACCTGATTTCAAGTCTTACCCCGGGCAAGACTTTGGGCAAAGCTCCATATTGGAAAAATGAGTAGTATTGATCGACTTACGATCTATGCAACTTACGACCATTCGACTTTACGGGCACAATCGCTAGCCAAGACTGCTCCGCTGTAGATTTTTGGAAACCCTGCAACATTTTGATGTGTATCAAGAATATCGCTACCGCCTGGGAGGCTGTGACGACAAAGTGCATGAATGGCATCTGGAAAAATTGTGTTAAGCGCTATGTTAATGATTTTGACAGATTTGACAGTGAACATGAACTTGAAACGATTCGGGAAAAAATAGTAAAACTCGCTAAAGAATTTTCTTTGGAGTGTGAAATGGAAGATGTCGAAGAGTTGTTAGAGAATCCGGAGAACTTACAAATGAAGAGCTAATCGAACTGGAAGAAGAAGGAGTGGCGGAAGAAGAAAGAAGAGAAGAAGAGAAAGAAGAGGAGGAACCAGAAAGAAAGTTCACCACTAAGGGATTGTCAGACGGTTTATCTTTACTGAATAAACTTCTTATACATTTCGAAGCAATGGACCCAAACATCGAACGATTTGCAAGGATTGAACGGATGGCGCACGATGTGTTTCATCCGTATCGTGAAATTTATGAAGAAAAAAAGAAACATACAATTCAGACAAAGCTCACCATGTTTATGAAAAAACCAACTCCGGTAACCCCAACTGCTGCCTCAGATGACGACATCAACGATCTGCAACAAAGCACCAGCGGCCAATAAAATGTTTTGTACATGTTTATATATTTTGGTATGTTTTGAAATTGGGAAAAGGTTTCCTATGGTATTTTTTACACCTGTACTTTGTATTTTTGTATGCACCTGTATTTTGTAATTTTGTATGTTTTGCAAATATTAAACCAGTTGTACTGGTAATGCAGTGTTTTACTTAAACCTGACGAATGTAAAAATAAGAAACAAAATGGTGTAGAGATGATACAAATGGCATAAAATGAACAAAGAAAATTATGATATATAACAATAATGAAAGAAAATTATGACAAAATATGACTTAAAGATTTTTATAACATCATTTCACAGTGCTGTACATATAGCCTACTCAACTTATGACCAAATCGTGTTACAACCGGTCTGTCAGAACCAATCGTGGTCGTTAAGTCGAGCACTAGCTGTAGTTTCTCCAATTTAAAAATTTAATTTTCCCCAAAATACCCTGTCTTTTCTCATGTTCATTTCCAAAGGCTTGCAATGAGTGATCCAGAAACAAATGAATAAATAAAGTGATTTCCTAAATTCCCTGAACTCTGGTGGTGGAGACGTGCTGCCTCGTGTATCTTTATATGGCCTGCATGACGATAATGATGACCCACATTTCTTGAGCATATAATATGCTCTAGAAACTTTCCTGTGTGTTTTACACACACAGTTGTTACAGACCAGAGCCAGTATTTTTTTTTTTTTTTTGAGACAGGGTCTTGCTCTGTCACCCAGGCTGGTGCCATCTTGGCTCACTGCAGCCTTGACTTCCTGGGCTCAAGTGATCCTTCCATTTCAGTCTCCTGAGCAGCTGGGACCACAGGCACACACCACTACACCTGGATAATTTTTTAATTTTTTGAAGAGACAAGGTCTCATTATGTTGCCCAGGCTATTCTCAAACTCCTAGGCTCAAGCAATCCTCCCAACTCAACCTCCCAAAGTGCTGGGATTATAGGCGTGAGCCACCAAGCCCAACCAGAGCCAAGATTGGAACCCACAAAGTGTGACTCCATGGCCTATGCTCTTAACCACTCTGCCACTTTGCTCAGAAGTTTCAATATAAACTTCTGTTTATGAAACTGTGAGATCCCAGAGGTCACAAACCATGCTTTATCTCGGATCCAGCATAGGCCTGACCCTGAATGAGTTTCAGAAGATTCATTCATTCACTTACATTCACTCAACTGGTATCTCTGGAGGACCTTTGCAGGTCAGACTGCTCTTGGAGCTGGAGATACAGCAAGGAAGAAGGTAGTAAAGACCCTTGTTCCCATGGCAACTACATTCCAGTGGGGATCCAGGCACTAACTGGGAAAACAAATGCCCGAGCAAGAAAAATAGCCAGTGATTTGTGCAGAGTTCAAACAGGGCTACATGGCACTGAGTGACTACATGGCATGGCTGCTCTTATTGGGTGGTCAGGATGGCTCCTCCAAGGAAGGGATGTTTAGCTAGGACCTCAGTGATAAGAGGGAACCAGCCATCTGAAAATCAGGGGGAAGAGCATCGAGACAGAGGGAACAGCAAGGGCAAAGACCCTGGGGTGGGAAAAAACTGGACCCATTTGAGGAACAAAAGAAGCCCATTGTGGAGTATCAGTCGGGGAAGGGAGACAGCAAGGCAGGGGCCATATCATGGGGACTTCATGAGCCAGAGGAAGGAGTTTTATTATGTTATTCAATGTGCAATAGGAAGCCGTTGGAAGGTTTTAAACAGGAAAATGCCATGATCTGATTTAAAAAAAATTGATAGACTTTATTTTTAGAGTAGTTTTAGGTTTACAGAAAAATTGAGCCGAAAGTACAGAGTTCCCTCTTACCCTCCACTGCGCACACATGCACACATACCACAATTTCCCTTAGTATTACCATCCTCAATTAGAGTGGTACATTTGTCACAGTTGATGACTCAATACATTACTATTAACTAAAGTCCACAGTTTACATTAGAATTTGCTCTGTATTGAACATAGGTTTTAAATAATGTATGATATATATCTACTATTATAGTAGCAAACAGAATAGTTGTTAGGTTCTAAAAAACCCCTGTTGCTCCACTGATTCCTCCCTCCTCCCAAGGCCTTGGCAACCGCTTTTTTTTTTTTTTTTTGAGGTGGAGTTTTGCTCTGTGACCCAGGCTGAAGTTCAGTGCCGCGATCTCTGCTCACTGCAGCCGCCGCCTCCTGGGTTCCAGCAATTGTCGTGCATCAGCCTCCTGAGTAGCTAGAATTACAGACATGCCCCACCAAAATACAAAAATTAATTTTTGTATTTTTGGTAGAAACAGGGTTTCACCATGTTGGCCAGGTGATCTGCCTGCCTCAGCCTCCCAAAGTGCTAGGATTACAGGCATGAGCCACCACGCCCGGCTGCAATCACTGATTGTTATATCGTCTCCATAGACTTTGCCTTTTCCAAAATATCATAGAGTTGGAATCCCACAGTATGTAGCCTTTTCAGACTGGCTTCTTCCACTTGATATCATATATATATATATATATAGAGAGAGAGAGAGACAGTGTCTTACTCTGCTGCCTAGGCTGGAGTGCAGTGGTGCAATCACGGTTCACTGAAGCCTCAACCACTCAGGCTCAAGCCATCCTCCCATCTCAGCTACAGGTGAGGTGAGACTACAGGCACATGCCACCATGCCTGGCTAATTTTTGAATATTCTGTAGAGATGGGGTATTCCTATGTTGGCTAGGCTAGTCTTGAACTCTTGGGCTCAAGTAATCCTGCCTCCGTCTCCCAAAATGCTGGGAGCACTTTGGGAGTGAGCCACCACACCCAGCTCGATTTGATTTTTTAAAAGATCAAATTGGCTGTATTGTAGGAACAGATTGGAAGGGGACACAAATAACAACAGGAAGACCAGTCAGGAGACAACGCAGTCATCCAGGGGCTCAATGAAGTGGTAGGCCAAGCTGGTGGGGAGAAGGATGTGGACCCTGGAGGTGTGGTGAAGGCCTAACTCTTGGGAACTGCTCATTGAGTGAGTGCAGGGGAAGGTGAGGGATAGAAATGATTGATGATTACATCACCAGGGTTAAACTAGGCCTGCACAGAGTGGGCTTTTAAAGTTTTCATAGAAATTGCTGTGGTTTTTAATCCACTTAAATACTCTTAATGTTCTCTTAGAAATTGAAGAATCAGGTCCAGAGAGATCTCCTGGCATGCCTAGGATCACAGAGCAAAGCAGAAACCACAGCTGTCTTGGAGGACGGAACTCCAGCTCTTGGCCCAGAGAGAGTCGTGGGCTGGTGGCTTCAGGGCGCACTAGGGCATTTGTTACGAGTTTTCTCTTCCCAGTGGTCCTTTTGTTGCCAAATCAATAAACCACTAACAGAAATAAAAGGCTTCCAGATTTATACACTGCTGATTCCCTGCCTGGAAAACCTTCCCCTCTGCCCTCCTTAAAACCTCATGGCTTCTCATTGCACATTGCACTTGGGGGGAAAATCCACTTAGAATTGAGTCTCAGTGAAACTGCTTGTTAACTTATCCTGACCTCTGAGTTACTTCAGCTGATTTTGGTCTCAAGTAACTACTTTAAGACAAAAAAGAAAAAAAACAACTGTGAGGGAGTGGTGGGGATGGATATCTTGGGAGCTACCGAGGCACTGCACAGACTGAAGGAAGAGGAGTTGAATACGTGATCATCTGAAGGGCAGGTCTAGTATGTCTTCAGGGATCACTGCAGTAGAAGCCTGCTGCCTTCAGGGGACAAGGCAGATGCTTGTGACTCCAGATGCTGCTTCGCTCCACTCCATTCAAGCTCCTAGAAGGCCTTGGATGATCCCAGCTTGGTCAGGAGTGCCCCTCGCTCCCTGCTGAGATCAGTTAAGTCTTGGTGGGAGCACAGCACCACATAGTACAAACGGAGTAGGATGGAACCGTTCCAGGCAAAATCTTCATGGGTGATGACGCTCCTAATGACCCTCCAGGCAGTGCTGGTCATCCTGTCCCTGGTAACCCTATAGCTCAATCACAGCACTTCACAGACTGTCTTATAATTATTCACCCAGGCTGGAGGGCAGTGGTGCAATCATAGCTCACTGCAGCCTCTATCTCCCCGGCTCAGGCGTTTCTCATGCTTCGGCCTCAAGAGTAGCTGGGACTACAGGCACACACCACCATCCTCAGCTAATTAAAAAAAAAAAAAACTTTTTTATGTTGCCCAGGCTGGTCTTGAACTCCTGGGCTCAAGCGATCCTCCTGCTTCTACCTCCCAAAGCTCTGAGATTACAGGTGTGAGCCACTGCACCCAGCTGATTTCTTGACAGTGTGTGTCTGTTTCACGGGGCACTAGGTGCTTCCAAGATTGTGGCCTTGACTTACTTCATCTGTCATGCTGTAGCGGTGCCCCTGTTGCTGTTCTCCCTTCTTCTACATTAATAGAGACCTATTTTTAGCGAGGCTAATGGCCTCCCAAAGTACTGACATGTCTTAGTCTAGCTTGCAGCTAAGGGTGTCCAAGTGACAAGGTTCTGGCCAAGGCGTAAAAAGGGAGGTGGTGTGGGCAACCTCGGTGAGACCTTTCCTGGAAGGGGTATGCCCACCCCTTCCCATTCTTGCCCTGCTGGCTGGAACATAGACATGGTGGTCTGCCCCACAGGACCATGTGGAAAAGGGTAACTCCCTAGGAATGGCAGAGCCACCCCAGAGAGCAAGCTGTGGTCCCTGACACCCTGAAGCTGCCACATTAGCTTTGAACTGCTTCCCCGCTGAATGTTCTGGGAGGCACTAAAATCTCTTTTCTTTTTAAGTCTTCCTGCAGCCTAATATAATCCACACTAAAAGCCATACCTAACATGCTGACTGACACTTAGTAAGTGCTCAATAAATTATGGTTGAGTTATTAAATCAATGGTACAGAGGTAAACCTTCAATGCCAGCATTTCACACATTGACACTGTGCATATTCTCTCTAGTTCTTCTCTACACACAGTTGATATTTTAACGGAGGTATAATTAGAGTAGAAATAGAATTTTATATCCAGCACTTTCCAGTAATAGTAATTACATAATAAACATTTTCTGTGTCAAGTCCTATTATCATGATTCTAAATGAATGTGTCCTTTCTTTCTTTCTTTTACTTTCTTTTCTTTTCTTTTTTCTCTCTTTCCTTCCTTTCTTCCTTCCTTCCTTTCCCTCCTTCCTTCCCTCCCACCCTCCTTTCTCTTCCTTCCTTCCTTCCGTTCTTTCTTTTCTCTCTCTCTTCTTTCTTCCTCTCTCTCCTTTCTTCCTCTCTCTCTTCTTTCTTTCCTTCTTTCCTTCTTTCTTTCTTTCTCTCTCCTTCTTTCTTTCTTTCTCTCTCCTTCTTTCTTTCTTTCTTCTTTCTTTCTTTCTTTCTTTCTCTTTCTTTCTTTCTTTCTTTCTCCTTCCTTCCTTCCTTCCTTCCTTCCTTTCTTCCTTCCTTCCTTTCTTCTTTCTTTCTTTCTTTCTTGATGGAATCTTGTTCTATCGCCCAGGCTGGAGTGCAGTGGTACAATCTCGGTTCATTACAACCTCCATCTCCTGGGTTCAAGCAATTCTCCTGCCGCAGCCTCCCGAATAGCTGAGCTTACAGGTGTGTGCCACCACACCTGGCTAATTTTTGCATTTTTAGTAGAGACCGGGTTTCGCCACGTTGGCCAGGCTGGTCTTGAACGCCTGACCTTATGTGATCCACCCACCTCAGCCTCCTAAAGTGCTGGGATTGCAGGCATGAGGCACGGATCAACCATAATTTATGTAACCACCCCCTTACTGCTTGATATATACATTTTCCTCATTTTTCCTAATTACAGAGAACGCTGCAAGAAAGTTACTTAGGACTTTATGACTCTATTCTTTTTCCTCTTCCTTTTGACAACGCTCTTGAGAATGGGATTGTTGCCTTTTCTAATATTTTAGAGCACTCTCGACCTTCACTGGCCACTCCTATTTCATAATTGCCAATTAAATTCTGAACAACGGCCATGAGGAGAATAACAATCGCAGTAACAGCTGCTGGTTACTGACCACTGGCTCTGCAACCACATCATGCTAACACTTTTCATTTCGTGTATCTGGATATAGCTATACACTCTCTCTCTCCCCCTCACACACACACACACACACACACACACACACACACACACACACACAACATCCTAGGCATGGGGAGTGGTAGTTAAAAGTGCAAATCCCAAAGTCAGACAAAATTCAAATCTTAGCAAAACAGCTTCTTCACTGTGAGCCCCCGGGTACATTACTCCACCTCTCTGTGCCTCCGTTTCCTCCTCTACAAAATGGAGCTAGTAACACGTTCTTCACAGGGTTGCTGTGAAGACTAAATGAGGAAACAATAATAGCCGGCATTTCTTGAGCACCTACTAGGTGCCAAGCACTATGCTAAATAAAGACTTTATATTAATTCACTTATTCCTTGCCAGATCATAGGAACCAAGTATTTTCAGCCTCATTTTGCAGACAAGGCACCTGAAGCTCCGAAGATAAAGACACACCTGCCCAACCTGCAGGGAGCTGAGCAGTTCTTACCTGGGTCACCCTGACCTCACAGCCCCAGGCTCCTCCCAAAAGGAATTTTCTCTTTGAGCCAGAGTCTCAAATGCTTAACTTCTCCAGCATAATCTCTCCCTCTGCCCCACCCCCATCCCACAAGGTGCAGCATTCTTTTGAGGTGTGCCCTCCCCACTGTCACCATTGCAGCATGGAATGCCCCAGAAGCTCAGTTAGGAACAATCCCCATTTATCAAGCACTTCCTCTGGGCCAGACCCTATGCTTGGTGCTTTATGTCATTATCCCATTTAATCCTCAGACAGTCCTGTAACATAAGCACCCTTACCGCTGTGTTACAGGTGAGGAAACCCAGGCCCAGAACGCTAGAGCAAACTGCCCAGTGTTGCGGGGCTATTGCATTCAGGAGCTGAGACTCCCAGCCAGGCTGAGAAATGCAAGTCTAGCATCTTGCTGTCCTCACCCACAGCTGCTTGGGATGGTGGTTCCCAGGGGATGGGGAAGGTCGTGTTGTGATGGTTCCAGGCCGCCTGATGGTTCCCCCTGCCTGAGGCCAGCCATGCAGAGAGTGCCAGCACAATGTCCACTAGAATCTCCTGGCCTCTCAAGGCCCAAGGCGCAAGGCCCAAGGCAGGGCTGAGATCCAAGGGAGAGCTGTCCGATGAGCTTTCTGTGCCACCCCTGAAATAGCCAGCTCAGCTCCCCAGCTCCTGCTCTGCAACAGCAGGCGGATCCCGGAATAGCTCTTTCCTCCTGCAAGGTGACCTAGTTAGCAGGTTCCTCTTGTCATGTGAGGTTGGCTGAGCAAGACATTTACCTGCCTCTCTCTACCCAGAGAAAGCCTGATCCAACACTTTCCTCTCCTCCTTCCCCGATGCTGTTCCTGATTCTCCCACTGTTCACTCATTCTAGAAGTCCAGAAAATGGATGGTAATGCACGAAGTCTGGTGCTTCAGCGCCTCAGAGCATGTTCACAAACATTATCTTCCTTCTTACCCCCAGGCTTGGAGGGAGAATTTATTACCACCCCATTTCACAGCTGAGGAAATGAAGGTGCAGAGAGGGTAGGCAACATGAGCAAGGACACACAACTGGGAGGAGGCAAAGCGGGGATCTTGATCCAGGCTCCTGACACTCAGACCAGTGTCCCTGCAGTGCTCTGAGCTTCCCTGGTTGTATGCACCTCTCTGAGGAGCCCCAGTAACTAAGCCTTCCTCACCTATCCACTGCCTGTGATGGATCTCCTGAACACCTACCTGCTTGTAGGAATGGGTGCAGAGGTTGAGATCAAGGCCTTGGAGGTCCATCAGCCTCAGGGTGAAGCTGGGGTTTGAGTTTCAGCATTTGTCAGCCCGGTGACCTCAGGTATGTTGCTTTGCCTGAGACTCAGTTTCTATATTTGTAAAATGGGCATAATAATCATACTTGCATCCTAGTATGCTATAAGGATTAAATAAGATAGTGTACATAAAGTGCCCAGCAGCTTCCTTTCATTTTACACATTCTTGATAAAATAGCTATTGTTGGCCAGGCACGGTGGTACACGCAAGTAAGTAATCCCTGCACTTTGAGAGGCCCAGACAGGCAGACGACTTGAGCCCAGGAGTTTGAGACCAGCCTGGGCAACATAGGGAAACCCCGTCTCAACAACAAATACAAAAATTAGCCAGGTGTGGTGGTGCATGCCTGTAGTCTCAGTTACTGGTGAGGCTAAGTTGGAAGGATCACTTGGGCCTGGGAGGTTGAGGCTGAGGCTGCAGTGAGCAGAGACCACTTCCCAGCACTCCAGCCTGGGTGACAGAGTGAGCCTTGTCTCAAAAAAAAAAGCTATTGTTATTGTTTATTATTATTGACATCCTGAAATTACCCAAAAAAGGAAAAGCTTAAGATGGGCTCGTGCCAGTGAAGAGTTGCCGTAGTAGAGGACGTTATGGTGTTATGATTATTCCCATGCCATCATGCCCAGCCTGGAAGAAAGAAGAGGTCATCTTTACAGTAACACAACTCTAGCATATGGCAGCTTCTTCTGAAGCATTGGACCCTAGTTCCACTGGATGGCTGGTGACTCCCCGTAGGAACCTACTGCAGGAGAGGAGAGAGGTGTGGGCAGTAGTGGCTGTCACCCTAGGGGTGCTCACTCACTCTGCAAGTGTCACATCCCACTGGCAGGGGGCATAGAGAATTGCAGAGTGCCCACTCCAGTGATCCCTGGTGCTGAGGGTCCTGCAGAAGGGAAGATGGGGAAGGAGATTAGGGGCAGGCCGGGGGACCCGTGAAGACCATGAAGAAATTACCTAAAGGCAGAAGTGGCTCAGGGCTAGTGAGAACAAAGCTGGACTTGGAGGGTCAGATGATGCATTTGGCCTCCACCTCTCCTTATATATCAGGCCACAGATAAGTTGCTTAACCTCTCCAAGCCTCAGTTTACCCATCTGTAAAAGCTGGGCATAATGTGAACCTCATGGGGAAGTGGTGAGGCTTGGATGAGTTACCCACATGTGACACTGGCATGGTGATGGGCACGATGTGGGGGCAGAGTACATGTTTGAGAATTTGAACTTGAAGTCTAGTCAAGCCCCAAGACCCAAGGTACCATCTTAAGAATTTGGAAGAGATGATTGTGGTCTGGGGTACACAAGGAAGTCTTCAGAATGATGGTGTGAGTGGCCTTGGGTCCTGAAATCTAAGTGTAAAGAGGATGCTGGAGAGGCTTGCAGAGGGCATTCAGATGAGAGGCCCAGTGGGACAAAGCTGGGAGGTAGGAATGGGCACAGCACACAGACAGGACAGTAGCTTTCCATCACATCCCATGGAAATGTTTTTTTTAGAGAGAGTCTGTCACTTAGGCTGAGTGCAGTGGCACAATCTTGGCTTACTGCAGCCTCAACCTCCCGAGCTCAAGCAATCCTCCCACCTCAGCCTCCCAAATAGCTAGGACTAGAAGCATGTGCCACCATGCCTGGCTAATTTGTGTGTGTGTGTGTTACTTTTTTTTTTTTTTTTTGTAGACACCAGGTTTCACCAAGTTGCCCAGGCTAGTCTGAAACTCCTGGGCTCAAGCAATCCTCCCACCTCAGCCTCCCAAAGTGTTGGGATTACAGGCGTGAGCCACCATGCCTGACCCTCAGAAAATTCAGACTCTTCACCATGGCCCTTCCTCTGTGACCTCAATTCCCAGCCCTCTGGTCACTGCGCTGTCTCTACCTCGATGGCCTCCTCAAGGTTCCCACACACATCCTCTTCATCATGCCCCATTCTCTTGACTTGTGTGATTTTCTTCAGAGCCCTTATGCTCTGATACTACACAATTTAGTCATTTGTGTACACACTTATTGCCTTTCTGCTCCAAAGAGACTGTGAGATCCTTGAGGGAGGGGACTCCATCTCATTCAGTGGAACATCTCCAGTTCTCAGAGCAATGGCGGCACATAATATATGCTCAATAAACAGAGTTAAAGCAGGTGGATGGATAAGCAGTAGGGAGTCCAGCAGAAGGAGAGGTCACATGGGAAACGTTGCGTAGGTTGATGCCAAACGGAGGGCTGTGAATTCCAAGCTAAGGAGTTTTGGTGGCTTCCAAGAAGAACCAGCAGAACTATTAACCAACCCGCTATTGGGTTGGTCAGGTTCCAGGCCTGGGTGACTGGGAAGCAGGTAGTGCCATTTGCAGAAGTCAGTTAATTTGTTCCTTGAGATTGGGACATGCCCCTCTGGACCAATTTCTGGGTTGGGCACAAGTGTGCAGCCTCACCTTGGCAGGCTTCAATTCTAGTGGAGTCCATGGAACAGTGGGCATTTCAGCAGGACCTTGAAGTGGGTTTTAGCACGGAGAGATCTGCCACTGGACCTCCCGTGAGTAATGATGGGGTAACCAGGGTGATGGGCAAGGGTGCCCGAGCTTGGAAAACAGCAGAGAGGAGAAGGGAAGAGGGTGGGACGTGGAGGCCTCCTCTGGGAGCTGGAGCAGTGTTCTGCCCCTGCTTTCCTTTGGGTCCCTGGGGAAGGAGCCATGGCCTGCTGCTTCCTACCTGAACTCCTCTCCTGAGGGCAAGGACACGGAGGGGGAGGGTGACATGCTCAACAAAGGGGCATTCTTCTAGCTCTGATGGAGAATCAATAGAGGCTTGTTTGCCGTGCTCCCTGGGGAGCAGCCAGGCATGCTGACGGGGACCTGGGCAGCTGGGTAGGAAAGGAACGCTGAGTCTGGCTGTGCCAGCCTGGAGCAAAGTTTTGACCCCAGAGTAGCCACACCTGTGGCTTGGAGTGCCAAGCCCATGGCTGGAGGCGGTTTGGGGAGGAACTAGGCCACCTTCCTGGTCTCTCTTCCCTACTAGCCCTGCCCATGTTAGAGGAGACAGTCCCCAGATTTGCCCCTGCCTAAGGAGTGAATACCACAGTGCCAGCCCAGCATCTTATTAAAAAGGGAGGTGCCGGGACTGAGTTTAAAAATAAAATAAAATGAGGCCAGGCATGGTGGCTCACACCTGTAATCTCAGCACTTTGGGAGGCTGAGGCAGGTGGATCCCCCAAGGTCAGGAGTTCGAGACCAGCCTGGCCAACATGGTGAAGCCCGGTCTCTACTAAAAATGCAAAAATTAGCCAGGTGTGGTGGCACACACCTGTAAGCTCAGCTATTCGGGAGGTTGAGGCAGGAGAATCCCTTGAACACGTGAAGTGGAGGTTGCAGTGAGCCGAGATTGTGCCACTGCACTCCAGCCTGGCCAACAGAGTGAGATTCCATCTCAAATAAAAAAAAAAATAATAAAGTAAAATAAAATAAAATAAAAGGGAGGGACCTCCAGAGGGCACGAAGTCCATCTTCAGGGGCAGGCAGAGCTTCTAGAGCTCAGGATGGTGATCTGCTCACAATCACTTGACAAGTTTGTTATGGGGCCTAATTTACCTAGAGGAGCAGCAGCAGCTTGGATTCGTGAAGAGCATTGACTGGGTCGGGAATAGACCTGAGCCTGCCAGGTCCAGCGGCTCACACCTGTCATCCAGTGCTTTGGGGAAAGAAGACCTGAGTCCCAGCTCTGCAACCTCTCCCAACTCAGTTTCCTCATCTGAAAGATGGAAATAATTATACCCTCATCACGAGCAGGAACTGTTGAGTGAGACCAGAGGCTTTTGTGTGCAAAATGCTTTAGAAACTCTAGAGCATCTGCACATGTTAGGAACGCTGGCAAGATAGGCTTCACGGGAGGACTCAGCAGAGAGGGTGACAGCCTTGTCCAAGGCAGCAAGGCGGCCAAGTGGCAGAGTGTGTTCACATGAACATAACCCATGCTGAAAGCCCAGTGCTTTGGGGAAAAGAGTCTCACCTTTAATCTGCTCAGCAAGCCGGGCTGCCTCAGATCCTCACTTTTAGCCCCATCTTCTCTCTTTGCCCCATCAATCAGTCTCTGATCAACATTCTTTCTTTGCTACACTGGCTATTTCAGACTGAGATTTCTTAGGGTTGCAAAGAAGCAGCAACAGCTCCTGCTACCGAGAGTTCACTGGCAGGGTGCTTCTGCAGAAACTAGGCGCCCCAAAGTCACCCTAGCCGTCTTCAGCGCACCCTCCCAGCACTCCCACGGGCCTTGGCAGCCTGCGCTGCACCCCTTCTCTCCTCCTGCCCCCTCATCCAGCCTGTGTCCTGCCTCAAACCTAAGTCAAGTCTATTCTCTAGGGGCCGATCTTGGCTCTCAAGCCATCCAGAGCTGGCACAGTGGCTCACGCCTGTAATCCCAGCACTTTGGGAGGCCAAAGTAGGAGGATCACTTGAGGCCAGGAGTTTGAGACAAGCCCTGTCACCATCCCCATCTTAATACGAAGACAAGCTGAGGTTCAGAGACACGAGTGGACTTGGCTGATGTCATCTGCTAGAGTATGTCTGAACCTGAAGTGAAAACACAGATCTGCAGACTCCAAGGTCAACAAATGTAGCTCCTCCCTGACCCCAGATTTGCCCCTTTCTCCCTAACACCTCTTCTGAGTTGCTGCCACATACCCTAGGTAAACAGGGTGGGCTGCCTCCTAGGTCAGCCATTTCCACTATTAGGTGGCTTTTTAAATTAATTAATTAATTTTTTTGAGATAGAGTCTGGCTCTGTCACCAGGCGGGAGTGCAGTGGCACGATCTTGGCTCATTGGAATCTCCGTCTCCCAGGTTCAAGCGATTCCCCTGCCTCAGCCTCCTGAGTAGCTAGGACTACAGGAGCACACCACCACGCCTGGCTAATTTTTGTGTTTTTAGTAGAGATGAGGTTTCACCATGGCCAGACTGTCTCGATCTCCTGACCTTGTGATCTGCCCACCTCGGCCTCCCAAAGTCCCTGGATTACAGGCATGAGCCACTGCCCCTAGCCCTAAAATAATTTTTTTAAATATACTTAATTTTTTTTTTAGAGATGAGGATCTTACTGTGTTGGCCAGGCTTGTCTCAAACTCCTGGCCTCAAGTGATTGATCCTCCTACTTTGGCCTCCCAAAGTGCTGGGGTTACAGGCGCGAGCCACTGTGCCAGCTCTGGATGGCTTTGTTTTAACTCTTTCTTATCTGGAGCCAAAATCAGCCCCTAGAGAATAGACTTGGCTCAGGTTTGAGGCAGGACACAGGATGGATGAGGGGCAGGAGGAGGAGAATGGGTGCAGCTCAGGCTGCCAGGGCCCGTGGGAATGCTGGGAAGGTGCGCTGAAGATGGCCAGGGTGACCTTTGGGAGTTCGGTTGCTACAGAAGCACCCTGCCAAGGTGGTGTCCTCTTCTGCCTCCCCAGATGATGGGGCCCTTCTGGAAAAGTCAAAAACGAGAGAGAAGGATGTGAGGCTGGACTCACCCACTCTGTTATATGCTACCATAATTCATGTTTGTGCCCCCCAGATGGGCCCCAGCATGCTGGCAATGCCATGACATGTCCCTGGCTCAATCACCCTTCCAGGTGACTATTTCCTACCTTCTTTTCTCTCCTCCATCCTCCACCCTCCTGCCCAGTCTCCCTTGGCTCCCATAGGGTTGCAAAGCAAATAGCAGCTAACAGCATTTGTCAGTGTGAAAACAGCAGCTAACAGCATTGGTCAGTGTGAAAACAGGAGCTAGCAGCATTGGTCCCAAGATCAACGACAGATGAACGGGGATATGCATTGACCTGGGGGCAGCCCCCTGGGTTCCCATCTGCTACAATCATTCAAGAGGACTGAGACCAATCACTTGGCTTCTAGAAGGTTCGACTTGGTACTCTAGGACTAGGAACTGTCCCACCTCCCCTCCCAGGTTTTGGGAAGGTATGGATAGAATAAAAGGCTTTCTAATAATGGCAGCAATTGTTACTCTTATTGACAAAGTGATGACTTTCTCTGATGCCCACGGGAGACCTGCCCTGGGAAGACTGGGGGCCTCAGTGTTGGTGCAAGTTCAGTGGGATCCCCTAGCCACCCCAATCATCTCCCCCATCACTTCCTAAAGCACAAACTCCAGAAATCAGTGTTCTTCCGTGCCACATGAACAGAGAAGCTGGCTTAGATTCACTGTATGAACTGCTCATTAAAAGCAGATTTCTCAGTCTTGACCCAAACTTGCAGGTCCCAAATCTCAGGGCATGGCTCAGGCACCTGCCATGTGGGGCCTGCTGAGGCTGAGAACCACTGCTGTAAAACCTTTCCCACCACAGTCAGAGACAAGGAGTGAAGCCAAAGTCTGGGAGAAGGAATGAGAATTGAAATTGACCTTCAGGTGTAAATGACTCCTCACTGATCCTTTACCCAGACAGGATCTTTTTTTCCCCCACACTACACAGATGTACCAGACAGAATCTTGTTGGGTTTGGTGAGGGCAGATGGAAAGGAGACAGAACCTGAAGAAACAGAAAAAATGGATCAGGAAGAGAATAAAGGAGGCCAGAGATGGTCGTAGCCAAAGGCTCCTAGTCCTGAAGACTCAGCCAAGGACTTTGTTTCTTTATACTTTCTTGGTGCCTTTATGCCATCAACTTACCTGATCCTTATTGCAACTTTGAGAAGTAGGGGAAAGAGATTATTGTTCCCTTTTTTTTTTCTTTTCTTTTCTTTCCTTGTCTTTTCTCTCCTTTTCTTTTCTCTTAATAGAGATGGGGCCTCTCTATGTTGACCAAGGGGGTCTTGAACTCCTGGCCTTGAGCAATCCTCCCTTCTTAGCCTCCCAAGGTGCTAGGATTATAGGCATGAGCCATCGCGCTTGGCCCCCTTTTTTCAAGTGAGGAAACTGCTTGAGAAGCAAGCTAGCTGGCCTCCCCAAGAGCATTTGTTCATCAAACATTTGTGTGCACCTAATTGGGCACCAGTCCTGGGACACAGAGCTGAATGAGGCCTGGCCCAAGGCTTAACCCAGGTCAGCAGACCAAAACCAAGAGCCCACCCCACCGAGGCACCCTGCTGCAGCCCAATAGGGTGGTGTCTATCACTGCCAGGTCCCACCTGAGACCAGCTCATTCTTCAGCCTTCTTTAGCCATTCTCTTCTGCCTTCAAATCCTAGAGACTCTTTATATTCAACGAAGTGGGGGTGGGGTGGGGGGGAATGATTATTAATGTCCAAAAAAAGGGCATAGAAAATGAATCTCCATGAGATGGAAGCATTATTTCTTTCTGCCTCCCACAGGCAAACCCAAGAAGAGTAGAAGCCAAGGCACCTAAGGACGATCTTTGGTTTGAAGGGAGGGGTGATGGGCCTGAGGTAGCAGGAGCCGGGTGGTCCCCACATCACTCTGACCAGGGAGGAGGGGCAATGGGAAGGCATGATGAGAAAGTTGGGCAAAGGTAGGTTGAGGGGTAATAGGAGATGGGGGGTTGGCAGCCACGAAGGAAATTCTGGGGCAGGAGGAGAAAACAGAGGTATCTAATCAGCATTTTTATTAAGTTTTACTCTGCAGTGGGCATTGTAACTCTGTCTTCCCTCTTCTGATGAAATCTTCAGTGAAACTGGCTTTGTGGCCTTGAATGGAGTCTCCGGGTGTTGGATAATGTGCTAGGCCCTCCTTTAGGATGGGTGTTGGCTGCCAACAGAGGATGTACCTGGGGCTTTCAAAACTGGTTTCCATCTCCAAATGATTTTAAAATGGTTCAGCATAGAGCAGAAACAGAAAGTCCTTTTGTCTGGAAACAATGAATAATGAAAGTGCCATGTGTCATATGAGCGATCCTCAAATGTGATACTGCTTTTCCATAAGACTGGAGCTTTTTGGTGGCAGGTTATTTTTCCTCCTAGCTCTGTTTTTTCTGGCTCTCACCTCATCAGTAAAAGTGACTCTCTGCACCCTCTGCATGCTCAGAGGACCACGCCAGCCTAGGCCCTTCCAAATACCCAGATGCTCTGGCTCACCACACAAAAAGGGGCTTTGTGGGTTCCCAAGTGAATTAAGCATGAATGGGTGATGAGGATGAAGAAAAGCTTGGTGATTTGGCATGCTGAGTCTTGCCAAGTCTCCATTCCAGATGTCACTGTACGCTGGTGGGGCGATGTGGCAGGTCATTGTTATATGCTTCTCCATTGAAAAAGAACTCTCAAAGTTCCTTCCTTCCTTCCTTCTTTCCTTCCTTCCTTCCTTCCCTCCCTCCCTCCCTCCCTCCTTCCTTCCTTCCTTCCTTTTCTTTCTTTTCTGTGGGAAGTAGAAAAGTTCCTTTTCAAAGTTTCCTTTTTTGTTTAAGAAAAATTCATAAGTGTTACATAATTTGTTTTAACACTTTCTTCAAAAGCCTTCTTGCTTTTGCTAGCAGCTCTTTGTTAAGCCCTATCCTGTGGAGCTGTTAGACAAGCTTACAGGCACATGGTGCATTCTATCTCCTCGTACTTTAAGCAAGATACATCCAGCTCGCAGCGTATGCGCCTTCCTCATTTGGACTTCCATTTTTTGCTCTCCACTGCTTTACCTGTTTAGAAAAGTTTCAAGTTATTAGCCAGTCGGGTTTTGGTTTAGATTGTGAGGTCTGGCTCCAGCCAACAGAGATCACACACAGCAGTAAGGACAACCCCAAATGCGTAAGGAATAAATATGTCAGCTTTCCTTTGTTTGTGGTACTCTCATGGCAAAATGGCTAGTAAGAGTACTCTTCCTGCAGCCTAGGAAGTAAAAATTGCGTTGCTAAAAGATCCTTTACCTCAGTGCTAATTTTTCTTTGCGGCACCTAGCATCTATTTCCAACATTTTTTTTCTTTTTTTTTTTTTTTTGAGACAAAATCTCTCTCTGTCATCCAGGCTGGAGTGCAGTGGCACGATCTTGGCTCACTGCAACCTCCACCTCCCAGGTTGAAGTGATTCTCATGCCTCAGCCTCCTAAGTAGCTGGGATAACAGGCATGTGCCACCATGCCTGGCTAATTTTTGTATTTTTTCAGTGGAGGTGGGGTTTCATCATTTTGGCCAGGCTGGTCGCAAACTCCGGGCCTCAAGTGATCCTCCCACCTCTGCCTCCCAAAGTGCTGGAATTACAGGCATGTGCCTGGCCTCAAAATACTTAAAAATTTTTTTTTCTTTCTTTCTTTCTTTTTTTTTTTTTTTTTTTTTTGGGGGGGTTTCCCCTTTTATCCCCTAGGCTGGAGCACAGTGGCACAATCTTGGCTCACTGCAACCTCCCCCTCCCAGGTTCAAGCAATTCTCCTGCCTCATCCTCCAGAGTAGTTGGGATTACAGGCAGCTGCCACCACGGCCAGCTGATTTTTATTTTTAGTAGAGATGGGGTTTCACCGTGTTGGCCAGGCTGGTCTCAAACGCCTGACTTTAAGTGATCCACCCGCCTTGGCCTCCCAAAGTGCTGGGATTACAGGCGTGAGCCACCGTGCCCGGCTGAACAGTTTTTTTCATATACATATTTTTAATTGAGACAAGGCCTCTCTATGTTGCCCAGGCTTGTCTTAAATTCCTGGCCTCAAGTGATTCTCCTTCCTTGGCCTCGCAAAGTGCTGAGATTACAAGCGTGAGAGCCACTGCTCCTGGCCTAAAATTTTTCTTATTCAAATTGAATTTAAAGTGTTGAACAGGGTGCTGTGGCTCACACCTGTAATCCTAGTGCTTCCAGGGCCAGGGCAGGAGGATCACTTGCAGCTAGGAGTTCAAGACCAGGCTGGGCAACATGGAGAGACCTGTCTCTACAAAAAGCAGGAAAGTTAGTCGGGCCTGATGGCACATTTCTGTAGTGCCAGCTACTTGGGAAGCTGAGTCGAGAGAATCACTTGAGCCCAGGAGGTTGAGGCTGCAGTGGGCTGTGGTCATGCCACTGCATTCCAGCCTGGGCGGCAGAGTGAAACCTGTCTCTATTTCATTTTATTTATTTATTTATTTCAAAAATAGAGACGAAGTTTCACCATGTCACCAAGGCTGGTCTCAAACTCCTGGACTCAGATGATCCACCTGCCTTGGCCTCCCAAAGTGTTGGGATTACAGGCGTGAGCCACTGCACCCAGCTGAGACCTGTCTCTAAATATAATACATTTAAAAATAAATAAATAAAAGTGCCTTGAGTACTCTCTGGCAAGATTGGCACAAAGTCCAGGATCACCCTTTGTGGGCAATGCCTCTCCTCCCTTAACACTCTGACAATTCGGATCATTCAAGAACAGCCAGAATTTCTAAAATCCAAGAGAAGTGGACCTGCTCCTTCACTCTCAAAATGGGGAAAAGAGTCTTAAAGCCCATAGGGCAGTCATCTGATGCCATGTTCACTGCCAGGGGGCACGGCTCCAGTGTGACCCTCCTCGCTCTGGTGAGCTCTCCACCATGGTTTAAGCATCAACAGCCAGCAGAGCATCCGCCCGGCACCACACTCTGTCCTGGCTGGGCCTCTTAGTGTCCAGGACTCAGACTGGGACACCTCGCATTCTCACCTTCAAAGCTTTGAGCAACTCCTCTTAAACAATAGATCCTGAGTTGCCGCGAAGCAGGGCACACACACACACACACAGAAATTCACCTGTGAGGATGGAGGTGGGTCATGGAGGATCCACCTTGCTTCCCACCTCACCCTTCAGCGGGAGAGACAAGGGGGAGTTATTGGAACTTTTTGTGCTAAACCAGAAAAAAAAATAAGTTTTTAGCAGATTACTCCCACTTTCTTTTTTTATGAAAGAGAAGCCCTGATTTTTTCTTTTTTATATATTTTATGTATTTATCTTTTTCTTTAAAAGGTTTCTTTTTGTAATGGTTTTGTATCTTCAGAATTTTAGGAGGTTTTGTGACATCTAGGAAAGTGGACGAGACAGTAATTCTCAAATGGGGATGTTACAGGAAAGGGGTTCCAATCCAGGCCTCAAGAGAGGGTTCTTGGATCTTATGCAAAAAGAATTCAGGGTGAGTGCGCAGTGCAAAGCAAAAGCAAGTTTATGAAGAAAGTACAGTGGCGAAAGGACAGCTACTCCGTAGACAGAGTAGGATGTTCCTGAAAGTAAGAGGAGGAACACATCCTCTTTTTATAAAATGCGTTTATCAAAAGCGTTTTTATATAAAACACTTTTATATAAAATGAGCTTAAGCGACTTGCCCAATGCTAGACTGTTCCAGAACTTGTATTCAATACTGGTTTTCAAAACCTGCTCTTGCTGGCTGTAAAGACTTCTTTCTCTGAACCAAATCAAACTGTGCCTGAACCAAACTGTAGATTGATTATTTAACATGTCTTGTTTTGGCTGGGCATGGTGGCTCAGGCCTATAATCCCAATACTTTGGGAGGATGAGGCAGGAAGATCGCTTGAGCCCAGGACTCCAAGACTGGCCTGGGCAACATAGTGAGATCCAGTATCTACCAAAAAAAAAAAAAAAAAAAAAACCTGGCCTAGTGACAAATAACTGTAGTCCCAGCTACCCCAAAGGGTGGGGGGGGAGGGGTGCTTAAGCCAGGGAGGCCAAGACTGCACTGAGTTCTGATTGTGTCATGGGACTCCAGCCTGGATGACAGAGAGATAAATAATAGTAATAATAATTAATATGTCTTGTTACTAATATGTCTTGTTTTGTGAATACACAAAACTTGGACACTAGTCAAAGTAATTAACAACCATTCCAGCACAAGGCTGCCTGTCGGAATGGAGGCTGGCCCTGCTCCACGCTGGGGGTAAGAGGCGGCCAGAATTCTGGTCCCAAGCCAGGTACTGCTGCTTCAGTTACTGGATCATGGGAAATACACAAAATAGTGCCAAAGCCCATGGTCTCACCTTAATGACATAGGGTAATAGGTTCTTTCCTTGTTCATCAAATAATAATTACGCTGGCCATTCTCTTTTCTCGTAAAATGTCCCTTCCAGGAGTGAATCTTTGGATTGGTCCACTACAGACCTTTCCCCTTGCAGCAAGATTGTAATAAAACTCGGATATGTGCTTGTGTTGGAAGAAAACTCTATCCAAACCGTGTTTTACCCCTACTCTCACATACCACAACAATCAACACAGAATACTTCTGTGATCAAATGTGAGGAGAAATTTTCATGACACACCAACCAGCAGACACAGCTGAATGCCCTCCAATTCAATTCCAACACTGTCTATTTGCAGATAGTATGAGATCCCATGGGTTGAGCGCTCCGTCCCCAAGACTGTCCCCCCATCTCTAGACACTAGTTGCAAGTCTGGGCCTCCTAAACTTCTTGAAGTCAGTGGGGGGACTGGCTTCAAGTTGTGGTCCCTTGACCCCCTTTTTGGGTTGGATTAATTTGCTGGAGCGGCTCACATAACTCAGGGAAACACGTTAACAACTTTATTATAAAGGACGTTACAATAGACGTGTAGGGCGAGGTATAGGAGAGGGACCCAGAGCTTCCATGCCTTTCCTGGGAACGTCACTCTCCAGGAACCTCCATGTGTTCAGCTACCCGAAGCTTTCCCAACCCAGTCCTCTTGGATGTTTATGGGGGGGTGGGGGTTGTTTGTTTTTTTTTCTTTTTCTTTTTTTTTTTCTTCCTTTCTTTTTTTTTTTTTTTTTTTTGAGACACAGTCTCACTCTGTTGCCCAGGCTGGAGTACAGTGGCATGATCTCAGCTCACTGCAACTTCCACTTCTGGGTTCAAGCAATTCTTGTGCCTCAGCCTCCCAAGTAGCTGGGACCACACTTGGCTAATTTTTTGTGTTTTTTGTAGAGACCGGGTTTTGCTATGTTGGCCAGGCTGGTCTTGAACTCCTGACCTCAGGTGATCCACCTTGGCTTCCCAAAGGCTGGGATTATAGGCATGAGCCCCTGTGCCTGGCCATGTTTTTTCTTTTCTTTTTTTTTTTTTTTTTTTTTTTTGGTAGACATGTTATTGTTCTGTGGCCCAGGCTGGAGTGCAGTGGTGTGGATCAGAGCCTTGACCTCCTGTGCTTAAGCGAGCCTCCTACCTCAGCCTCCCAAGTAGCCAAGGACCAAAGGCTCTTGCCACATCGTCTAGCTACTTTAATTTTTTTTTTTTTTTTTTAGAGGCCAGGGCCCACTATGTTGCCCAGACTAGACCCAAACTCCTGGGCTCAAGGCTCCCACCTTGGCCTCCCAAAGTGCTGGGGTTACAGGTGTGAGCCACTATGCCTGGCCCTCTTGGGCTTTTATAGAAGCTTCATGACATCAGCATTCCTTCCCTCAGTGTGTACAGGGTCTTAATACCCATAGTCAGAAAGGTGGGGGTAGATTAGAGGCCTGCCTTGGGGCAGAGAAAAGGAGGGCAGGAGAAAGAGAGATTCTGTTTCCTGAGTCCTGCCCCTGAGGCCTCACACACCCAACATTATAAAAAAAGACTGTAACAAGGGCTATGGGAGTTATGAACCAGGAACTGTGCACAAAACTCAACATACGTCATAATACTACAGTACACTCAACAGAAATGTCTAGAAAGTTGCTTTTAACAGTGGAGAGGTTTCCCAAGAGTTGGGCAGAAATGGGACTTAGAGCAGAGTAAGGGGAGAAGGGTTTCAATAATTCAAAGCCAATACAGCCACAGGTCCCAGCTCTGAATCAGCCCTGAATACAATACATTTTAAATTCATGTAGATTTTATTGTGGTTTGCACAGTACAAAACCTGATTTCACAATAGCTTATGGACATTATGTCTTTTGTCAAACAATGGATAATGTGACATTACTGATGTTAAAAAGGCAAGATCCACTGATGAATGCTGAAAGTGAAGGCAATGTTAAGGAGCAATAGAACATTTCCAGAGCCTCAAAGCATTTTCTTCAAAATATTTATTACCATGGTGGTTTTAACAGATGTCCACAAATTCTCTGATACACCTCCTCTGGGAAGTGGGTCTTAATTCTTTTCCCCTTTGGTGCGGACTGGACTTACTGACTCACTTCTAGAGTATGGAAAGAGGAAAAATGGCAACCTCACAATGGAGAAACTTGGCAGACATAAACTTAACCAAGTGATTAAGGTTAATATCACCAGTAACAAGTTACGTGGATCTCATATATCCCCAGATAGGATTCAAGGGGAGGGGCACTTCCCCTCTGTGCTATTCCCAAATCCGTGGCTCCAGTCTAATGAGAAACATCAGTCAAAGCCTCAGGGACATTCTACAAAATACTCAACCAGGCTGGTCACTGTGGCTCATACCTGTAATCCCAGCACTTTGGGAGGCCAAGGCGGGCAGATCACCTGAGGCCGGGAGTTTGAGACCAGCCTGACCAACACTGAGAAACCCCGTCTCTACTAAAAATACAAAATTAGCCGGGCACGGTGGTGCATGCCTGTAATCCCAGCTACTCAGAAGGCTGAGGCAGGAGAATTGCTTGAACCTGGGAAGTGGAGGATACAGTGAGCCAAGATCATGCCATTGCACTCCAGCCTGGGCAACAAGAGCAATATCTTGTCTCAAAAAAACCCCAAAAAACCAGTACTCTTAAAAAGTGCCAATGGGGCTGGGTGCTATGGCTCACATCTGTAATCCCAGCACTTTGGGAGGTAGAAGCGGGTAGATGACCTGAGGTCAGGTGTTCAAGACCAGCCTGGCCAACATGGTGAAACTTGTCTCTACTAAAAGTACAAAAATTAGTGGGGCGTGGTGGCACAGGCCTGTAATCCCAGCTGATTGGGAGGCTGAGGCAGAGGCAGAAGAATCACTTGAGCCCAGGAGGCGGAGGTTGCAGTGAGCCAATATCATGCCACTGGACTCTAGCCTGGGCTACAGAGTGAGTCTCTGTCTCAAAAAATTAAATAAATAAAATAAGATAAAACAAAATTAAAAAGTGCCAGTGGGCCAGGTACAGTGGCTCACATTTGTAATCCCAGCACTTTGGAAGGCCCGAGCAAAAGGATGGCTTGAGCTCAGGAGTTCAAGACCAGTCTAGACAAGATGGAGACACTCTATCTCTACAAAAAAATAAAAAAAAAAAAAAGTTTTTAAAATTAGCCATGCACAGAAGCAGGCTCCTGCAACCGCAGCTATGTGGGAGGATCCCTCAAGCCCAAGAATTCTAGGCAGCAGGGAGCTATGACTGTGCCACTGTATTCCAGCCCGGATGATAAATTGAGACCTTATCTCTAAGGAAAAAACAAAAATAAAAACACACCAAAGAAAAGTGCCAAGGTCATGAAAAAACAAGACCAAGAAATTGTCACAGATTGGAAGAGAGTAAGAAGACATGATGGTTAAATACAACATGGTATCCTGGATGGAATCTTGGAGCAGACAAAGGACATTAGTGGAAAAGCTGGCGAAATTCAAGTAAAGTTTGCAGCTGTGTAGTTAATAGTGTTGTGGTAATGTCAACTTTTTTTTTTTTTTTTTTTTAAAGAGAGTCTCATTCTGTTGCCCAGGCTGGAGTGCAGTGACACAATCATAGCTCACTGTAACCTTGAACTCCTGGGCCAAATGATCCTCCCACCTCAGCTTCCCAAAATGCTGGGATTATAACTGAGGGCCACTATGCCCAGCTAGCAACACTAATTCCTTAGTTTTGATTTTCCTGCCATGGCTATGAAACATAAGATGGGTGAAAGTTACATGGGAACTCTCTGTTCCTTTTTTACAACTCTTCTGTAAATCTATAATTATTTCAAATAATACATTAAAAATACCAACAAGAAGCCAGTGCAGTGGCTCACATCTATAATCCCAACACTATGGGAGGCTGAGGTGGGTGTATCCCTTGAAGTCAGGAGTTTGAGACCAGCCTCAGCAACATACCGAAATTCTGTCTCTACCAACATAATAATAATAATACAAAAATTAGCCAGGTGTGGTGGTGCTTGCCTGAAGACCCAGCTACTCAGGAGGCTGAGGTGGGAGTAACTCTTGAGTCCAGGAGGCAGAGGTTACAGTGAGCTGAGATCACATCACCACACTCCAGCTTGGGTGACAGAGTGAGACCCTGTCTCGAAAACAAACAAAAACACAAACCAACAAGAAAAACAAAATCACAATGCCTTCAAATTTCTCAATTAAACAAACAAGCAAACAAAATGTTTTCACAAATGTTGGGAACTGGAGTTTACCCAACATCCAAACAGCTAGCTGAAAGAATCCAACAATAAAACTAACAAAAAGCAGTAGGTCATGCAGATGTTTTTAACCATCCCAATGCATGTGCAGTGGAGTGCAATGGACGTCCTCCTTTTTTTTCTTGAGACAGGGTCTCACTCCTTCACGCCGGCTGGAGTGCAGTGGCATGATCTTGGCTCACTGCAACCTCTGCCTCCTAGGCTCAAGTGAGCCTCCCACCTCAGCCTCCTGAATAGCTGGACTACAGGTGTGCGCCACCATGCCTGTCTAATTATTTTTGTACTTTTTGTAGAGATGAGGTTTTGACATGTTGCTCAGGCTGGTCTCAAACTCTTGGACCCAAGTGATCCACCTGCCCCAGCCTCCCAAAGTGCTGGGATTACAGGCCTGAGCCACTGCATCCAGCATGAATGCCCTCTTCTGGGGTGGCATCATTCATACTCAGAACTGTGACCTAGGGTTAGAGGGCAGCATGGACAAGTCCAAAGTCTGAGGTTTCTCAGTGGGTCAGGGTGGGAAGATGAAGGGTAGGTGTGTCCCAGTAGGAATGGAGGGAGACCGTATGGATTAAAATAATTAACACATGGAAAGTGCTTAGCCCTGTGGCTGGCATAGTAACCAGTCAATAACAGTTAATTATTATTTATTATTATTTTTTGAGATGGTGTCTCGCTCTGTAGCCCAGACTAGAGTGCAGTGGTGCGATCTCAGCTCACTGCAACCTCTGCCTCCTGGGTTCAAGCAATTCTCCTGCCTCAGCCTCCCATGTAGCTGGGACTATAGGCATGTGCCATCACGCTTGGTTAATTTTTTGTATTTTTAGTAGAGAAGGGGTTTGGCTATGTCGGCCAGGCTGGTCTCGAACTCCTGACCTCAGGTGATCCACCCACCTCGGCCTCCCAAAGTGTCAGGATTACGGATGTGAGCCACCTTGCCCGGCAGCAAACATCAATTATTGTTATTATTATTAGTAGCACCATTTATCAAATACCCATCATTTTCTAGGCACTGTGCCCAAAACTTCACTTCCATTATCTCAAATCCTCACACATTCCTATTTTACACAAAGTAAGCTTACGTGACTTGCCCAAGTTAGACTGCTCCAGAACTTGGATCCAGTACTGATTTCCAGAGTGCCCTCCTGGCCCTCCGTTTTCCAAAAGATAAAAGGCTAGAAATGGCCCTAGAAAAGTGGGATAGCCCAGTGGGGAAACGCTCGGGCTTTGAAGTCAAAGAGACCTTCCTGCCTTCTTCACAGGAATGTTGGAAGGAAAAATGTCGCAATGACCTCAGTCTTCAACACATCCAAACACAGAGTACGTAGTTCACATTAGTAGAGCAGGGTCATATTTGGAGCTTTTTAATTGAGCATTTTTCTTCCTCACCATTTTTTTTTTCTGTTTAATGTCCCTTCATTCATTGTCTGAGGGGCCACTGGAGTATAACCTAAGAGAAAGAAGTCATTGTTCAGTCCTGAATGTCAAATGGGACTCTTATAAAAGTCTAAAGCAGAATTATTTTAAAGATCCAGGCACTCAACTACAATGTCAATATATATAGGAGAGACACATTTTTTTTTTCAAAATCTTCTCTTTAAATATCAAGAGATTTATTAACAGATCAAGGAAGATAAAAAGGAAAAAAGTGGGGGAAAACGAGATGAAACTTGGATGGCTCAAGGAATAAACGTTTTCCTGAAGTCATCGAGTAGGTAATTTCTATGATCAGGCAAGAAACTCCACCTGGATGGGTTGAGAAACAAAGAAAAGAGAGCAAGCGCCTGGGATTCGGGTCTCGCCTGCTCAGGGTGAATACCCAGTGGAAGCAGTAGAAGACCTGGGAGGCAAGGGGCGCGCGCCTCCCTCCGCGGGAGGTAGAATGGCTGCGAGGCCTATTAAGGGAGAGAGAGAAGCACACGCTCTCTCTGGCCCAGCCCCAAGGCTCCCCACCCACTCTACATGCCAACTCTGAAGCGATCAGACCTCGTCCCCAAGACTGCCCCTCTGTGTGCCGTCTGGTGATGCTGGGGCTGGAATTGGGGCCCACCCATCAGCTGTTTCTAGGGTAGGCTCTGCCAGTAGGGAACCCTAGAGAGTGCAAGGCCGTCCCAGGAAGAAAGGTCTTAGCTTGCCCTTCTACCCTGTCACCATCGCCTCAGCAATGGCCCTTCCGATGCCAGAAGAAGAAGGCACCCTGGCAGTGGAAATTGGTTCCAGTGGCAAAGGGCTCTAGTTTGTAGATTTTCCCCACATTCCCAGAGCCAGCCTCACCGTGGCCCCTTGGAGACACCAGCACCAGTAACAGCCATGCTTTCCTCTGGGTCCAGGTCCCAGCTGCTAGGTCTTAGCACCTAACTTCCTCCCTTGTCCTCCCTTCCCTGGGGGTGGTATCTGTTTCCTGCAGTTACTACCTCTCCTCTCATGCTGTTGACTTTTCCATCTGCCAATTAATGTTTAGTCAATTCTTTTTTCAAAAAATTAAAATATTTTGTTTTTCTTCTTCTCCCTCGAATCTCCTGGTGAAATAGTCAATTCTTTATATTCAATTCCCTCTCTTAAAGCAACCAGTCTGCTTTCTGTTTTCCTGATGGGACTGACTCACACAAACGCCTACTCCCCCAAGGCCTTTGTGGGTCATGGTTAAGCATCAGAAGTTTCCAGTAGGACTCATCTAATCCCTGAGGAACCTGTGAGAGGCTGGGGGTCAGGTTGAGGAGGACTCAGAGCACACAGCCTTGGCAAAAGACAGTGTGGCTGGAGGCTTCAGGAGTGACGCACGCCCAGGCCCAAAGCCAGAAGGGACCAGTGACAACAGAAGAGAAGCAATGGGGAGAAGCTGGCACCAGACACCACAGAGTGCAAGGCAGCCCATAGGGTCATCAAGTCCAGAAGCCTAGGCCCAAGCCCATCGGTGTTAGATAGGGCTCCTCTGCCGCCCGATGTGATCCTTGGGCGGAAGGAGAAGGCACCGCCGAGAGATGAGCAACCCTAACAGCAAGTTCAGATCCTGAGTGGACAATTTTCCAAACAAGACTAAATATTTTTGGACAGGCACTGTGGTTCACACCTATAATTCTAGCACTTTGGGAGGCTGAGGTGGGCGGATCACGAGGTCAAGAGATCAAGATCATCCTGGCCAACATGGTAAAATCCTGTCTCTACTAAAATACAAAAATTAGCTGGGTGTGGTGGCGCACACCTGTAGTCCCAGATACTCGGGAAACTGAGGCAGGAGAATTGCTTGAACCTGAGAGGCAGAGGCTGCAGTGAGCTGAGATTGCGCCACTGCACTCCAGCCTGGCACCTGGTGACAGAGCAATACTCTGTCTCAAAAATTATATATATATATTTGTTTAAATTTTTTGATATTGATGTAGTTTCAGAGTTATAGAAGAGTTGGAAGAATAATGCAAAGATTCTTAATCCCTTCATCCAAATTCCCTGAATGTTAACACTTTGCTATACTTGCTTTATTCTTCTGTGATTGTGTGCACATGTGCATGTGAATTTTTTGTGAAATGTTTAAAAGTTGTCTACATTTACTCCTAAATACTTCAATATGTATTTCCTAAAAACAAGGACATAACCCTATAGTACAGTTATCAAAATTGGAGAATTGGTGAATGTGGTGGCTCACACCTCTATAGTCCCAGCACCTTGGGAGGCTGAGGCAGGAAGATCACTTGAGGCCAGGAATTGGAGACCAGCCTGGCCAGCATAGTGAGACTCCTCTTCTAAAAAAACTTTTTAGACTGGGTTGGGTAGCTCACACCTGTAATCCCAGTACTTTGGGAAACGGAGGTAGGCAGATCACCTGAGGTCAGGAGTTCAAGACCAGCCTGGCTAACATGGTGAAACCCCATCTCTGCTAAAAATACAAAAATTCGCCGGGCATGGTGGTGAGTGCCTGTAATCTCAGCTACTTGGGAGGCTGAGGCTGGAGAATCACTTGAATCTGGGACGTGGAGGTTGCAGTAAGCCAGGATCATGCCACTGTACTCCAGCCTGGGTAACAAGAACAAAACTCCGTCTCCAGAAGAAAAATGTTTTTTAACACAAAAATTAAAAACTGGGGAATTAACTTTTTTTTTTTTTTGAGACGGAGTCTTGCTCTGTCAACAGGCTGGAGTGCAGTGGCGCAATCTCGGCTCACTGCAACCTCCGCCTCCCGGGTTCAAGCAATTCTTCCACCTCAGCCTCCCAAGTAGCTGCAACCACAGGCACGTGCCACCATGCCCGGCTATTTTTTGTATTTTTAGTAGAGACAGGGTTTCACCATGTTGGCCAGGATGGTCTCCATCACTTGACCTCGTGATCCGCCCGCCTCGGCCTCCCAAAGTGCTGGGATTACAGGCGTGGGCCACTGCACCCAACCAAAAAAAATACATTTTAACCCAGAAATAAATCAGGGGGAGAGGAGTTGTGATGGAGTTGGGTTCAGTTGCAGAAGGAAAGTTTTTTTTTCTGCAAATCTGAATCATACAGTATAAATGCTGACCCTGCTGTGTTAGCAATTAATAATAGTGTTAATTATAATAGCTATGATAGTTCATGATCCTTTCTGTCCTGGGTCTTTATCTGTTTGAGATATATTTGTTGTCATTTGGCATCAGCCAGTTACTCCATGTAAAAAAGGTTTATTGAGACAATGCAGCATGTGGCAAAGGCAGGAGCTGCAGAGTTAGACAGACCTGGGTTGAAAACTGGCTTTGCCTTACTTTGTCCAATGTGTGACCTTGGACATGATTTGAACCTTACTGAGCCTCTGCTTCTTTGCCTTTAACACGGAGGAGAGGTAGGATTCAGAGTCCAACAAATCTAGGCTCATATCTTAGCTCTGTGTTTACTAGTTCTGGGACCCTGGGTAAGTGCTTTCATCAGGTTGCATCTTGGCCTACCCATCTGTAAAGTGGGCACCTTGCTGAGATATTGGGAACAGAGATGATTTTTGTATGAAATGGACCTGGTTCATAGCAGGTTCTTAGTAAGTAGTTATTTTTCTTTATCTTTTGATAAGGTCTAATTCTGTCACTCAGGCTGGAGTGCGGTGGTGAAATCATGGCTCACTGTAGCCTCGACCACTAGAGCCCAGGTGACCCTTCTGCCTCAGCCTACTGGGTAGCTGGGACTACAGGCATGTGCCACCATGCCAGGCTAATATTTGCATTTTTTTTGTAGAGTCAGGGTTTCACCATGGTGCCCAGACTGGTCTTGGACTTCTGGGCTCAAGCGATCCACCCACCTCAGCCTCCCAAATTATTGGGATTACAGGCATGAGCCATCTCACCTGACCGTGAAAGGTTAATTCTATCAGCCCTTCTGAGTTTGGGCATGTGATTCTTCCTCTGTGAGCCTCAGTTTCTTCATCTGTAAAACAGAGCCAGTGGCACCCATCTCTTGGTGTGAAGAATGAGAAGGGCAGGCAGAAGGGCTTGGTGCTCCGAAGAGCCTGATGCCTTGTGGCCCTGGCAGAGTATGTGATTGGTGGGGCAGTGACAAAAACAGAAAGTGCTTTGGAATCCTGGGGCCTGCCAAGAATGTGGGCAAACCTGTTCCATCCACTGCTGCCCCAAGCTCCAGACTCTCCCATCCTCTCCCCCACTCAGATTCCCTCCCCCATCCCTTGGGTGCATCTTGGCTTGTCCTGCCTGTCTTCTTCTAGGAAGCAACTCAGTCCTGCCTCAAAGAAGGGAGGAAGGATAACTTGTCCTGGGCAAGTTATTGGACAAGACAAGACAGCTCTAGTGCTAATTTAATGCTGGGAAGAGAGCCGGGGAACCTGCACCTCTGGCGGGCTTTCCCCCAAGGAGTTCCAGCCCTACCAGCCTCCTCCCTGTCTCTGGCACACACCAAGTTCACAGCCAGATCAGGAGAGCAGAGGTGCACAATGGGTAGGCTCTTGCCTGGGAGGAGGAAAGCCCTTGAGAGCATTTGAAGGGTCAAGCAAGGACTGAGGCAAGGCCCTCTTGGGTAAGAGGGCCCCAGAGAGAGCCAGCCCCTGGCACCAGCCAAGGGAGGCAAGAGGTGGGTGTGTTTCCAGAGTGGACGGACATCCACTCCTCCACCTCCTGCCTCAATGATGGAGCCATACAATGGGCCAGGCCCTGTGCTGAGCTCTTGACGTGATATACATTATACTTACCTATGGAACCCTCATACATCCTAGGATCCCAGGGGCACTATCCTCCTTGGATAAAGGAGGAAACTGAGGCCCAGAGAGCGAAGCTTCCAGTTCTAGTTGGTGTCTGCTCAGGGATTGGAACCTGAATTGACTCAACTCCAAAGTCCATGTTCAGCAGGTTTGCTGTACGATGGAGAAGGGTCAGGAGCTGGGTCCAGGGCTGCCCTTACCTCCAAGGGCTAACACTTTTCTGGGTGCAACCCTGTGACCTTATCAAGTTATCAAGTTATGTATGCCTTCCTTCTCCTGGACTGACATATTCTGGGGATCCTGGAGCAGGCAAGGACTGTCCACATACATCATCCAGCCCTTCTATTTTTTTTTTTTTTTTTTTTTTGAGACGGAGTCTCACTCTGTTGCCAGGCTGGAGTGCATGGTGTACTGCAACCTCCGCCTCCTGGGTTCAAGCGATTCTCTTGCCTCAGCCTCCTGAGTAGCTGGGACTACAGGCACGCACCACTACACCCAGCTAATTTTTATATTTTTAGTAGAGACGGGGTTTCAGCATGTTGGCCAGGATGGTCTGGATCTCCTGACCTCGTGATCTGTCCGCCTCGGCCTCCCAAAGTGCTGGGATTACAGGCGTGAGCCACCGCGCCCAGCCTATCCAGCCCTTGTTAAACATATCTGTAATTACAGTACTTTATGTGCCTTCTCCCCACCCCACCTGACTGTGTGTTCTTCCAGGCACTGAATCCAGTTACTCTATTTATTTGCCCACATACCAAGCAAATGTCAAGAATGCATTTGGTGTTTATTGAATGAAGGTATGAATGAGGTGGAGTTAAACCTCCTTGCTTATCAGAGGAAGCGACTGAGTCCCAGCAAAGGAGGGAAGGGACTTGCCCAAGGTCACTGTCCAACTTCCACCCAGGTTCTTTCCCCTCTATGACAGTCCTGGCGTGGGCCCAGTGTTTTGCCAGGAAGGGCTGCCTTTGGGGACTCCTGTGGGAAACCAAAGACTCCATCTGGCCCTTAAAGCTCCTCCTCTCTGTGAGATTAGGAAGAAGGTCACAGCAACCCAAAGGAGGCTGGGCAACTGGAATTCAAGACGTTCCCCTTAAAAGGTACATTCAGTTTTCCCTGAGGCTGGAGTTTGCTGACCTGGAAGAAAGAGAACAGCACAGTAAACAATTTGTGTTCCACCTCATCAAAAGTACAGCGTCTGTGGGGGCTGGGCCGGTGTTTCGTGGGATCGTGATGATTCTCTGACTTGAAGTGCAAGGATTGGGAAATAATTCTGTGTCTGTAAGAAAATGAATCCTAAAGATTCCAGTGTTACACACTATCCATTCATTTGTTCATTCATTCATCCATTCACTCACTCCATCAATGTAGTATTTCCCGAATGTCACTCATTCCTATACTACTTTCATCATATTATATAATCTTTTATATTATACAATAGCTTTTTTTTATATACGTAATTTTTTATATACGTAAGATATTTTTGCTGTGTTTTTCTCTATTGGACTATTTTACTTAAATAAATTTAGCCTCAGCCTAAGTAACGGTACAGTCTGTTTAAATATAGCTATTACAATAATAACATGTTTGTCCATGATTCACCTAAAACCCTCTCCTGCCACCCTTGGGTATATCTGCATTCACTCATCCTCTCCTCTCTGCACCTCAGGTCCCACAAGCGAGGGGTGGAGGGCATTTGGATACAATGGCCTTTCAGCCCTGACATTCTGGAAGTCTGATTCAAAGAGTCACACCCAGCAAAGTCAAACATGGAGACTAGACAGAATCAGTGGCTGGTCAAAGCAGCAAATGTCTGTCATGTTTTCAAGGCTGAGCAGTGACTCAGGAAGACAAGACAGGAAGTCTCTTGGGAATGGTCTGTAAACCAGGGCCAGGGACTAAGAAAAACAGGTAGGCAAGTCCCCAGGAGCCTTAAACAGCCCCAAAAGCATTAGCTACACATACATCACTAGACTCTCTCAGAATGCTCCAGAGCTGACCAGGCATGATGGCTCACACCTGTGATCCCAGCCCTCTGGGACGCTGAGGCGAGAGGTTAGCTTAAACCCAGGAGCTTGAGACCAGCCTGGGCAACATAGTGAGACCCTGTCTCTACAAAAAATAAAATTAAATTAAAAAATAATTTTAAAAGAAGCCTGTAATCCCAGCACTTCAGGAGGCCAAGGCAAGCAGATCACCTGAGATCAGGAGTTCAAGACCAGCCTGGCCAACATGGTAAAAACCTCGACTCTGCTAAAAATACAAAAATTAGCAGGGTGTGGTGGTAGGTGCCTGTAATCCTAGCTACTCAGGAGGCTGAGGTGAGAGAATTGCTTAAACCCAGGAGGCAGAGGTTGCAGTAAGCTGAGATTGTGCCATTGCATTCCAGCCTGGGTGACAGAGCAAGACTCTATGTCAAAAAAATTTTTTAATGTTTTTAAAATAAAAAATAAAAAAAACTGGCCAGACGCAGTGGCTCACGCCTGTAATCCCAGCACTCTGGGAGGCCGAGGCGAGCAGATTATGAGGTCAGGAGATCGAGACCATCCTGGCCATGGTGAAACCCCCTCTCTACTAAAATGCAAAAAAAAATAGCCATGTGTGGTGGCACGCACCTGCAGTCCCTGCTACTCAGGAGGCAGAGGCAGGGGAATTGCTTGAATCTGGGAGATAGAGGTTGCAGTGAGCCGAGATCGCGCCACTGTACTCCAGCCTAGAGGAACAGCAAGACTCCGTCTTAAAAAATAATAATAACAATAAAAAGAAACTTCTAGAGCTTCTTGAGGCACTAAGACACTAAAATGCCAGAGAAAGACATTTTACCCCTGAAGAACCTCAGCACTGGGAAATGACTGGGAATTAACGTGGCCCACCTGGCCTCCTCCTAGTCCCCAGAGCAGGCCAAGCTGAAATAGGTTTCTTCAGTTTTCTTTAGGTTTCTTCCGTAGATACCTGCTCAGCCCACAAGCCCAGGGAGTCTTTTCCTAAGTCCTTGTTTCTTCTATGCAGCCCAGCCTCTTTGTCCAATTAATTGGGACAGAAGTGCACACCTGACTCACAGGGAACCACTCCAGAGGCCAGGCTGGGACAGTCAGATTCCTGAACTTTGGAATTAGCACAAGGAGAGATCAGACTGTTTGCCGCAGGTCCTGGTTGAGTAAGGAAATGAAGACTTGCCAAAGAGGGCTGCTTGGGACACCTGTGTGAAAGAGAGGAAGGAAACTGGTGTTTTGAGAGAAGCAGAAGGAAAGGTGGGCATTCCCCCCAAAGCCAGTCCTGAGTGTAAGGTCCTCGTGTGACTTGCCTGCCCTTGAGATCTGTGAGATAGTTCTAACGCCTTATATTGAATTACATTTTTTGCTTAAACTAGCTGGAGTGGGCTTCTATTTCATGTAAACAAATCAATCAAAGATAGTGAAGCCTGACCTTCAGTCTCCCAAATTAGACTTGGCAAGCCAGCATATTAGTGATGATGCTAATGACACCCCTGACATTTGATTGGTGTTTTATAATTTAAAAGTCCCTAACATAGGGGTCATCACTCCAGCCTGGGATGACTTACCCAAGACCTACTCATGCTCCAGACTCTTTGCAAGGGCTCCGTCTCCCAAGAGCATAGCGGAAAGAGCCCAGCTTTGAAGCCAGGCAGGCCTGTTCTACATTCTCACATATCCATCACTTACCATCTGCATGACCTCGGGTGACTTATATGACCTCTCTGAGCCTCACTTCCTCATTTCTGCAAGCTCAAAAGCAGAACTGTATGAATCCTGAAGCCAGTTTCTGGCTCTGCCACCTACTGACTGAGGATCTTAGGGAATGGCATCACTTCTAAAACCCTCAATGTCTTCAACAATAAAGTGGGGTTAATAAAGCCTGTTTTAAGTGGTTGTTGCAAAGCTTGAATGTGGTGTTCAAAGTGTTTAGCACAATATCTGGCCCATAGTAAAAGTGCTCAGTATGTGGTACCCATAATAGTAATTTATTAAGTAAAGTACCTAGATAAGGCTAGACACATAATTACTAATAAAAAATTATGTAACATAAAATGCATACTGATCAGTGCAGAGGGTTTGACTTGACCAGACTTAAGAGGATCTCTTGTGAAAACAAAACAAAACCAAACAAAAGGGAGTTTTAGTTGATCACAAGCTTTATGTGAGTCAACAGAGACCAAAACAAACTAGTGTGATCTCAGGCCATATTAAGAAAGTTTTATCTCTAGAAGGTGGGAGATGTTAGTCATGTCCACCTCAGTCCTGATCAGAAAACAACTAGAGGTAGGGAGGGGCAGGCTCTGGGAAAAGGACATGTGATGTCACAGCTTTCCCAGAAAAATAAAATTTCTTTCTTGGCAAGTGTGCTTATATCTATAGATATTCAAAAACCATTCCTCTATTTTTTTTTCTTTTTCAGTTGTGCCTTTGGAGCAGTTAAAGTAAGCCACTGCAATCAAGACAGTGTAATATTGGCATAACAGATACATTAAAAAATTTCTGCTCTTTGGAAGACTCAAGAGAATGCAAATACAATCTATGGACTAAGAGAAAATATTTGCAAATGATGTATGCTATGGTTTGGTTCCGTGTCCCCACCCAAATCCTATCTCAAATTCTAATCCCTTCATGTCAAAGGAGGGGCCTGATGGGAGGTGACTGGATCATGGGGGTAAGTTTTTCCCTTGCTGCTCTTGTGATAGTGAGTGAGTTCTCATAAGATCTGATTATTTTAAAGTGTGGCTTTTCCTTCACTTTTTCTTTCCTGTCACCATGTAAGATGTGCCTTGCTTCCCCTTCACCTTCTGCCATTCTTCTAAGTTTCATGAGGCCTCCCCAGTCATGTGAAACTGTGAGTCAATTAAACCTCTTTTCTTTATAAATTACCCAGTCTCAGGTAGTTCTTTATAGCAATATAAATATAGAAAATGTACTAATACAGAAAATTGGTACCAGGAGTGGGGTACTGCTATAAAGATTCCTGAAAATGTGAAAGCAACTTTGGAACTGGGTAACAGGCAGAGGTTGGAACAATTTGCAAGGCTCAGAAGAAGACAGGAAGATGTGAGAATGTTTGGAACTTTCTAGAGACTTGCTGAATGATTTTGACAAAAATGCTGATAGTGATATGGACAATGGAATCCAGGCTGAGATGGTTTCAGATGGAGATGAGGAACTTATTGGAAACTAAAGCAAATGTCACTCTTGCTATACTTTAGCAAAGAGACTGGTGGCATTTTGCTCCTGCCCTAGAGATATGTAGAACTTCGAACTTGAGAGAAATGATTTAGGATACCTGGCAGAAAAAATTTCAAGGCAGCAAAGCATTCAAGGGGTAGCCTGGGTGCTTCTAACAGTATACAGTCATATGCATTTACAAATACATGGTCTGAAATTGGAACTTACGTTTAAAAGGGAAGCAGAGCATAAAAGTTTGGGAAATTTGCAGCCTGATCAAGCCATAGAAAAGAAAACCCCATTTTCTGGGGAGAAATTCAAGCTGGCTGAATAAATTTGCATAAGTAACAAGAAGCCAAATGTTAATCACCAAAACAATGGAGAAAATATCTCCAGAGCATTTCAGAGATCTTCATGGCAGTCCCTCCATCAGAGGCCTAGAGACACAGAAGGGAAAACACTATTTCATGAGCCAGGATCAGGGCCCCCACTGCTCTATGCAGCCTTGGGACATGGCACCCTGTGTCCCAGACACTGTAGATCCAGCTATGTCTAAAAGAGGCCAAGGTATAGTCCAGGGCATGGCTTCAGAGGGTGCAAGCTCAAAGCCTTGGTGATTTCCATGTGGTGTTGTGCCTGCCAGTGTGCAGAAGACAAGAGTTTAGGAGACTCTGCCTAGATTTTAGAGGAGGTATGGAAACATATGGAAGTCCAGGCAGAAGTCTGCTGCAGGGACAAAGCCCTCATGGAGGACCTCTGCTAGGGCAGTATGGAGGGGAAATGTGAGATTGGAGTCCCAACACAGAGTCCCCACCAAGGTACTGCCTACTGGAGCTGTGAGAAGAGGGCCATTGTCTTCCAGACCCTAGAATAGTAGATCCACTGACAGCTTGTACCATGAGCCTGGAAAACCCACAGACACTCAATGCCAGCCTTTAAAAGCAGCTGTGGAGGCTATACCCTGTAGAGTCACAGAAGTGGACCTGCCCAAGGCCTTGGGAGCCCACCTTTTGCATCAGTGTGCCCTTGATGTGAGATATGGAGTCAAAAGAGATTATTTTAGAGCTTTAAGATTTAATGACTGCCCTGTTGGGTTTTGGACTTGCATAGGGCCTGTGGCCCTTTTGTTTTGGTCAGTTTCTCCCATTTGGAACAGGAACATTTAACCAATGCCTGTACCCCCATTGATTTTACAGGCTCATAGGTGGAAGGGACTTGCCTTGTGTCTGATAAGACTTTGGACTTGGACTTTTGAGTTAATGTTGCGATGATTTAAGACTTCTGGGGACTGCTGGGAAGGAATCATTGGTTCTGAAATGTGAAAGGAGGGGCCACGGGCAGAATGACATCGTTTGGCTCTGTGTCCCTACTCAAATCCCATCTGCAATTATAATTCCCATGAGTTAAAGGAAGGGCCTGGTGGGAGGTGATTGGTTCATAGGGGAGTGTTTCCCCCTTGCTGTTTTCATGATGGTGAGTTGGTCCCCTTGAGATCTGATGGTTTTAAAGTGTAGCAGTTCCCTACCTCACTCTTTCTTGCTTGCTACTATGTAAACTGTGCCTTGCTTACCCTTTAACTTCTGCCTTGATTGTAAGTTTTCTGAGACCTCCCCAGCCATGTGGAACTGTGAGTCAATTAACCCTCTTTTCTTTATAAATTACCCAGTCTCAGGTAGTTCTATAAGCAGTGTAAAAATGGTCTAATACAATACATTTGACAAAAGTCTTATGTCCAGAATATAAAAAGAAATTCCAAATGCAATAATTGGAAAATAAGTAATGCAAATATTGGGCAAAATATTTGAACTGATACTTCACCAAAGAAGATATTTAGGGACTGGGCATGATGGCTTTGCCAGTGCTTTGGGAGGCTGAAGTGAGAGGATCACATAAGCCCAGGAGTTCAAGATTACAGTGAGCTGTGATCATACCACTGCACTTCAGCCTGGGAGCAAGACTGAGCAACAGAGCAAGACTGTCTCTAAGAAAAAAAAAAAAAATTGGATAAAATTAACAGACCCTGAAGCAGGCTCTGTCCCCAGGGAGCACCCAGGTTGGTGGGGAAGACAGGTGGGTCATCGATCAGTTCATTATGATCCAGAACATCAAGGGAGAGACAGAAAGAGACAAGACACATGATGGAGAGGAAAAAAGCCCAGATCCACTCTCCAGCCCTGGACTCAGAATTACTTAGCAAATAATATATCCTAGGTGCTGTACATAATCTGCCTCCTTTAAATCTTATCACAAACCCACACGTCAAGTAGCTATCTTTAGTCTCATTTTACAGATAAGGAAAACTGAGGCTCAGAGATACTAAGTAGTCCAAGGTCACACCATTTGTTAAACCTCAGGATCTGGATTCCAGCTCCGTCTGATTCCAAAGTCAACCATGCTTTCCTGCCTCCCGTTATAAAGTGTTGCACTCTATAATTATATTAGTGAACCTTGACTGAGGGAGAAATTTTATAATTTTCACTCTTTCCTTCCCAAGTGTGATTCTTTTTATTTTTTATTTTTTTAAGTAAAATAGAGACAAGGCCTCACTATGTTGCCCAGGCTGGTCTTGAACACCCGGGCGCAAGCCATCCTCCTGCCTTGGCCTCCCAAAGTGCTGGGTTTACAGGTGTGAGCCACCATGGCTGGCCCCAAGTGTTATTATTCTTTAAAAATATATATTCTTTTAATTTATTATCAGTATCAATAAAGCCCCCTAAATAAGCAATGCATTGCATCCTCCGGAAAGACTTCTCTGCATCCCCAGTCCCCTGAGCTTACCCCAACACAGCACTAGCCCACGGTCACTTATTAATTGCCTGTTGACCAGTCTGATTTCCTGATATGAGTTCTAAGGGGGCAAAATCCATGTCAGGAGTTTAGTAGGTGCCAGTAAGTATAAGTATTTGAAGAAAAGAGAGAGAACAAATTGAAGGCAGGGAAGAATTTTTTTTTTGAGGTTGGAGTACAGTGGCACAATCTTGGCTCACTGTAACCTCGGTCTCCTGGTTCAAGCGATTCTACTGCCGCAGCTTCCCAAGTACCTGGGATGACAGTGCCTGCCACCATGCCTGGTTAGTGTGTGTGTGTGTGTGTGTGTGTGTGTGTGGGTGTGTGTATTTTTAGGAGAGACGGGTCTTTGCCATGTTGGCCAGGCTGATCTCAAACTCCTGACCTCAAGTGATTCACCTACCTCAGCCTCCCAAAGTATGGGAATACAGATATGAGCCACCATGCCTAGCCTTTAAAACCCATCATCTGATTGACTATTTGCTCTCTGCCAGGCACTAGTTCTGCACTCCACTGCATGCATGGTCTCATTTAAACCTCTCATTCTGGTGAGATGGATGGTATTTTCACCCTCGATTTAGATTCAAGGAGACTGAGGTTCGGAGAGGGTGTCTCCTGCCTAGGGTTGCATATCCAGGAAATGTTTGCTTTTAACCATTGCACTGCAACTTTGGGGCCACTTCCTCATGCCCTGGTAGGAGCAGAGGGATTAAATCATGACTTTTTTGCAAGAAATTCTAAATGGTGCCATTCCCAAGTCCTCTTGGACTCTTTCGGAGAAAATACTCAATCTTTCAGGGCTTCTTAGCCCCCTCTGTCCCTTCTCCAGGGTGACATCTAAAGGGGAATGGAGTTGAGGTCTTGGATAGTCTCATGGTTGGGGAAGTGGTCTCTGACCCCAGTGCTGCCTCCACCTGTCTTCTTTTTCAAGTGTCTGCCTTCTGCAATGTGGCTGGGGCACATGTCCCACCTGTCCTCTGGGAAGGTCCCCTGGCCTCTGCTGCCTCTAACTCTGCCCCTGGCCACAGCCTTCACATTCTCTCCTCCGACCCCAACCCTCTTCCTGCCCATAGTCTTCCTGAGCATTTCCACACCCCCACCTCCTGGGGTTCCCTCTTCATACCTCCATCCTGAAGGGCACAGTCTCTGCTAGGCTGCCTCTGGGGCTAAGAACATTCCTTACATCAGGGCTATTCAGTGGATGGTTGGTATTGGAGCCAGGTGCGGTGGCTCATGCCTGCAATCCCAGCACTTTGGGAGGCTGAGGCAGGAGGATCACTTGAGCCTAGGAGTTTGAGACTAGCCTGGGCAACATAGTGAGACCCCACCTCTAAAAAAAAAAATTAGCCAAGTGTTGTTGCACATGCCCGTAGTCCTAGCTACTCAGAAGGCTGAAGCAGGAGGCTTGCTTGAGTCCAGGAGTTTGAGGTTGCAGTGAGCTGTGATTAGGCTACAGAACTCCAGCCTGGGCAACAGAGCTAGCTAGACCTTGGCTCTTTAAAAAAAAGGGAGGGGGATGGGGGTCAGTATCACCTAGGAAGTTGTTAGAAATGCAAATTGTCCAGCCCCGCCCTGGAGCTACTGAATCAGAAACTCTGCAGGTGAGGCCCAGGCAGCCATCCCTGTTAGAACAAGCACTCCAGGTGATTCTGATGCACATTCAGATTGGAGAATCACTATTCTACCTCCTACCTTCACTCCTTCCAGGGCTCATAGTAAAAAATCCAGGCCCCAATTTGGCCAGACTCCAGGTCTTGACATTGATTTTATTTTTATTTTTATTTTTTGGGACAGAGTCTCACTCTCTAGCCCAGGCTGGAGGGCAGCGGCAGGAACATGGATCACTGCAGCGTCATCCTCCTGGGCTTAAGGGATCCTCCTGCCTCAGCCTCCAGAGTCACTGGGACTACAGGCACACACCACCACACCCAGCTAATTTTTTAATTTTTTTGTAGAGATGGGGGGGGTCTCCTTACATTGCTCAAGCTGGTCTCAAACTCCTGGCCTTGAGCAATCCTCCCACCTCAGCCTTCCAAAGTGCTGGGATTACAGGTGTGAGCCACTGTGCCCAGCCAAGTTGTTATTTATTTATTTTTGAGATGGAATTTTGCTCTTGTTGCCCAGGCTGGAGTGCAATGGCGCAATCTTGGCTCACCGCAACCTCTGCCTCCCAGGTTCAAGCGATTCTCCTGCCTTAGCCTCCCGAGTAGCTGGGATTATAGGCATGCACGACCGTGCTCAGCTAATTTTTGTATTTTTAGTAGAGACGGGGTTTTCCTGTGTTGGTCAGGCTGTTCTTGAACTCCTGACCTCAGATGATCTGCCTACCTCAGCCTCCCAAAGTGCTGGGATTACAGGTGTGAGCCACTGTGCCGAGCCAGGTTATTATTTTTAATGGGGTGGTTAAAGAGCACCCCCTAGTAAGATGACATTTGAACAGACATTGGAAAGAGAAAATGACACAGATCTCTGGGAAGACGGCACTCAGTAGAGGGAATGGCAAGTGCAAGAATTATGAGGCTAATGGGAAAACTGGCAAGGGGTCACTGTGGCTGGAGTAGAGTGAGGGGAAGCGTGTGGAGAAGTGTACTGATGAGGGGCTGGGGTGACAGGGACTGGATCATGTTGGGATCTCTCTGCTATTGTCAGGACTTTGACTTTAGAGAGATGGGAACAGGTTTGAGCAGACGAGGAACCTGATCTAGCTTTGTATGTTAAGGTCACACCAGCTGCTGGTGTGAAGAATAGGCTGAAGGGGCAGAGGCAGGGCACCGGTCAGTAATGGGGCCGCCACAGTAATCCAGGAAGGAAACAGTGGGGGCTCAGCCCAGCTGGCAGCAGTCTGGAGGAGAGGGGTGAGCAGACCAGAGGGTATGTACTGAAGTTAGAACTGACAAGGCCTGCAGATAGATCAGACCTGGGGAGTAAGAAGTAGGGGGTGGACAGGGATAACTACAAAGTTTTTAGCTGAGCAACTGGAAGAGCGCAACTGCCATTGAGATGGGGAGACTCAGAGAAGCAGGTTTAGGGTTTCATTTTCAGACTCGTGAAGGCTAAGATTCTGTTAGACATTCAGTAGAGAAGCCAACGAGCTATTGCACATATAGGTCTGGAGTTCAGAAGGAGGCTCAGGCTGGAGATAGAAACGTCAGAGACTTTAGTATATTGACGACATTTCTAAAAGGAGCTCATGAGAGCAACTATTTTGTATGGGTGTTGCGGGAATTAGTTAAAACATTTAAGCACCTGGCACATAGTAGGCATTCAGTAAAGGTTTGTTGTCACCAAGATCACTTTATGTCTCTTGTGCTCCCCCACTGGCTTCTCACCATGGCCACTTCCACGCCACCCTCCACACTGCTGGTCAGAGTGAGCTTTCTACGGCACAGATCCGACTGTCCCTCCCTGCCCAAACCTGCAATGGCTCCCTATTGCTTACAGAATAAAGTGTGGGTACTTCACAGACTTCACAGACTGCCCCTAAAGCCTTCCCTGATCTGGTCACTGTCACCCTCACCAGCCCCAATTTCTGCCATCACCCACCACCACCCCCTCATTCTCCAGCAGTCATAGGGAATCCTTTGTTCACAGCTTGTTGTCTTTGAACGTGTGGCGGCCTCTGCCTTGACTTGTCCAGCAGCAAACCCAGGTGATTCTCACATCCTCGGAGAAGCCTCCCTCTCCACCCAGGGGCTGTTCCCTCTTCCTGGCAGACCTGCCTCCCACCCTTACTAGTGTTCCTTCAGGGGAAAAATGTGTTCCTTCCACTCCTGTTCCTGCAGCACCAAACACTGAGCCTGCCACAGTGAAGGGCCTGGGGGAGGGTAAACGAACAAAGGGAGAAAAGCTGATTCTCTGTGATGGATTTCTTATTGTTATCAGTTTGAGCTCATGAAGACCCAGAGAGGTGCAGGCACTTGCTCAGGTCACCCAGCTGGTAAACCCCTGTGGCCAGAAGTGGACTCCAGGCTTGTCTCATTTAAAGTTCTGGGCTCAATCACATGTTCACGCACGGACACGTACACAGGCAAACACACACGCACACACACACGTACACACGCACACACACCCACACATGTGCACACAGAACAATCGCAGGGCACCTGGTGGCTGGGGGTTCTCTTGGTCTTCCAGTTGTTCCCTTCTTGGAAATGAATTCAGGGAGAGGGTTAAGAATTTAGATTCAAAATAGGTATTCACTTGTTTGTTTTTTTAGGAAAAAAAATTGTAGAGAGTCTCCCTATATTGCCCAGGCTGGTCTCAACCTCCTGGGCTCAAGCGATCCTCCTGCCTCAGCCTCCCAAACTGCTGGGATTACACGTGTGAGCCACTGCACCTGGCCAGTATTCACTTGTTTATCCTGTAATTCATTCACTCATTCATTCTCTCTCTCACTCATTCACAATCAATCATTTGTTCTACTTCCAATTTTTACTCCCAGCAGATTAAGGCTCTACCTCCTAAGAGCTGAGTCTAAGGAGAGCCTGGTCAGGATAGAAGATGGCACAGGTCTAGGAAAGGAACACCAAGGGCTTGCAGAGGACCTTGAAAGGTAAGAGGAGTTTACTAGATGGCCCTGGAAAAGGATATCCTTACATACAACTCCAGCACGTGCAAAGACCCAGAGACTTGAAACCAGCACTGAAAGGAGGGCCACTGGGGAGGTGGGAGACAGTGACAGATGATCACTGCAGGAAGAAGGTGGGAGACATGGGCAGGGGCCATGGTCAAGATTAATTTGAGAGTTAGGTATACAGGAGCAAGCTTAAGGTTTAGGTTGGGTTTAGGATTAGAGATTAGATCCTGAAATCGGATCATTTCTTTTTAACCTACCTTTTCCAGAGGGATTTTATGTGGCTTGTATCAGTGATAAAGCTCTGGGGTTATGATTAGGCCTGCCAAGAAACTAAGGATCAGGAAAGGGCTTCAGGGTTGGGATCGAAAACGCAATAAAAACGAGGTACTCGAGGGAGCAAAGCCAACACTCACTAAGCAAAGGTCATTTTCTGGTTTTTTTTTTTTTTTTAGACAGTCTCACTCTTGTTGCCCAGGATGGAGTGCAGTGGTGCGATCTGGGCTCACTGCAACCTCTGCCTCTTGGGTTCAAGCGATTCTTCTGTCTCAGCCTCCCAAGTAGCTGGGATTACAGGTGCCACCACGCCCAGGTACATTTTGTATTTTTAGTAGAGATGGGTTTTCACCATGTTGGCCAGGCTGGTCTCGAACTCCTGACCTAAGGTGATACACCCGCCATGAGCTCCCAAAGTGTTGGGATTGCAGATGTGAGCCAACGTGCCTGGCATCTTTTATTTTTATTTTTATTTTTGAGACAGGGTCTCACTCTGACGCCCAGGGTGGAGTGCAGTGGCATGATCTTGGCTCACAGCAACCTCTGCCTTCCGGGTTCAGGCGATTCTCCTTCCTCAGCCTCCCGAGTAGCTGGGACTACCTGTGCACACCACCACCCGGCTAATGTTTTGTATTTTTTGTAGAGATGGAGTAAGTTGGGGGCGGGCGCTGGATTTTCCTATGTTGCCCAGGCTGGTCTTGAACTCCTGGACTCAAACAATTCTCCCGCCTAGGCCTCCCAAAGTGCTAGGATTACAGTTGTGAGCCCCCATTCCCCCAGATCTTCATCTTCATCTTCATCTCCTGGCTGCGCAGTCTTGAGACTTCACCTCTGAGCCTCCTGATGCCCACCTGCTAAATTGCTGTGCAGATGAAGATGCTAATTGTCTTGCACATCTCCCCTGGGTCAGGCACCACCCGGGCAGGACAGATGTTCTCACCTACTCCCTGCAATGCCCCAGTGATGGGCAGGAATGGAATAGTTTAACCACACCAGCGGCATGCATTAGGTGCTCCGTCCAGGCTCGTTCTCTCCCTCTCCCTCATTTCCCACAAAGCCCCTCAGTGGCTGGGGCCGCCCAGCTGTGCTGACTCACCTGTCTAGAGGAATGGGCTGCGCCAGGGGCTGCAGTGCTCTGGCCCCGCCACCCTCTGCCCCCGCCCCTCCCAGGCCAGCGCGGTGCAGCCGGGATCCGGAGCTGCCCCAGGCTGGGAGTAGCGCAATTATCCTAATTACAGCCCGGCCTCCGCGGCGGTGGCGAGCGCGGCCACGCGGTTCCGAGAACGCCCCCGGCCCGGGGCCGGAGCGTGGGAACCGCCGTGCCCTCTGCCCCGGGCGGCTGCGGCAGCCGCGTCGGGGACCCGCCCGCCCGGGAGGCCTCGATGGGCGATAAGCCCGCCTCACCGCTCACACCCGCGGCTAATGACCTGGGTACAAACGGCCCCCTTTCATCTGCCTGCTTCCAGCTCCCAGCGCCCATCAGTTCCGCATCCCCACACCTGGGTGGGGACAGCGGCGGGGCCCGCAGCCCCTAATGCCAGGAGCAGCGAGTGGCCAAGCGCACGAGGAGGTTCCCACGCTCCCGGAGTGCGGAGGAGGGAGACCCCGGGCGCCCGGCAGGCAGGGTCCTTGCACATCCACTCAGCTCCTCATTCATCCGTTGGTTTGTCCACGCACCCACTCGCTCAGTCACTGGTTCATTTATTCACGACGCAAACGTTTTCTAAGTATCCTCTAATGACTGTTTCCTTTTCTGTACGTTAGGAATAATAAAAATATGTACTTCACAAGATGGGCATGGGGAGGAAAGAGATGGCTCATTGATTAAGTACTAGTTCTCTCCAAATACGCACCAGCTAACACTTCTCCCAGCAGCCTTGAATTAGGTAAAATCCCATTTTACAGACATGGAGACTGAGTCACAGAGAAGCCGTGGGATTTGCCAAGTAACAAGAGTGTCAGACTTTTGTCCTCTGAAGCAGCCAGCTCCCATACACCAGGAAGTGAGATTGCAGGTAATGCCTGTTTGCACCGAATAAAAAAAATAATTACTATTAAAAAGAAAGAAAACCATAAAAAAAGAAAAAGAACACTACTGTATTTGACTATAAAAACATTTTAAAGGCCAAGCACAGTGATTCATGCCTGTAATCCCAGCACTTTGGGAGGCTGAGGCAGGAGGATTGATTGAGCCCAGGAGGCTCAGGCTGCAATAAGCCAAGATTGCACCACTGCACTCCAGCCTGGGTGCAGAGCAAGACCCTGTCTCAAAATAATAATAATAACAAATAAAATAAAAATTAGTAAAAAATATATATATATGTATATATACACATACATATAAAAGAAAAACAGCCAATATTTCTGCAGCATTTATGCTGTGCTAGTCACTGCGTCAATTACTTTCTTTTTCTTTTTGAAATGAAATCTGGTTCTGTTGCCCAGGCTGGAGTGCAGTGGCACGATCTCGGCTCACTGCAACCTCCTCCTCCTGGGTTCAAGCAATTCTCCTGCCTCTGCCTCCCGAGTAGCTGGGATTACAGGTGCACACCACCATGCCTGGCTAATTTTTTGTATTTTTAGTAGAGATAGGGTTTCACCATGCTGGCCAGGCTGGTCTCAAACTCCTGACCTGGAGATCCGCCCACCTCGGCCTCCCAAAGTGCTGGGATTACAGGCACGAGTCACCTTGCCCGGCCACCATTACTTTCTATGCATTATCTCATTTAATAATTGCAAAACCTCAAGAGCTAGGCATCATTATTATATTCCCATTTTACAGATGAGGAAACTGAAGCTGAGAGAGTAAGTCACTTGCTCAAGGTCACACAGTTAGCAGTGGCTGAAATCAGGTTTGTACCCACCTGGCCAGGCAGGGCCACCCAGGCTCTTCACTGTGCAGTTGAAATAGAGCAGCCCCTTCTCTTCCCCATCTCTGGGTGTCCCTTCCAGCTTAAACTTAGGCACAGAGCCACTGAATACCTTCTCTTTGGCCCAGCTGCTTCTCACCCCAGGGACCAGCTCAAAATTCTCAGAGAACAGTTTTGAGGAGATCTGATGTGGAGGAAAGGCATGAGATAGAGATGGGTAGCCTGAACTTTTAAACTCTCCAGGCCTCAGTTCCTCAGCTACAAAATGAGATCAGCAGTCCTTCTTCTGTTTCCCTCACAGCAATGTTGCCCATTTGTTATTTAGTTCACTGATTTCCTTCATTTATTTGGAACATTTCTTTTCCTTTTTTTTTTTTTTTGGAGTTGGAGTCAGTCTGTCGCCCAGGTTGGGGTGCAGTGGCATAATCATGGCTCACTGAAGACTCAATGACCCGGGTTCAAGTGATCCTCCCAGCTCAGCCTCCTGAATAGCTGGGACTATAGTCATGCACTACCATACCTGGCTAATCTTTTTATTTTTTGTAGAGACAGGGTCTTCCTATGTTGCCCAGGCTGGTCTCAAACTTCTGGGCTCAAGCAATCCTCCCAATTCAGCCTCCCAAAGTGCTGGGATTACAGGCATGAGTCACCACACCTGGCCTACTTAGAACATTTCTTGAGGGCCAACTATGAATTGGTGCCAGTCTGGGGAGACCAACCATCCAGGTTTGTCCAGGACTGAGGAGTTCCCAGGATGCAGGAGTTGGCATGCTGAAACTGAGACAGTCCTCAGCACACCAGGATGGTGAGTCACCATGTCTGTGTCAGGTAATGGGGATTTGAGCCTGAGGCTGGCCTGGTCCCTCTGGAAACTGGAAAGGTCCTGCCCACAGGAGGAGTGCCCCATGCAAGCTGTTGGCACTGGGAGCAGGGAGAAGGTGAGGTACCCTGGCAATGTGCCCCAGTCCCTTGGCTCCAGGCCCAGGCAGATTTGGTAAAGCAATCCTACCCATTGCCTGGCTGGGAAAGCTAAGGCTGGAAGATGGGCAGTAGCTTTCCCACAGTGACGGCCATGAGTCAGTGCCCAGGGGCAGAGTAGTCAATCCCACCTCCAGCCACCCACTCCCCATGTGAGCAAGCCACTTTACCTCTCAGAGCTGCCTCCCACCCTTACCTAGGGTTGGAGGGGGATGTGGCTGGGTGATCACCAAGCCTGGTAGTGACCTTCTGCTTCAGAAGGCCTTTCCAGGAACCCTCCACTTCACCAGGAATTCCCAGGGATACAGTCTTCCCTCCCCAAAGGCGCAGGTGCCTGCCAAGAACTTGCTCACTGCTCAGTTCTTGGCAATAGCCAGGTGAGGACTGCCAGAAAGCATCTAGAAAGATGGGCTTTCAAAATCATACAGAAGAAGCCTTAACCCCAGATAGTCACTGAATGTCTCTGAGCCTCATTTTCCTCATCTGTAGAATGGGAGCACAATTCACCTACCTCTCATTATCAGGCGAGTGAATGAGATTCTGAAGATGAGGAGAAAAACCAGATGCTCAGGACACGCCAGTCACCTTCCTGCTCCTCCATCTGTCCCACACTCTGTGCCCCAGCTGGCCTGGCCTCAGCCTGATAGCCCCTTCATCTGCTCTCTGCCCTCTCCTCCATTCACTAACAAGCTTTCATTAGCTATCCACCATGTGCTGGTCTTTTTAGGCACTCAGCTGAACAAGACTTTTTTTTTTTTTTTTTTTTTTTTTGAGATGGAGCCTCACACTGTCGCCAGGGCTAGAGTACAATGGCACGATCTCGGCTCACTGCAATCTCCACCTCCTGGGTTCACACGATTCTCCTGCCTCAGCTCCCAAGTAGGTGGGATTACAGGTGCACACTACCACACCGGCAATTTTTTTGTATTTTTAGTAGAGATGAGGTTTCACCATGTTGACCAAGCTGGTCTCGAACTTCTGACCTCGTGATCCACCCGCCTCAGCCTCCCAAAGTGCTGGGATTATAGGCGTGAGCCACCTCGCCTGGCCAGCAGTCAGATTTTTAAAAATAGAATCTCTGGCCAGGCCCAGTGGCTCAAGCCTATAATCCCAGCACTTTGGGAGGCAGAGGCAGGAGGATCTCTTGAAGCTGGGAGTTCGTCACCAGACTGCACAACAAAGAGAGACCTTGTCTCTGTTTAAAAAAAAAAAAAAAAAGAAATATCCTTTCCCTTTCTTATATGGAAAGTCAAGGCAACTTGGGGGAGGAGAAAGAGCAGCAGCGACCATGGCCCATGGGAAAATAGGAGACCAGCTCCCTCATACTGCCCCTTTCTTGGATTGTTACCCTCTTCCTGGATGCTCTTTCCCTTCACCTTCCATCCCTCATCATCACTAACCCTCCTCAGCACTCCCCACCGCTGCCACCCACTATTCCACGGCTCCTTCTGTTCAGACATCCTTCGGCAGGGAGGCCTGCCCTGGGTCCCCAGGCAGAATTAACTGTTCCTTCCCGCATGGATTCTGACCAAAGTGTGTCCTCCCCAGGGCCTCCACCTTTTTGTAGCTTGTGGAGTCTAGCTCATTGCTGGCTGCCATGAATATGGAGAGATGAGAATCAGAAGGGAAGGGGAGGGCCTGAGTCTCCATTCCAGTTTGGGAAGTTAACAAAAGAATCCCTTACCGCTCTGTGCCCAGGCTGTGACAATCCCTCCAGAAAGAGAAAAGGTGAGAGGAGAGGAAGTCTGCCAGAATAGGGTCCATTCTATATTCTTCCAGTGTCTTCCTGTCTCACCTCTTCCCCCTGTTTTACATCTTGAGGCTGGCTGTCAGCAGCCTGTCTCCATTGGCAGGAGGCTGCCAGAATGGGGGAGTTTCCGACTGGGATGCACACTTGAGGACATCAACTTTGCTAGGAGCAGTGGGTCTTCTTGAGGAAAGTTATTTCCTTGTGTGTGAGAGACTTGACCAGATGACCTTAAAGTCCTCCCAAAGGCAATCTTAGGATCCAGAAATGCTGAGATTTCTGCATCCTCATTTCCAGAATCTATGGTCTGAAATTGTTCTGTCCAACATGATAGCCATGAATTGAGCCGCTGACAGGTGGCTAATCAAAATTGTGGTGTATGGCCGAGTAAGGTGGCTCATGCCGGTAATCCCAGCACTTTGGGAGGCCGAGGTGGGCAGATCACCTGAGGTCAGCAGTTGGAGACCAGCCTGGGCAACATGGTGAAACCCTATCTTTACTAAAAAATGCAAAATTAGCCAGGCATGGTAGCACATACCTGTACTCCCAGCTACTTGAGAGGCTGAGGCAGGAGAATCACTTGAACCCAGGAGGCAGAGGTTGCAGTGAGCCAAGATCATGCCACTGTACTCCAGTCTGGGCAACACGAATGAAACTCCATCTCAAAAAAAAAAAAATTAAATAAATTGTGATTTAAGTAAAAAATACACATCAAATTTCAAAGATCCAGTACAACAACTGTGAAATGTCTCATTAATAATTTTTATATTAATTACAGGTTGCAATGATATTATTTTGGACCTATTGGGTTAAATAAAATTTGTTATTAAAATTAATTTCAGGTGTTTCTCTTTACTTTCTTAAGTGTGGCTACTATAATATTTCCAATTTCATATGTGACTCATGCTTGTGTGTATATATATATATATATACATTTTTTTTGAGACAGAGCCCAGGCTGGAGTGCAATGGTCTCACCTCCGCCTCCCAGGTTCAAACGATTTTCATGCCTCAGTCACTCAAGTAGCTGGAATGACAGGCATGTATCACCACGCCTGGCTAATTTTTGTTTGTTTGTTTGTTTGTTTTGCTTTTTAGTAGGGACAGGCTTCCGCCATATTGTCTAGGCTGGTCTCAAACTCCTTAGGCCTAAGATCTGCCTGCGTCAGCATGGGAAATTGTTAGGATTACAAGCATGAGCCACTGCACCTGGCCCACATTTATATTTCTGTTTCACAGCACTGTCACCCAAGTAAGCCAAGACTTCCCTGGGCACCTGTTAGCTTTAGGGGTGTGAGAGTATCATTCTCTTCGTAGGAGAGAAGCAGCAAATCCTTATAAGAAAGTCCTCCTCCCAAATAAAGACTACCCCAATTCTCCTCTTCTGCCTTAAGGCTAGTTGCTGGGGAGGTAAGGAACAGGATCCATCTTCTCATGCTATTCTCCCTCCTTCCACAAAGAAAACAGAATTCAGGCCAGGCACGGTGGTTCTAGTCTGTCTCTAATCCCAGCACTTTGGGAGGCTGTGGTGGGGGTATGATTTGAGGCCAGGAGTTTGAGTCCAGCCTGGTCAACAAAGTGAGACCCTCATCGCTACAAAAAAAAAAAAAAAAAAAAAAAAATTAGTGGGGCATGAGGGCTCTCTCCTCTAGTCCCAGCCACTCTTGAGACTAAGGGGAGAGGATCACTTGAGCCCAAAATTCGAAATTACAATGAGCTATGACCATATTACTGCACTCCAGCCTGGGTGACAGAGGGAGACTCTGTCTCTAAAAAAAATAAAAAGAGAGAACAGAATTCAGACAGGATTGGGAAATTCCTTCCTAGGCTTGGCTTCCAGCCCGACAAGAGCCAGGCTGTCGCACCCAGAGGAAACCCCCAGCTGCCCCTTCCTGCCTGGCCCAACCCTGCCCCCAAAGTCTAAGCCATGCTAGGAGGCAGCTGAGGAACTACAGGAAGCGTCCTCCCAGCTACCCCATTCCATAGGCCCCAGCCAGAACAGCGCTAGGCTGGGCATTTAAGAGAGCACATGACTCTCCCCCCAGGGAATTTGCACACCAGTCAAGGGGCAGGGCAAACCCACTGAGTAACTGGAGATGATCACATGGCAGCCTCCATCTGCTGGGAAACAACAGGCCTTTAATGAAATGTAGGTAGACGTAGGCCCTGTGTCTCCCTGCCCCACCTCCACCAATATTCTTTTCCTCATTTTGAGAAGGAAATGAAGATGGGGCACAGTGGTTAATAGCAAAGCCTTAGCACTCCTTCAAATATAAGTTTAAATCCCAGTTCAGCCAGTTGCCTTGCTGTGTGACCTTGAATATTAACATCCCTGACTCTGAAGAAATTCCAACCATTGAATTGAAACTCTCTTTCCAGTGGTGTCCACCCACTGATCCTAGATTTGTTTTCTGAGGTCATCCAGAACCTTCCACTGCCATGGCCTAGTGAGAGTCGTTTAGAGGACTGAAGACAGTGCAACTAAGGGCCCCCAGAGACTTCCGTTCCTGGGTTAGCATTCCGGATATTTCATTGGAATGCCTCCATTCTGCCCACTCTCAATCCATTGGAACCCCCCAGGAACCCGATATGAGAGGCAGACCATTGTGGTCATTAAGTGCCTAGGTTCTGGAGTCAGACATCTGTGGTGTAAGTCCTGGCTGCATCTCTTTTTAGCTGTGTAGTCTTAGGCAAGTCACTTCACCTCTCTGGCTTGTTTTTGGTTTCCTCACTTCAAAGCAGAGACAATAATAGCTCTGATGGGATTGTTGTATTATGAGGATGAAGTCAGTTAACACTTGTTAAGCCTTAAAACAGTGCTTGGGATATAGTTTTGCTTGTATGTCATCTAGTGCGTGTGTTGTGTTGAAGTGCTCTCCCCAGCCCATCACCAGTTGATTGGTCCAAAGGGATGCTTGACCTAAGCTGGGCCAATGAGTCTTTTCCCTGGGATTTTTAGATCTGAGATGCAGAGAAATGAATCAGTTTTTCTCCATTATCTTGAAGACACCAGCTATAAAACTCAATCTTTTTCTCTGCATCATGAAGAAAATCAATGTGCTATGAAAGAGAAGGAAGCTAATGTGCAGAAAAAAAAAGACATGAGACAGGACAAGAGAGTCCTTGTTTCAGTTGCTCCTAAATACCAGCTCCATCCCGGCTCTTCCTAAAACTCCATTGTTTGCAACAGTGTTTGCTGTATAACAAGGACCTCAAATTGTTAGGGCTTAGGGCTTAAAGCAGGAATTGTTTATTAGCTCATGATACTATATGCTGCAGGTTGGCTGGGATCAGCTGGGTGATTCTTCTGCTCACATATCCCACTCATTCATGTAGTTGTAGTCAGCTGATGGCTTAGCCAGAGTTGGATGGTCCAGGGTGGCCTGAAGGTGACCTAGCATTTACTATCTGTCATGTTCTAGGTCCTATGGGAAATACAGAATAGAGAAAATTAATATTTACTGAGCTCCTACTTTGTGTTAGGCCAGTGATGGAAATTTTAGGTGCATTATTGCATTTAATCCTCCTAATCGCCTATCACATAGCTGTTCTTAATATCACCCCCATTTTACAAATGCAGAAACTGAGATTCCAAGAGAAATAATTTGTCTAAAATTTCAAGACCCAGAGGGACAGAGTTAGAATTCAAGCACAAGACTCCTGAGTGTCTGCAGAGCTCAGGCTCTTGCACTGTACCATCCTGCCCTTCCCACACCAAAGAGTAAAACTTGGCTCTACCTATTTGCATAGTGTCTTAAAAACAAAAAACAAAAAACCTACCCTCATGCTGTTTAAAATGTGGCCAAATGGACTGAGTGGACCCAACATCCAATAGCGTCATATTCAGTGACATTTATTCAGTAAATATTCCCCTATACCTATTTTGTACTGGGCATCATGTTAACTATTAGGGGACAAGGAAATGACTCAGACACAGGATGCAGCCGCAGCAGTGTGGAGGAGGAAATGATTAATCCTGCTTGGTTTGGGCTCAGCATTGACTCGTTTATCAGCCTGACTCTTAAGGAATGGGTGACGCTGGTGAGGAAATGCAGTTCAGAGCATACTCCCCTTCCCACAGATATGCAAGAAGGTCTCTGAGTCCCAGTTACGTGGCAATCAGAGGTCAAGGTCATCATCTGGACAGGTTCAGTGGGTCACACCTGTAATCCCAGCACTTTGGGAGGCCAAATCGGGAAGATTGCTTGAGGTCAGGAGTTCAAAATCAGCCTAGTCAATATAGTGAGATCCTGTATCTAATAATAATTTTGAAAAGAGAGGGAAAGAGGAAGGAGGAAAGATGAACAGGTCCCAGTCAATTACTCCACAGAGTCAGTCTCACATTGAGGCAAGGGGACCAGCCTTTTATACCCCTCACCAGTCTGTCCCCAGGACTGGCAAGGACTAGGGTCGGGGAGATGGGATGCTTCTATTAGGCTGAAGACAATTCTCAAGAGAAGGGGCAGCTGTGATTGTTAGTAGGCTACATCATGGCAGCTGGGAAAGGGGATCTGGACAGGGCAGCAACAGCACCCATTCTGGGGAGTCTCAGTGTACTTACACTGTAATCCACACAAACAACTTTATAGGTACAAGCCAACTCGCTTGTCTCTCTTTTATGTGTTTAAACACAATATTGGGGGCCGAGGCAGGAAGATTGCTTGAGCTCAGGAATTTGAGATCAGCTTGGACAACACAACAAGACCTCATCTCTGCTATAAAATAAAAAAGAAAAAGAAAGAATAAGGAAAGAGAAAGAGAGAAAGAAAAGAAAGAAGGAAAGGAAGGAAGGAAGGAAGGAAGGAAGGAAGGAAAAGAAAAAGAAAGAAAGGGAAAGAAAAAGAAAGGAAGAAAGAAAAGCTAGGTGCGGTGGTGCATGCCTGTAGTCCCAGCTACTCCAGAGGCTGAGGTGGGAGGATGGCTTGAGCCCAGAAGTTCAAGGTTGCAACTTGTGCCATGGCATGTGATTGTGCCATTACTCCAGCCTGGGTGACAGAACAAGACCCTGTCTCAAAAAAAAAAAAAAAAGCAATATTAAATTATACACTTTTTATATAGTGCAAATACATGCTTTTTCCATATACTGCATATTATTATGTAGAGTATGTAAAAACATACCTATTACTATAAGGATTGAACTCACAAAAATGTAATAAGCTCCTTACTGAATTTTTGCTTTTTTGACACAGAATCTTGCTGTGTCACCCAGTGGCATGATCTTGGCTCACTGCAGCCTCTATCTCCTGGGTTCAAGCAACTCTCCTGCCTCAGCCTCCCAAGTAGCTGGGACTACAGGCACACGCCACTACATCAGGCTAATTGTGTGTGTGTGTGTGTGTGTGTGTGTGTGTGTGTGTGTGTGTGTGTGT
>NW_022437002.1:12733829-12820703 GCF_009761245.1 Sapajus apella | reverse complement strand
TGTGTGTGTGTGTGTGTGTGTGTGTGTGTGTGTGTGTGTGTGTGTGTATTTTTAATAGAAATGGGTTTTCTCCATGTTGGCCAGGCTGGTCTCGAACTCCTGATCTCAAGTGATCCACCCACCTCAGCCTACCAAAGTGCTGAGATTATAGGCATGAGCCACCGCATCCAGCCTCCTTACTGAATTCCTAAGGACTGCATGTGACTTTTGCCTTACCTGCTGATTTTAGAACTTAATGCCCCTGCCTCCTTTACATGAGATTCCACTGCAGCTGGTTGAGCCCCTCCTGCCTTCCCTAATCTCCCTCTTCCACAAGGTCACAGGGTTTTGGTCCTGCTGGGACATGCAGGCTGACCTCCTGGCTCTAGTGGTTTACCATCCCACCCGAGACACAACACACACTCGTGACTTGGCATCTCAGTGCCCTCATGATCTGACCCTTGCCTACCTGCCTGATGGTCAATGCTCAGCTCACCGCCCCCCAGCCTCAGGGCCTTTATTCAGTTCTTCAAACCTACCAGCTTTTCCTACCCGAGCATTTGCACACACTGCTTTTTTTGCCCGAACATCTTCCTTCTGTTCTTGGCAGAGTTGGCTCCTCCTCTCCATCAGTTCAACCTATTGTCCGTCACCTGTCAAGGAGGCCATCCCTGACGCCTCTTTCTAACATAAGTTTGCATCACCTTGCTTGTTTCCTTCCTAGCCCTTGACAGTTTGTAATTGTTTGGGTTTTTTTTCTACTGGGTTCTTGTCTCTCTTGTCACTAAATTGTAAGCTCCATGATAACACAGAGTGTCTGGTGCACAGAAGGAGCTCAGCAAGCGTTCTTTGAATAAATAAATGAATGAATGAATGAATGAATGAATGAACGAACGAATGAACGAGTTTGCCTCCATGCCCCAGAAAGTCACCTCAAATGCACTGGCAAAAGAGAAAGTTCCTATAGAAGGAGCATCCCTTTCCTGCTCAGAACACTTCTGCAGTCCCTCCCTACCCACAGAGGCAGGCTGACCACCACTTGCTCAAGCAGGCAAGTGTGGGGCATGAGGTTAAAAGACCCCAGTCCAAGTCCCACTCTTGCCACTTGCTAACGAGGCAACATTAACGAAATCAAGCCGCTCTGAAATCAATTCCTTTCTGTAAAATGGGAGAAACACTTCCTGCCATTTCTCCTGGGGTTGCAGTAAGACACAGAAATCTCTGCACAGATGATTTTCAATGTTCTAAGTCCTGAGTTCTGAGTCTTCACCCTTCAGAACTGATTTCTCCCTCTCTCGACATCCATGCCCATTTTTCCGGCCTCGCCCAGCTATTGGTACTTCCTGAACGCCACTCTGTACATTCACACCTTGATGCTTTCCCTCAAAAGCTGTGCTCTTTGTTTGGAAAGCCCATTTTCTGTCTTCTTCATCTGTCCAGATCCTGACCATCATGAAGTTCCCCTGCCTCTGGGCTCACTTTATCTTTGATGTCTGTTTTACACCAGGGAATGTCTCCCTCACTGCACTCTGAGCCCCTTCTCTGGGTCCAAACTGCTAATCCCATCACACACTGCACTGCTCCAGCTGGACCAGGACCCATGCTCAATGATGGTACTTCAAAGTGGAGGAAGACCCCCGCTCCACTTTCAAGAGGGCCACCATCTACTGGGATCAGAGAGCCCACAAGCACTTGACCACTTTTTGCAGGCTAGGAGAGCAGAGTGGTTAGGCACACTTGCATAGATGTCAGACATACCTGGCTTTCAATCTCAGAATGTGTGGAATAGAAACCTAACTAAAATGGCTTAATTAAATAGGGAGTGTTTTTCTCAAATAGTTAAGAAGACCAAGGTAGGTATCCAGGGCTGCTACAGAGTTTCCATGGTGCATGGAGGGTTCAGTCTTCAACTAGATTTCACTCTGCCTTCCTTGGCATGGGCCATGAATTTTCTTCTCTGTACCTGTGTTCTCATTTGTAACATGGGAATAACAGTATCTTCCTTATAGGGTTGGTTTAAATATTAAATGAGTCAATGTAGATAAAAAGCTTAGAACCGTACCTGGCTTTATATTAAGTGCTCTATAGGCGTTAGCTGTTATTGTTACTATAATTCTTTGCTTATGCTGAAAAAAATGGCTGCTGTCTTCTAGGCATCACATCCTCATCCCTGGCAGAAAAAGATGAAAGGCAAAGCACAAAAAGTGAGTGCTGGCTGAAACCATCTGTTGGTTTTTCCCTTCAATTGAGGGGAAATCAATGTAATATAAAATTAGCTATTTAAAAATGAACAATTCAGTGGCACTTAATACATTCACCATGTTTGTGCAACCACCAACTCTATCTAGTTCCCAAATTTTTTTTTTTTTTTGAGATGAAGTCTTGCTCTGTAGCCCAGGCTGGAGTGCAGTGGCACAATCTTGGTTCACTGCAACCTCCACCTCCCGGGTCCCAGTTCAAGCAATTCTACCTCAGTCTCCCAAGTAGCTGGGATTATAGGCACAAGCCACCATGCCTGGATAATTTTTGTATTTTTTAGTAGAAATGGGTTTCACCATGTTGGCCAGTCTGGTCTTGAACTCCTGACCTCGTGATCCACCCGCCTCAGCCTCCCAAAGTGCTGGGATTACAGAGGTGAGCCACCGTGCCCGGCCTTCAAACATTTTTATCACCCCTAAAGGAGCCCTTGTATGTATTAAGCAGTTGCTCCCCATTCTCCCTTCCTCCCAGCACATGGTAACCACCAGTCTGCATTCTGTCTCTGTGAGTTTACTCATTGTAGATAATTCCTATTTTTGTTTTGGAGACAGAGTCTCACTCTGTTGCCCACGCTGGCATGCAGTGGCATGGTCTTAGCTCACTGCAACCCCCACCTCCTGGGTCCAAGCGATTGTCCTGCCTCAGCCTCCTGAGTAGTTGGGATTACAGGTGCCTGCCACCATGCCCAGCTAATTTTTGTATTTTTAATAGAGATGAGATTTCACCATGTTGTCCAGGCTGGTCTTGAATTCCTGACATTGTGATCCACCTGTCTCAGCCTCCCAAAGAGCTGGGATTGCAGGTGTGACAAATTCCATTTGTTTTTAAAAAGCTTTCCAGGAAGTCCCACCCAGCCTTTTCTGCTCATACCTCTTTGTCCAGGAATGTGTCTGATTTTTGTCTGGGCACATTGATACCCTAAACAAAATCAGCATCTGTCACTCTACATTTTTTTTTTTTCCCTGAGACAGAGTCTTGCTCTGTCACCCAGTCTGGAGAGCAGTGGCACAATCATGGCTCACCATAGCTTCAACCTTCTGGGCACAAGCAATCCTCCTGCCTTGGCCTCTCAAAGCACTGGGATTACAAGTGCGATTCACTAGGCCCAGCCTAACTTACTTATTTATTATGTTTAATTGTTTATCTCTCAACCATCAGAATGTCAACTCCGCACTAGCAGGGAGCTTCACCTGTTTCATTTAGACACCTAGACCAGTGCCTGATTCATACTGTATTTCATTAATATGAGATCTTATCAATTTTAAAAGATTCTTTTTTTTTTTTTTTTTTTTTTTTTTTTTCAAAACAGGATGTGGCTCTGTTGCCCAGGCTGGAGTGCAGTGGCATGATCTCATCTCACTGCAACCTCCACCTCCTGGGCTCAAGCCATCCTCCCACATCAGCCTCTCAAGTAGCTATGACTACAGACAGATGCCACCACGCCTAGCTAATTTTTAAATTTTTTGTAGAGACAGCATTTCTCCATGTTGCCCAGGCTGTTCTCCAACTCCTGAGCTAAAACAATCCACTCACCTGGGCCTCCCAAAATACTGGGATTATAGGCATGAGCCACCATGCCTGGCCTAAAAGATTCTTATGTTGGAAAAGTTAAAGTGTGAAAAAAGATTTTTGTGTCTTAGAATCAATAGAATCTGGTTGTAGGTTCTCTAAGCATTAAAATGTGGAATGAAGCAAAGCACAGTGGCTCATGCCTATAATCCTAGTGCTTTGGGAGGCCAAGGCTGGAAGATTGCTTGAGCCCAGGAGGTCAAGGCTGCGGTGAGCTATTACTGTGCCACTGCACTCCAGCCTGGGCGACACAGTGAGACCCTGCCTCTAAAACAAAACAAAACAAAAAGTTACTTAGTATGTTAGTCAATGATAAATGCTGAGAAAAAAATAGAAAATATAGCAAGGTAAGGCCCATTTGGGGGATGGAACAGAGGCAGGTTGCTATATTAATACACAGTCAATCAGTATCTGTGGGTTTTGCATCTGTGAATCCAACCAATCTCGAGTTGAAAAAAAAATTGTTTTAAATTGTGTCTAGGCCAGGGGCAGTGGCTCCTGCCTGTAATCTCAGAACTTTGGGAAGCCAAGTTGGGAGGATCTTTGAGCCCAGGAGTTCAAGACCAGCCTGGGCAACATAGTAAGACCACGTCTCTAAAACAAAGAAAAAATAATTAGCCAGGCATGGTGGTATATGCCTGTAGCCCCAGCTACTCGGGAGCCTGAGGTGGGAGGATCACTTGAGCCTGGAAGGTTGAGGCTGCAGTGAGCTGTGGTCATACCACTGCACTTCAGCCTGGGTGACAGAGCAAAACCCTGTCCAAAAAAAAATTATATCTGTACTGAACATGTACAGACTTTTTCCTCTTGTCACTATTCCCTAAACAGTAGAGTATAACAGCTATTTACATAGCATTTACAATGTATTCAATATAAGTACTCTAGAGATGATTTAAGGAATACCAAAGGATAATGCATAGGTTATATGCAAATACCACATCATTTTATATTGAGAACTTAAGCAAATGAGGATTTTTGTATCCATAGGGAGTCCTAAAACCAATCCCCCATGGATACCAAGGGAGAACTATCTATTGCTGTGTGACAAATTACCCCAACACTGAGCAGTTTAAAATAACATACACTTAGTATGTCAGTTTCTGTGGGTCGGGAATCCAGGGGTAGCTTAGCTAGGTCATTCTGGCTCAGGGTTTCTCCTGAGTTTGCAAACGAGATGTTGGCTGGGGCTGTAGTCATCTGAAAGCTTGACTGGGGCTGGAGGAGCTGCTTCCAAGATGGCTCACACATACAGCCATTGGCAAAAGGCCTTAATTCCTCACTGACTAATGGCAAGAAGCCTCAGTTCTTTGTCATGTGGGCCTTCCCACAGGGCTGCTTGAGTGTCCTCATGTCCTCACAATATGTCAGCTAACTTTCCCCAGGGGAAGTGATTCCAGAGTGAGAGCAAGGAGGAACCCACAATATCATTTATGACCTAGTCTTGGAAATGACACCATCACTTCTTCTGTATTCTCTTAGCTGGAAGTGAATCACTATGTTTATCTCACATTCAAGGAGAGGGGAATTTAAGGGAGAAGTATCAAAAAATTTGTGAACATATTTGAAAACCACTACAATTAAATAGGGTGCTCAGCATAAGAGAAAGGTAATATTGGCCAAGCAGATATGGAAGGCTCTTTCCTCTGTCTAGAATGCTGTCCTACTCACCTCTATGTCTGCTTGGCCAATTCCTTCACCTCCTTCAAGGCTTTGCTCAAATATTACCTTTCTCTTATGCTGATATTATTGGGCAGGAGTACAACGCAGGTAAAGGGGAAAAGAAAGTGCCCCCTGAGAGGCAACTAGCAGAGCTGCCACAAGCCTGTCCTCCATCACTAGCTGTGTGGCTCTGTGTTCACTTTCCTTTCTGAGTCCCAGTTTCCTCCTCTGTGTAATGGGAATGATAATAGTAACTATTTACAGGTTTATTATGAGAATTAAATAACACAATATCTGTAAAGCATCCAGCCCATGTCTGTTATACTATATTCAGTGAATGTTAACTAATATTATTCTTGTTACAATCAGGTGCTGTAGCCTCCATCTTTTTTTATTTATTATTTATTTTTTTGAGACTGGGTCTCCCTTTGTCACCCAGGCTGGAGTGTAGTGGTGTAATCATGGCTCACTCCTGGGCTCAAGTCATCCTCTCGCCCCAGCTTCTCCAGTAGCTGGAACTCCAGGCATGAGCCACAGCATCCAACCTGTAGCTTCATTCTTTTCAGCTGAGCATCAGGCACAATGGTGCAGATCATCAGCTGGGGTCTCTTTGAGGACATGGCCCTTGGGGGATGTGGTATAAATATCTCCCCTCCTCTGCAACATAGCAAAAAAGCAGCAGAGGAGACAAACTCTGCCTGCCAGTCAGCCCAGACCTCAGCATCAGAGAAGCCACCAGGTTTGAGCACAAGTCTGCTAAGCTGGCTGGGGTGGGGGTGGGAGGCAGGAATCGTGGTCAGCTATGGACCAAGAAACCAGCTCAGACGTTCGAGAATGAGGTCCTCCCCACACCCTCTCCTGAGCCCTCCAGTCTCAGTCAATTTCTAGACAGTATTTGCTGAGACCTGTCAGAGCCTCGTCCCTTGCTGAGTACTGGAAATGCGGCAGTCAGCAAGAGCAAAACCCAAGAGGTATCAAATCAATTGTCCACACCAGTCAGAACCTGAGGTCCTTGAGGGAGATAAAATCACCGGGGGTGGATCCTCCGGTGTATCCTCAGAAAGGGCATTGGACACAGGGAAGGAGAGGAAAGGACTGCACCCTTACCCAGCAGCACAAAATGGACCTCAGGGCCCAATGCCTTTTGCTGGTCAATGCCCACCTGGGCCAAGAACTACTGTGGTCCTGCCTACTCGTGCTTGTAAAGGTGTGGCTTAGGCTAAAAGCAGCTTAGGCAGTGTGAAAGGCTCCGCTCCAAGGGCTACAAATGTTGCTTCCACTCCTGATTCCACCGCACACATGCCACTCATACATGCTCCACATACACTCCTCAGCAATTCCAGCCATTTTCTGGATCTCACTTTCCTTCTCTGTCAAAAAGTCTTTGCTCTAATATAAGAACGCAAAGGATAAGGATACTTACTATAAGGGTAGTCAGGTTGTTTGTGTGTTTGTTTGTTTGTTTGTTTGTTTGAGATGGAGTCTCTCCCTGTTGCCCAGGCTGGAGTGCAATGGTGCCATCTTGGCTCACTGCAACCTCTGCCTCCCAGGTTCAAGCAATTCTCCTGCCTCAGCCTCCTGAGTAGCTGGGATTACAGGCACACACCACTGTGCCTGGCTAATTTTTGTATTTTTAGTAGAGACAGGGTTTCACCATATTGGTCAGGCTGGTCTCGAACTCCTGACCTGATGATCTGCCTGCCTCAGCTTCCCAAAGTGCTGGGATTATAGGCATGAGCCACAAGGATAGCAAGTTTTTCTGTGCCTAATGCATTCATTCAATAAATACTAAGTCCCTACCATGTGTCAAGCACTGTTCTGATGCCTTGGAGACTGTGCAGAGGAAAACAATCAATGCCTGTGCTCTCTGGGAGCTGACCCAGTGGTGGGAAATCATTCTCTGAAATACAGTCACGAGTCACTTAACAATGTGGATATGTTCTGAGAAACATGTTGTCCGGTGATTTTATCATTGTGCAAATATCATGGAGTGTGCTTCACAAACCCAGATGGCACAGTCTGCTATGCACCTAGGCTATATGGTATGACCTTTTGTTCCTAGGCTACAAACCTGTACGACTTGCTGCTGGGCTGAACATCGTGGGCAACCCTAACACAATGGTAAATATTCATGTACTGTACATAGAAAAGCTACGGTAAAAATATGATATAAAATACAGTATAGGCCAGGCACAGTGGCTCACTCCTGCAATCCTAACACTTTGGGAGGCCAAGGCAGGTGGATCACTTGAGGTCAGGAGTTTGAGACCAGCCTGGCCAACATGGTGAAACCCTGTCTCTACAAAAAATGCAAAAATTAGTTGGGCGTGATGGCAGGCGCCTGTAATCCCAGCTACTCAAGAGGCTGAGGCTTAAGAATCACTTGAACCCAGTAGGTGGAGATTGCAGTGAGCTGAGATCGTGCCATTGTTCTCCGGCCTGGGCAGCAGAGTGAGACTGTGACTCAAAAAAAAAAAAAAACAAACAAAAGAAAGAAAAAAGAAAAAAAAAAAACAGTATAAAAGATAACAAGGAAACTGGTACACCTATATAGGGCACTGCCACAAATGGAGCTTGCAGGACTCGAGGTTGCTCTGGGTTAGTGAGTGAGTGAGTGATGAGTGAACATGAAGGCCTAGGACATTACTGTACATTACTATAGACTTTATAAGGTACACTAAATTTATAAAAAATATTTCTTTCTTTTTTTTCTTTTTGAGACAGAGTTTTGCTCTTGTTGTCCAGGCTGGTGTGCAATGGTGTGATCTCAACTCACTGCAACCTCCACTTCCCAAGTTCAAGCAATTCTCCTGCCACAATCTCCTGAGTAGCTGGGATTAAAGGCACCCTCCACCACGCCTGGCTAATTTTGTATTTTCAGTAGAGACGGGGTTTCTCCATGTTGGTCAGGCTGGTCTCAAACTCCCGACCTCAGGTGATCCACCTGCCTTGGCCTCCCAAAATGGACTTATTTCTTTAATAATAAATTAGCCTTAGCTTACTGTAACATTATATAGTTTTTGTTGTTGTTGTTGTTGTTGTTTGTTTTGTTTTGTTTTTTTGAGATGGAGTCTGTCACCCAGGCTGGAGTACAGTGGCATGATCTCGGCTCGCTTCAACCTCTGCCTTCCGAAAGCAATTCTTCTGCCTCCTTCTCCTGAGTAGCTGGGACTACAGGCACGTGCCACCACACCCGGCTAATTTTTGTATTTTTAGTAGAGACAGGGTTTCACCATATTGGCCAGGCTGGTCTCAAACTCCTGACCGTGTGATCCGCCTGCTTCAGCATCCCAAAGTGCTGGGGCTACAGGCATGAGCCACCGCGCCAGGCTTTAAAACTTTTAAACTCTCTTGCAATAGCACTTAGCTTAAAACGCAAACACGTTGTGCAGCTTTTCCTTCTTTCTATTTTTTGAGACAGAGTCTTGCCCTGTTGCCTAGGCTGGAGTGCAGTGGTGCCATCTTGGCTTACTGCAACCTCTGACTCCTGAGTTCAAACGATTCTCCTGTCTCAGCCTCCCAAGTAGCTGGGATTACATGCTTGTGCCAACATGCCCGGCTAATTTTTTGTATTTTCAGTAGAGACGAGGTTTCACCATGTTGGCCAGGCTGGTCTTGAACTCCTGACCTCAGGTGATCTCTGCCCACCTGGGCCTCCCAAAGTGCTGGGACTACAGACATGAGCCACCTTGCCCGGCCCTCTTTTTTTTGAAGACAGGGTCTCACTCTGTCACCCAGGCTGGAGTGCTGTGGCACAATCATGGCTCACTGCAGCCTTGACCTCTGAGGCTCAGGTGAACCTCCCACCTTAACCTCCGAAGTAGCTGAAACTACAGGCGCATACCACCATGTTCAGCTAATTTTTTTATTATTGGTAGATACAAGGTTCTTGCTATGTTGCCCAGGCTAGTTTCAAACACCTGGGCTCAAGTGATCCTTCTGCCTCAGCCTCTCGAAGTGTTGGAATTACTGGCATGAGCCACCACACCTAGCCCATTTTATTTCTTTATATCCTTATCCTGTAAGTTTTTTCTATTTTCAAAATTTTGTTGCTGTTGTTAAAAACTAAGACACAAACACACACATTAGCCTGGGCCTACCCAGGGTCAGGATCATCAGCCTCACTGTCTTCCACCTCCACACCTTGGCCCACTGGAAGGTCTTCAGAGGCCATAACATGCACACAGCTGTCATCTCCTGTGATAACAGTGTCTTCTGCAATACTTCCTAAAGGACCTGCCTGAGGCTGTTTTACAGTTAACTTTTTTTATTAAGTAGAAGGAGTATACTCTAAAATAACAATAAAACATACCGTAAATACATAAACATAGTTGTTTATCATCATTATCAAGTGTACTGTACATAATTGTATGTGCAATATTTTTTTTGAGACAGAGTCTAGCTCTGTCGCCCAAGCTGGAATGCAGTGGTGCAAACTCAGCCCACTGCAGTTCCCGGGTTCAAGTGATTCTCCTGCCTCAGCCTCCAGAGTAGTTGGGATTACAGGCACCCACCATCACATCCAGCTAATTTTTGCAATTTAGTAGAGACGTGGTTTTGCCATGTTGGCCAGGCTGGTCTCAATCTCCTGACCTCAGGTGATCCACCCATCTCAGCCTCTCAAAGTGCTGGGATTACAGGCTTGCCTCCACGCCCGGCCTGTGCTATACTTTAATGTGACTGGCAGTGCAGTAGGTTTGTTTACACCAGCATCACCACAAACACATAATGTGTTGCGTTACGACTTTAGGATCGATACAAGGTCACTAGGTGATAGGAATTGGTCAGCTCCATTGTAATCTTATAGGACCATTGTCTTGACCCAAATGTAATGCAGTGCATGACTATATGGTGGTAGGTGCTAAGTGGGAAATAAAACAGAGTAAGGGGACAGAGAGGATAGAGGGTGGTCAGGGAAGGTCTTGTGGCTGTCTGAGGGAAGAGCATTCCAGGCAGAGGGCACAGCAAAAGTCTTGAAGGGACAATGTGCTTGGGGCATCCAAGGAGCCTGGAGGAAGTCGTTTATGGAAACTCTAGAAACAAATGAGGTCCAACCATAGGAAGGCTTTCAGAGCAAAAGCCAGATCCTGTCACTCCTCGGCCAAAGTCCTTGCAAGACCCCATGCAGTTGGCCTCCCTCCTACCCTCCCAGCTCCGCTGTGCTCTGTCCACACTCCCTCAGGGCTGTGGCTCATTCCTGCCTAAGGCTTTCCCCTAACTCAGAGGGCCTCAACCAGAATCACCTGCAGGGCTTACTAAAACACAGATGCTGAGCCCCATTTCTGATATAGAAACTAATTTGTGTCTGGAGTGGGGCCCTAGATGTGTATTTCTAATGGGGTCCCTGGTAATGCTGACACTTTGGGACTTGTTGCTACAGTTTTAGAAGTACTGCTCCAGCGTTCCCTCTGCTGATACTGCTTTTTTTTTTTTTTTTTTTTGAGACAGAGTCTCACTCTCATCCAGGCTGGAGTGCAATGACTCGATCTCAGCTCAGTGCAACCTCTGCTGCCTGGGTTCAAGCAATTCTCCTGTCTCAGCCTCCCGAGTAGCTGGGGTTATAGGTGCACACCACCATGCCCAGCTAATTTTTGTGTTTTTAGTAGAGATGGGTTTTCACTATATTGGTCTATTGGTCAGGCTGGTCTCAAACTCCTGACCTCAGGTGATCCTTTGCCTCGGCCTCCCAAAGTGCTAAGATTACAGGTGTGAGCCACCGTGCCCAGCCTTTTTTCTTTTTTTTAAATAGAGTCTCACTTTGTCACCCAGGCTGGAGTGCAATGGTGCCATCTTGCCTCACTGCAACCTCTGCCTCCTGGGTTCTGGCGATTCTTCTGCCTCAGCCTCCTGAGTAGCTAGGAGCCAGGTGCGCACTACCACACCTGGCTAATTTTTGTATTTTTTTTGTACAGACGGGTTTCACTCTGTTGGCCAGGCTGGTCTCAAACTCCTGGAATCAAGTGACTCATCCACTTCAGCCTCCCAAAGTGCTGGGATTATAGGCATAAGCCACCATGCCCAGCCCACTTTTGCCCCAAATACCCCATTTCTTTCAAGTCTCTGCTCAAACCCTGAGGTCTCAATGGGGCTTAGGCTGGCCATCCTTTGCAATACTGCAACCTGCTCCCTTCCACCCCTGCATCCAACATCTTTCCTACTCTATTTTTCCTTTTTTCTCCCCTTTTTCTTTCTCTTTCTTTCTTTTTCTCTTTTCTTTCGTTCTTTCCTTCTTTCTTCCTTTCTTTCCTTCTTTCTTTTTCTTTCCTTTTGTCTTTCTTTTCCTTCCTTCCTTCCTCCCTCCCTCCCTCCCTTCCTCTCTCTCTCTGTCTCTCTCTCTCTCTCTTTCCTTGGCTCAAGTGATTCTCCCACCTCAACCTCCCGAGTAGCAGGGACAAGTGCACACCACTCCCAGCTAATTTTTTATTTTTGCAGAGACAGAGGTCTCAAACTCCTAAGCTCAAGGGATCTGCTTGCCTCGGCCTCCCAAAGTGCTGGGATTACAAGCGTGAGCCACCTATCTGGCCTACTTGTTCATTTTTTGAGACAGGATCTCTGCCACCCAGGCTGAAATGCAGTGGCCCCATCATGGCTCACTGCAGCCTCCATCTCCGGGGCTAAGGTAATCCTCCTACTTCAGCCTCCTGGGTAGCTCAGACTACAGGTACATGTCACCATGCCCAACTAATTTTTTGTAGGGACAGGGTCTCACTATGTTTCCCAGGCTGGTCTTGAATTCCTGAACTCAAGCAATCCTCTCACTTCCGCCTCCCAAAGTGCTGGGATTACAGGTGTGAGCCACCATGCCCAGCCCAGAGTGACTTTTGAAAATACAGATTCTTATGATTTAAAAATATCCTCGGAGAGTCTGTGTCAGGAAGTTAGGGTGGGGCAGAGATTCTTTCTCAAAGCCCCCACTCACCCACCCCTTACCCCTCACATCTCCAGATAAGTGAGGTATGGCCAGGTTTAGGAATTTCTGTGAGAAGCCTTACCTGTAGAGAAAGCTTCAGGGGAATAAATTCCAGGGTGTAGCTTCTACACTTTGCAAAAATGTGGCCACACCAATGATATTTATCACTTCCCACAAGCTCTCAGGTTGACTAGGAAAGATCACCATCTCCCTTTCACAGAGCAGAAAGCTGAGGCCCTGGGGAATCAAGTGACACTCCCCACTCAACACTCAACAGTCACAGCCCGTTGGTAGTGGAGGTCACACCTCTGTGGGTGGCAGAGATATGATTAGAACTTGGGCCTCTGGCTGGGTGCAGTGGCTCATGCCTGTAATCCCAACTCTTTGGAAGGCTGAGGTGGCAGGGTCACTTGAGGCCAGGGATTTGAGATCAGCCTGAGACCCTCCTCACCCCCTGCTGCCCCATCTCTATTTAAAAAAAAATAAGAAGAAAGAGGAAAAAAAAGACCTTGGGCCTCTGAATTCTCACTCTAGGGCTCTCCCCTGTATGTCAACTGGATAAACTCAAGTTCCAGGAAGTCCCAAGGACGCCACGGCCGGGAGGAAGATCAGAGAAGGGAGAGTGTGTGTGTCAATGCGTGGAGGGCAAGGTCTGGGAGGCTGTCTCCTGGCCACGGGAAAGACTCCAGTTGCCCTAAGGCCTTGGAAAACACACGGCATTCACACGCTAACTCTGGCTGCCTGTGACCTCGGGACAGCCACTCTCTCTTTGTGTGCCTCTCCTTATCACCAAAATAGGGCTGATAATTCATGCCCTTCCCCCAACAAAATACTTGTAGAACGTAAAACATTCTAAAAGTCCAAGTTATTATTACTGTTATCAAGGGAAGGCCCTTCGGGACAGGACTTAAACAGCCTTTCATTCATCTGAGGGACACTTTTGAGCATCTACCACTGCCAGGTACTGTGCTGGGCACTGTATGCACATGCCCTCACTTACCCCTCACAAAGAGAGAGTGCTGCTGTCCTTCACCTTTTACAGATGAAGAAACTGAGGCTCAGCTGAGAGCTGCAATTCATTCCAGCATTAGTTCATTCACTCAGCTTTTACTAAAAGCCTGCTCTGGGCCAGGCTCTGGGCCAAGTGCTGAGAAGAAGAAGATGAACAAGTCCTTCAGGAGACATGCCCATAAATTACTTTAATAACAACTCAGTACATGCTTCAACAGACAAGGTGCGGTGGGAAGGAGAGGGGGAGCAACAGGCTCTTCTGGGGGTTATGGGGATGGACAGCTGACCTCCTGCAAGGACCCTGCACCACTAAGGTGCATGCACCCTGTGTAGCTGCGCAATCACAAAGGCTGGACTGGAGTCTCACTTGGATCAAGACCAGGAAGCCTCTTCCGCCACTGAGCCTTGGTCTCTATCTGGAAAGTTAACAGGTTGTGTGGGCCTGACATCCTGAAGCTCTTCGGGGGCCTAAACCTCTGGCCCGCCCACCCCGCCTTCTGGTCAGTTCAAGCTCGACCCCAGCCAAGCCTCGACTCCGAAGCCCAGAAGGCCACACCGAATCCCTCTCAAAGTGCCAAACACCCCGCCCCGGGGCAGTGCTCAGAGCCTGGGGCGGGGGCGGGGATCCAGAGGGGGCGGGGCCAAATCCTAGAAGCAGGCGTACGCGGCCCGCCCAGAAGCGTCTCGCCCAGCCAATGAGCGTCCGAGGGCGGGGAAGCCCCGCCTCTGGTTATAAGAGTACGCCGAGCCGGGGGACGCGGCGCAGAGGTTTGGGAGCGCTGCCGCGTGAGGGTCTTTGCGACTCGTAGCTGCGACCGCGGGGTGCGCTGGAGTGGGCTGGGCCGCGGCGCGAGTCGGGTTCGGTTTTCCTCCGCCCAGCCAAGCTGCAGGGATCGCACGGTGCCCGGGTCTCCCGCCGCAGAGGAGCCGCTGGCCCGGGCCGGGGGAGCCGGCGCTGACCACCGCGTGCTGTCCCCGCAGGCAGCCGGCCCGCCGCCATGGCTGACCACCTGATGCTCGCCGAGGGCTACCGCCTGGTGCAGAGGCAGCCGTCCGCCGCGGCCGCCCACGGCCCTCACGCGCTCAGGACTCTACCGCCGTACGCGGGCCCGGGCCTGGACAGCGGGCTGAGGCCGCGGGGCCCTCCGCTGGGGCCTCTGCTGGGGCCGCCCCCCCAACCCGGGGCCTTGGCGTACGGGGCCTTCGGGCCGCCGTCCGCCTTCCAGCCCTTTTCGGCCGTTCCTCCGCCGGCCGCGGGCAGCGCGCACCTGCAGCCTGTGGCAACGCTGTGCCCCGGCCGCGCGGCCGCGCCCCCCAGCGCTCCGGGAGGCTCCTCGGGCCCGCAGCCAGCGCCCAGCGCCTCAGCCCCGCCGCCGCCCGCGCACGCCCTGGGCGGCATGGACGCAGAACTCATCGACGAGGAGGCGCTGACGTCGTTGGAGCTGGAGCTCGGGCTGCACCGCGTGCGCGAGCTGCCTGAGCTCTCCCTGGGCCAGAGCGAGTTCGACTGCTTCTGGGACTTGGGATCCGCGCCGCCCGCCGGCTCCGTAAGCTGCTGAACGCAGCCGGGGCCCGACTGCCCGCCAGACACCCCACCCAGCGACTGCGCCCCGCGTGCGCTCTCCGCGACGGTGGAGGCGGCGGCTGTGTGCGCGGTGCCCAGCGCCGAGCTGGGACCCAGGCGTTCCTCCAGATCCTGCCTGCTGCAGGAGGACAGTTTGGCTTCACTTCTCTGACCCCAGCCTCTGCCGTCCAGTGAAGGAGACTGGACCAGCTTCAGCTTTCGGGCTCCGGTTCTTGGATCGTGTCCTTTACCCCTCGCCTCCGTCTCCCCTCAATCTGAGCCATTGCAGGCCTCTGCCTGCTGTCCCCTCTCTCCTGGGGATCAGGTTCCCAGAGCCACCATCTCCTGAGCTCCCACCCTGCTGCCTGGACCCTGCGGTTACTGGGCCTCCCACCTCAAGAAGGGGTAGTTTGTAGAGCCTGAACCCGTGGAGCAGTGCTCTATGTGGACTCCAAAACCAAAATAAAACTGGGTCACTTTACAGTCTTGCCGTTTTCATTTCCTTATCATCCTGAGTCCTGACTATGTTTAGCTTCCAAAGTCCCAAGTCTGCTGAAGACACTGGATGGCATGGGGGCCGCAGTGCCCAGGGGAGGAAACTGACAGTTTATTTCAAAAATATCTTGTGGATTGTGCAATTGTTGTGTCACAACCTGGAGGACAGAGGCTGCCGCTGGGTGGTGGGGTAACTGGACTTCCCACCTCTTAGGGTGGGGGGAGCTTGGTGCTCTGCCAGAGAGGAGCTGGGTGGCACCGGGTTCAGACAGCGTGGCTTGGACCCTGGCTTTCTCCCTTGCCCAAGACACCATCCGTTTAGATTTCTGAGGCTGTTTCTTAGAGGGAGATGGTCCTTGTCTCCTCAGGTAGTTATGCTGCCTTTAGCACAGTGCCAGACACCTGGGCAGTTCTCAGTAAGTGATGGCAATTATTCTACAAATTGGCGCTGGTTTTTTTCCAGGCCCTGTGTCAACCTGATACATGCTCTCATGGAATCACAGTCCAGGTGGGAGGAGGTGGGTTACAGGCCTGGAACTAAACTAATCTTGCTGCAAGGAAGACTATGATGAGTTCTAGAAAACAGTTCTAGGGGAAGATTGTACAGCCAGGACAACAGACCGGCCAACCAGGCACACCCAGAGGAGGGAGCAGTTAGCTATTAATAGTTGGGGTTGGGGTCAGTTCAGGCTTCAGGGAAGTGGTGACATTTGATGTGATGAACAGAGCCTTGAGTGATGAGTGTTTTTAGGAGTTAGAGAAGAGCCCGTTTCAAGGCAGGAAAGCACACAAATCCAAGGAATGTGTGGGGAAAGTATGGGGTGTCTAGAAGGGTCAAGAAAGGTCAGATGGCTTTACGACAACTTTGTGAGGCAAGCGCAATCCTCATTCTACAGATGAGGGATATGGAGTGTGCTCAGACCTGGCAGGATTTGGCCTGAGTCCTGAGCACCAGTGTGAGTTCCTGGCCACCCTCTGCTGCTCACTCTGGAAAAATCCCTAGGTGCTTCTGGGATGTGGGAGAAAAGCTGGGAAAGAGATTGAATGCAGGGAGGAGGCTGGGTCAGAGATGCCGCAGACCGTGCTAGGACGGTGGTGGGGCATTCTCTAGGAGAGCATGGATTCCAGGGACTCTGGAAAGGAACACCAGGCTGAGACCTTCTGTCCCCAGCAGTTGGGCTTGGCTGTCATGCCAGGCTTGTTTGTTGATGCGGCCCTCCACCAGCCTGTGTGTTCTCCCAGGCCACACTGTGCACTGAAGCTACCAGGATGGGCATGTGGGTGGCGACAGGAGGTGTTTGGCAAATAAGTAAAGGTCTCCCCTAAGTTCATGGAATTTCTAGGACAGGATGAAGAGAGAAAGAGAGGCTTCTGGGAAGGGACTGGCCTGAGCTCTGGGCTCATAGAGGGTGGCATTTGCCCCGGCTTTGCCTGGAACCCCAGGCCAGCTACAGAAACCACAGGGCTGAATTAGGACAGGAGGGTTTGGCCCTGAGCTGGACACTGCCCTGATTCCCGTCTCTCTGGGCCTTAGCTTCCACACCAGTAAAATGGGGCTAATATCCCTGCCCTGCTACATTACAAAGCAATAAACCTCACAATTAGTAAGGAACAAATTCAGAGATGGGTTGATAAGCAGTTGGTAAACTCCAAAGTGCTCTCCATATGGAAGGGATTACAATGAAAACCCCAACACCTGCCTCTTGCCAGAGTTAAGAGGGAAGCAGAGGAGGGAGTCCATCTGCTGAGCTCTTCCCTCCTTCATCCCTCCAAAAGAGACTGCTGACAGCAGACAGAAGAGTAGATGAGGCTGGGGCAGCCCACCGCCTGGATCCCCAAGTTCCTGACACTGTTTGGAGATTTCTTTTTTTTCTTTTTCTGAGATGGAGTTTTGCTCTTGTTGCACAGACTGGAATGCAATGGCACGATCTCATCTCACCGCAACCTCTGCCTCCTGGGTTCAAGTGATTCTCCTGCCTGAGCTTCCCAAGCAGCTGGGATTACGGGCATGTGCCATCATGCCCGGCTGATTTTGTAATTTTTCTTAGTAGAGATGGGGTTTCTCCATGTTGATCAGGCTGGTCTTGAACTCCCAACCTCAGATGATCCGCCCACCTCAGCCTCCCAAAGTGCTGGGATTACAGGTGTGAGCCACTGTGCCTGTTGGAGACTTCCGACCCTACCATCCCCGGCCAGGGGAAGAAAGAGTACGGGTAGAGGCAGTGGGGAGAGCAACGGGCTTGACACCTGCCCAGGCTGAAGTGCAATGGCACGATCTCGGCTCACCACCACCTCCACCTCCTGGGTTCAAGCGATTCTCCTGACTCCGCCTCCTGAGTTGCTGGGATTACAGGCATGTGCCACCATGCTGGATTAATTTTGTATTTTTAGTAGATATGGGGTTTCTCCAAGTTGGTCAGGCTGGTCTTGGACTGCCGACCTCAGGTGATCTGCATGCCTCAGCCTCCAAAAGTGCTGAGATTACAGGCGTGAGCTACCGCGACTGGCCCAGAAGCAACTCTTACTAGCTGCCTGACCTCAAGCAAGTCAGCACACCTCCCGAGTCTTGGCTCTCCTAAGGGAATCACACAAGCTTCCCGTGGTGCCAACAGGGTGTCTCTCACCTCTCCCCTGGGGCTGCCTCCTAAAGCAACTGCTGCCTCTTTGGTCCTGTGGATTTCACTCTTATAACTAGGCTGGGTCTTTGGGGTCAGGAATCAGGCTTCCTCAGGGTTGGGAACTGAGTCATGACACAGACATTTTTCCATCCTTTTTTTTTTTCTATCCATATGAAACTTTCCAGGCTGATAGTCTTTATTTTGAATGATCTTTTGGTTGACTGGATTTTATCAGCAAGCTGCCATTTGTGGGATTTTTTTTCCTTCAAGAAAAGTATAACGTCCCTTGAACTTATCCATAAAATGGGAATGCTAATAGTACTACCCTATAGAACTGCTGTGGAGATTAAACAAGCTAATGCAGGTAAAGTACTGAGAGCAGTGTGATTTGTAGTAAGATACCTTTGGAGATACCTTTGTATTAGAATCTTAGGAAGGCTGTGTTAGAGCCAGCTAGAAAGGAGCTACTCCATCAGTGACACTGTTGCAGGTTGGGTTCCCCAGGAAGCAGACTCTGAGATGACATTCAGCTAGTAAGGGGTGGATTAGGGAGTGCCTTCAGCATCAGCATCTGCGGAAGGGAGGGGACATAAGCAGAAGCAAGCTAGGAAGCTACAAAGCAGGCCCAGCAAGAGCCTCGGCCAGCCCTGTTGAGAGCTCTGGAGCTAGAAGGGCCCTTCAGACTTGTCCTGAGTTGGGCCATTTTAATCCTTTATACACCTGCCTCCATCAGTCATTGGATGTGAGCTGCCCAGGGAAGTGGTGTGACTGTGGGCAAGGCAGCTATCCCCAGGTGAGCCTATCCCTGGAGGAGCTGCCAGGGGATGGCTGCCTACCAATAGCACTCCTGGGGACTACAGTAATTATTCCTTTTTTTCTCTTTTGTCTTTCTTTCTTTTTTTCTTTTCCTCCCTCCCTCCCTCCCTCCCTTCCTTTCCTCCCTCCCTCCCTCCCTTCTTTCCTTCCTTCCTTCCTTCCTTCCTTCTTTCTTTCACAGAGTATTGCTCTGTTGCACAGGCTGGAGTGCAGTGGTGTGATCTCTGCTTACTGCAACCTCAGTCTCCTGGGTTCAAATGATTCTCCTGCCTCAGCCTCCCAAGTAGCTGGGATTACAGGTGTGCACCACCAGGCCCAGCTAACTTTTGTATTTTTAGTAGAGATGCGGTTTCACCATGTTGTCCAGGCTGGTCTCCAGCTCCTGGCCTCAAGAGATCTGCCTGCCTTGGGCCTCCTGAACTGATGGGGTTACAGGATGAGAGCCACCGTGCCAGCCTAGGGCAGTGATTTCACAGAAGGGGACAGTGGGCAGCACATCACAGTGTTCGCCACAAGCACTAAGGTGGGGACTCTGGTCCCCAACAGCAGGGGTCTCCTTAAATGTGTGCCCTGGGTATCTCTTTTGCCTTGCCTTAGTTTCAGACCCGACTAGCACCTTCCCTGTTACAGAACAACACAACTTACATGTATCAACCTTATAGGGCTGACGTGATGAGACTCTATATAAAATACCCCACACATGGTAGATTCTCAATAACTGAGCACTGCCATCACCATCATCATCATCATCATCACATCAATCCAGGTCGACAGTCATTTATTGAATAAATTAATGAACAGTCTGATCCTAGCCTTTTCCCAGGCAGCTTAAGTGGTTTAGCTGATTACTAAGTAATCCCCTTGAATTCCTTAATCCATCCTGGCCTAACTCTTCATGCCACCCTGTTGTTAGAAGTGCTGGGTCAAGATTAGTGCCAACTTTAAGACCAAATAAGTGCTTACGGGGTGCCTACTGTGTGCAGGCGTGGTGGGAACTGACAGGGAGTGCCTACTGTGTGCAGGCGTGGTGGGAACTGACGGGGAGTGCCTACTGTGTGCAGGCGTGGTGGGAACTGACGGGGAGTGCCTACTGTGTGCAGGCGTGGTGGGAACTGACGGGGAGTGCCCCGTGGCGGCTCTTTCTTTTCCAGTCTCTCCTTTAATCACTGCTCAACCCTGTAAATAGCACTTCTAGGTAGTTTATCCCCATTCCAGAGGTCAGAAAACTAGGGCACGGAGCGAATTACTCCAAGTCACACGCCGGTAAGGTGTGAGGTAAGCATGTCCACCCCACCCTATCTGAGGCCCGTCCCCTCCCCAGCTGATCCAGCGAAGGACCTGAGCCTGGCTGGGATAAGAGCAGAGTCCCAGACCTGGTCTGCCACGCTGAGGCCGTGAGTTGCAGAGGAAGTTACTCAGCCTCCTTAGTCCTCGATTTCTTCTTCCATCCAATGGGGAGAATAATTCCAACATCCAAAGAATGTGTGTGCAAACATTCACATGAGGCTGGTTTCTGAGAGCACACTGCAAGTGAGGCAGTGCTGCTTGGCCAAAGTGGGTTAGAGGGTGAGCAGCCATGGCCCTCACCCTGCAGCTGGTCTGGGAGGAGGACACCTTCATATACTTTGGGACTTGAGATCTGGCCAGCCTGGAGCATGAAACGTAGAGTCCCATGTTGAGGGTTCCAAGGAGGCACTGCTGAGCAGCTCAGGGTCTGGACAGCCCTGAGGGCTGGTGTTGATAAAACGGTAGGGTGCGGGTCATCTTAGGGAGGACACACAGGTTGGGGGACTGGGCATGAGTGTGCCCTGATGGACAGAAGAAATAAAGGAAGCTACTCTGAGTGCAGTCCCCTCATCTGTCAAATGGAGACACCACAGGCTTCTTGTGAGAATGAACCAAGATGATGTTAAGTGCCCGCCCCGTGAGCTGCTCAGGTGTTGCTGTGGCTGGGAAATATGGCTACAGGGATGAGCAGGACAGAGCCCCACCCCAGCCAGCCTCCGGGTGCCCTCCCACCCTCCACTCCAGCCACCCCAGGCTCCTCATGCACAATGCCCCTCATGCTGCCAAGCCTCTGTTCCTTTACCTGTTTGTTTCCTCAGCCTGAAAAATCCCTCCATGGGGCCTTTTTCACATCCTAGGGCCTATTGGCTTGTGTATCACAGTTGCTGAGGGGTCCTTCTCCACCGGACTATAAGGTTCTCCACTGTCCACACCTCCACCCCACATGTGGCTCAGAGGGCATTAGGAAGTATTGTGCCAGGCGCAGTGGCTCACGCCTGGAATCCCAGCACTTTGGGAGGCTGAGGCGGGAGGATCACTTGAGTCCAGGAAATTTTTAATACATTTTAAATTAAAAATTTCATTTTTTATGTATGAGGTGTAGTTAAAACTAAGGTTGGTAAAACAAATTTTCAACATAAATTTTTAAAAATAAAAATAGGCTGTGAGCGATGGCTTATGCCTATAATCCCAGCACTTTGGGAGGCTAAGGCAGGTGGATCAGGCTGGTTTCAGGAGTTTGAAACCAGCCTGGCCAACATGGTGAAACCCCATCTCTATTAAAAATACAAAATTAGGCCAGGCGCGGTGGCTCAAGCCTGTAATCTCAGCACTTTGGGAGGCCGAGGTGGGTGGATCACGAGGTCAAGAAATCGAGACCATCCTGGTCAACATGGTGAAACCCCGTCTCTACTAAAAATACAAAACATTAGCTGGGCATGGTGGCGCGTGCCTGTAATCCCAGCTACTCAGGAGGTTGAGGCAGGAGAATTGCCTGAACCCAGGAGGCGGAGGTTGCGGTGAGCCGAGATTGCGCCATTGCACTCCAGCCTGGGTAACAAGAGCAAAACTCCGTCTCACATAAATTTTTTTATTTTTAAAAATTTACAAAATTAGCCAGGCGTGGTGGTGGGTGCCTATAATCCCAGCTACTTGGGAGGCTGACGCAGGCGAGTGGCTTGAACCCGGGAGGTGGAGGTTGGCGTGAACTGAGATAGCAACATCGCACTCCAGCTGGGCAACACGAGCAAAACTCCATCTTAAAAAAATTAAAATAAAATAAAAAATTAAAATAAATAAAAATAAAATATTATAATCCTACTTATATAGAAAAAGATGCGTATTATGTATATGTAGATAACATGTATGTAATATAATGGAATCATGTGCACGTTTGAACACTCTTGGGGAGATCTCTCTTTTTCCTCTACACTTTTTACATTGTTTGAAATTTATTTTGACTAAAAACAATATGTTTGAAACAAAATTATTGACTCACACCCTCTCCCGGGCTAGGGCAGTCTGCTGTCCGATGTACCCATTTTATGGCAAAGCCCTAAGCCTGAGCTTCTCCGTGGGAAGAGGCATAGGAATGAGTCCCACTGGAGACCACCCTCTAGTGGGCTGTGGATTCCCTGCTCCGTCCCTGGCCACACTTCTGCTTCACAGAGATACCTGGACTTGAGGTTCATGGGTGTCTACCCTCCCCCACTCTACAAATAAGAACAACCCCCAGCCAGGTGGAGTGGCTCACATGTGTAATCCCAGCACTTTGGGAGGCAGAGGCAGATGGATCACTTGAGGTTAGGACCAGCCTGGCCAACATGGTGAAACCCCGTCTCTACTAAAAATACAAAAATTAGCCAGGCATGGTGGCAGGCACCTGTAATCCCAGCTACTCAGGAGGTTGAGGCGGGAGAATTGCTTGAACCCAGAAGGCAGAGGTTGCAGTGAGCCGCGATGGTGCCATTGCACTCCAGCCTGGGTGACAAGAGCGAAACTCTGTCTCAAAATAACCTTAGAACCTTGGATCTCACACAGACTTCACTGGGCCCTGTACTCAGCTCCCTGTTTTAGTGTAGGGGGGCTTTTGCCATGTTGCCCACACTGGTCTCGAACTCCTGGGCTCAAGTGATCTGCTCACCTCTGCCTCCCAAAGTGCTGGGATTACAGGCAGGAGCCACTGCGCCCGGCCGAGCTTCTGGATTTATATGAAGGACAGGGGTCATCTGGCTCTCCTCAGAGATGTCTGTGGAGTGGTACTTCGGCCCCTCCTGAGACAGCAACACAGGCAGGCTAGCAGCAGGGCCTGAGAGACTTGGCGTCAGACCCGGGCTTGTCTCTCAGTCCCTGCTGCTAGCTTGAATCTTTCAGACCCTTCTGGGTTTGAATCTGGCTCCAAACTACATACATGACATTTGGCAAAGCCACTTTACCACTGTTAGCCTCTGTTTTTGTTTCTAAGCTAAAATATGTTCCAATACTTACACACTCAACAGATGGGATTAAACAAGTTATTGGCTGATGTACTTAGCACAGTGCCTGGCATGCAGTAAGTTCCCAACAGCGATCACTGTTTCCAACTTGGCACAACAGTGCTGAGCCAACAGTAGCTGTTAGCACGTCCAGAGAAGGGGTCCAGGGTGGGGAGGGAGGACTTCAAACCGTGTCCCATGCAATTGGCTGAAGGGCGGAGCTCTTCGCCAGCAGAGAAAGACCCAAGGGCAGAAGTGGGCGTGGGCTATTTATGCCTTCCAGGATTTAGTCACCCTTCTCTTGGTAAAAGGTTTCCCCAAAATTCCTTTGGGAAACCACCTCTCCTTCATTTATAGTCCACGTAATTTGGGTAAGTTTGCCTGTTCCCCTGTATATGATTCAGAATAAAATATTATTAAGCTGTAAAATTAGTGTAAGGAAGTCCCAAATTTTTCTGTGACTATTTTGCAATAGCTATGCTTTACCTCCTCCTCCTCCTCTTTTTCTTCTTCACATCAAAGTCTTTCAAATTTGCTGCCAGTACCTTAAACACATGAGCTGTCTGCTTGTTAGGGAATTCAGTACTGACTCATAATATCTCACCTGACTCGTGGTAATCTAAGTTAGCGCATTGTTATTCCAGGTTATACAGACGAGGGAACTGAGACTTATAGAGGTGAAGTGACTTGCCTGCTACCACACAGCTAGTAATTCACTGAGTTAAAACATTTAATATTACGTTACACACAGTAAGAGATATTTAAGTGTTAGCTGCTGTAACAAAGAGAACAAGAAAAATGGCTTTCATTTTGTTTTGTTTGAGACACAGCCTCACTCTGGAGTGCGGTGGCACAGTCACAGCTCACTGCAGCCTTGAGTTCCATGGGCTCACGCAATCCTCCTGCCTCAGCCTCCTGAGTACCTGGGATTACAGGCGCATGCCACCACACCCGGTAAATTTTTAAATTTTTGTAAAAACGTAGCCCTGCTATGTCACCCAGGCTGATCTGATCTCAAATTCTTGGGCTCAAATGATCCCCCTCCCTGGGCCTCCCAAAGTGCTGGGATTACAGGCATGAGCCACTGTACCTGGCCCAGAAAAGTGTTAATGTGGCTTGTAAAACAGGAAAGACTTCTTTCTGGTTCCACTCAGTCATTTAGACCCAGATTGCTTTTGCTTCTTGTTGCCCTGCTTTTCATGACTCCAACCTCGTGGGCCAAGATGTCTACTCAAAGTCCAAGTTGGCTTCTTTTTCTCTTCTTTTTCTGCAGAGTGGAAGCTGGGTCATGTCTGGTTCTCAGGAAGATGAGAGTGAGGAGGTGGGCATACCCAGTGTTTTAAGGCCCAGTGACACACGTCACCTCTCAGATTTTCTTGACAAGAATTTAATTACATGACCACATTTTGCTGTAAGGCAGGCTGGGAAATATGGTTTCTAGCTGGTGATCGTGTGTTTATCAGTAACTTACTTACTCTGGGAGAGGGGAAGTGGACTTTTGTAGATAACCAGCAGCTTCCACCACCTTGCTGATGGTAATCAGTGGCTCAGCTGAGATGAGAACTCAAGTCTTCTGTGCCCCAGAATACTTGGTGCAGGTGAGAAAGATATTAGAGACCTGAGTCCTACATAAAGAGAATTGTTGGCCAGGCGCAATAGCTCACACTTGTAATCCCAACCCTTTGGGAGGCCAAGGTAGGCAGATCACCTGAGGTCAGGAGTTCGAGACCAGCCTGGTTAACATGGTGAAACCCCATGTCTACTAGAAATATAAAAATTAGCCGGATGTGGTGATGCATAGTCTCAGCTACTCGGGAGGCTGAGGCTCGAGAATTGCTTGAACCCTGGAGGCAGAGGTTGCAGTGAGCCAAGATCGCACCACTGCACTCCAACCTGGGCGGTAGAGCGAGACTGTCTCAAAAAAAAAAAAAAAAAGAACTGTTTAGATTTAGTGAACCTGGTAGCAGTCAGTCATCACTATGAATGCCCATCTGTGACAATCCACTTCCCTTCTTTGAGTCTCAGTTTCCTTGTCTATAAAATGGGGATTGTAAGGGGCCTTACCCATGAGTTGCTGCTGTGAAAACACTGACCTCAGTTCATGACACATACTAGGTACTCACATAGTGGGAAGGATGGGGTAGAATTTGAACGTGAGCATGTGAAAGAAGGAAATTCCAAGGGAGGTAACAATGTGTGCAAACACCAAGTGACATGAATGAATAAGGCTTTACTAGGCAATAAGTCCAGGGTGGTTAGTGTGTAGGGTGGATGGTCAGCGGGGCAAGTAGGGTGCTTGGAGTAGGCAAGGGTCAAAGGGGGTGACCCTTAGTGGGAGGCTGAGGAGCTTGAACGTATCCTGTTAGTAATGGGGAGATATTGGACGACGTGAGCAGAGGGGAAACAGAGTTGGGTTTGTGTTTCGGAAAGGTCAGTCTGGCTGTGGTGAGTAGAATGGGTTTGAGAAGGGCATGTGGGAGAAATGGAGAATCCTGAGAAAGCATGGAATGCAATGTCTAGCATAAATGGATATTCTTTTACTGGATGAATGACTGTGTCTCAATTACTTAGGATTAAGCACATGGCTTTGAGTGACAGAACAACAGTAGCTTAAATAAAAAGAACTAGGTAGGTGGTTATCCATAGTGTCAGCATCCAGGCCCCATCACCTTGTTGCTTTGTCGTTCGTGGGTTAGACCTCATGATTCAAAAAGGCTGCTTCAGCTACCATATCAACATGCCAGCCAGAAAAAAGGAGAGAAGAGGAGAAGTATGCTTTCTGGAAGTTATCCACCCCTAACCATAAGAGAGGCTCAGAAATGCAGGCTTTATTCTGGGTGGCCACGTGTCTAAGTAGAAGTTAGAGGTTCTGCTACTGAGGAAGAAGATAGGAGTGGATCCTGCAGTAACGATAATGACCTACTGATGTGGAGGCTACAGGAAAGGAGCCGAAAACAATTCCCAGGGATGTGGCTTGGGGGACAGAATGACTCTTCCATGAGGTGAGTCGTAGCAGGAAGAGTAGGCTATAGGGAGCAGGCCAGATCAGGATGGACACATTGGGCCATCCAAGGTGGGCGTCTAGGAGGAAGAGGGCCAGGTAAATGGGTTCAGAGCTCAGGAATTAGGTCTGGACTGACAATAAGTTTGTTTGGGAGGTATTAGCACATCCATGGTTGCCATGGAAATGATGATGCCGAGTGATAAAAGAAGGTGGCCAAGGACAGAACCTTGGACAGAGGCCAAGAAGGAGCAGCTGGGGAGGTGGGAGAGAAACAGCAGAAAGGTGTCCTGAAATCCCAGGGAGATGTTCCCCAAAGGAGGGTGTGGTCAGGGGTTCCTAATGCTGCTGAAAAGTCAGGTAATGTGAGGACTAAAAAGAGGCGGTTCAATTGGACAATCGGAAAGTCAAATGACTTTGCCAGGGCAATTTCAGGGGAGTGGAGAGGCAGAAGTCAAGATGCCATGGTCAGTGGGAAATGGGAAAAGAGGAAATCGGGTCAAAAAAGGTATATGAATTGTTTAAAGGATATTTTTGGACCTTAGTGTTTCCATGGGTCAAGTGACTAATGTCTGGGGCTTCTTTGCTGCACTTTTTACTGGACTTAAAGCGTTGAAAGTGTCTCTATCCTTGGGTTCTGCCTGGACAGCACCTGCTTGAGCTGGGATGCAATACCTGCCTTTTCTCGGCAGGTGGCAGCACCACACCAAGGGATGCCACCTGAGCCAACACACGACCAACACCAAATGCACATGGCACGTCAGTATATTTTCAGGGAAGTGAAGCTTAGGTCCCCCAACACCAAAGCTTGGGGGTTTTTGTTGTTGTTGTTGTTGTTGCCATTTTAGATGGAAGTCTTTAGTAGAGAAAAGTGAATGGAGCTTTCTTTTCAAATCCTGGCTGTGTCACTTACTGGCTGTGCAGCCTTGAGCAAGCCCTCCCACACACACAAGCCTGCTTCCTGGTTGGCCTATTGGGGATGAGAACAAACCCCAAACCACCTCATGATGTCACGGTGAGTTTCTAACAAGTGCGCTTGCTTGTGTCGGATGTTCCTGTGGACAGACTCGAGGCTGGAGTGGGATGGACTCAGAAGCAGAGGGAGGGGACAAGACCAGCGCAGCCATGGGGAGGGGTGCCTGTGGACTTTACAAGGACGGCACAGAACAGTGCCGTTGGAGTCAGAAAAGTTGGGTTCAGATTTCGCAGGCGAGAGAACTGAGGGTCACACATGACTCTCCCAGGGTCATAACCCTCAAACAGGCAAAGCAGAGGCACCAAAACCAAACTTTGGTAAAAGAATCTGATGCATAATATTTTTGAGAAAAAAAAACAGTTGTAGCATGAGAAAAAATCTGAATTTCGTGGAGCTTCTTTACCGTTGCTGCGTGGTTTCGTGGTGTTTGCTGCACTTCACTCCCCTGGTCCCTGTTTAATGCCCACGTTCTGAGAGCACCCCTGTGTCTGCTCCTCCCCTCTAAGAGGACACGGGGGAGGCTAAGGATGTGAGGGGAGGAGCGGAGGAAGCCATCCAGTCACAGGCCTGGGGGTCAAGAGACTCTTGCTCAGCTCTGGGCTCTGCCTCAACTTCCTAGGCCTCAGTTTCCCCATCTGCAAAATGAGACTGTGGGACCAGTGTTCCCTTGGGAGCCTTGGCTGATTTTTATAAAGGCTTTTGGTTTCTCTTTGAGCTTCCCTGACCATCTTCCCGAAAGACACCCCCCGCAACATGGCCACTATTCCATTTCCATGTTATTGTCTCCCCGGCACTTATCACCCTCTGAAATTATCTTGCTTTTGTTTGTTTTCTGTCTAGACAGTAATATGCTGTCTACTCCATGTGAGCAGGGACTTTGTGAGTGAGCTGCTATGACCTTGGCACCCAGAATAGTACTTGGCATGTACTAGAAATGAACAAACAATTGTCGAATAAGTGAATGAAGGGCAGAGAACACAGCTCCTTACTCTGAGACAAGTCCTGGAGTTCCCTGGTGTCGACTGCTCAGCTCTGCTGCACCTATTTCTTCTCTCACTTTCAGACGCGCTGAATCTAACTAAGCACCTTCAGGTGAGGTGTCCTGGCCCCAAAAGTCCAGCCTGTTTTCTGGCTCCAGACAACTCCAAGCCAAGGTCTTTACTGACACCTTGTGGCTATGGGGACACATAACAGGGACTGGGAGTGTTCTCAGTGGGAGATGATCCATCCCAGGTGACCCTGCTTCCCTCCCTTCCATCCAGCATATGTGAATCACCTGTGTGCCCAGCCTTGCTCTGGGGACAGTGATGACCCCAGCAGATGTGTATCTCTTCTTTTGTAGAGACAGGGTCTCACTCTGTCTCCTAGGTTGGAGTGCAGTGGCATGATCATAGCTCACTACAACAGTGAACTCCTGGGATCAAGCAATCCACCCTCCTCGGCCTCCCAAAGTGTTGAGATTTATAGGTGTGGGCCACCGTGAACTGGCCACAGATGTGTTTCGTGCCCTCCGGGAGCTGAAGTCATACCAGGGAAAGGAGAGAGATCGTGGGGTCCAGAGAGGATTTAAGGGAAGTCTGGCAGGAGAGGGTGGGAAGTAAGGGCAGACCCCATCGGAGTTCTGGGCAGGCAGGGCAGCTTGGGTCTCAGGCCTCAGATCTTCCTGCCAGGGAATCTGTCTGACAGCAACCTTCCCACCTCTTCCAGGAAATCCTTCAGGTCTTCCACCCATTTTAGAGCCTGTTTGGGAAAAAAGAAAGAGAAGAGGACATGCCTAGTGCCCAGAGAAGCCATTTGGAGCAAAAACAAAGATGTTTAAGGAGAATTTATTATTATTATTTTTTGAGATGGAATCTAGCTCTGTCACCCAGGCTGGAGGGCAGTGGCGTGATCTCTGCTCACTGCAACCTCCGTCTCCCAGCTTCAATCTATTCTCCTGACTCAGCCTCCCGAGTAGCTGAGGGTGCCCACCACTATGCCCAACTAATTTTTGTATTTTTAGTAGAGACAGGGTATGACTCTGTTGGCCAGGCTGGTCTCAAACTCCTGACCTCGTGATCTGCCACCTTGACCTCCCAAAGTTCTGGGATTACAAGCATAAGCCATCGCGCCCAGCCTTAAGGAGGATTTTTAAAATCCTCTGTGATATACCGTAATGTAAATTTTCTACACCATCACTTCCAGTAAAATCCACCTTACTAGCTGTCTTAGCCGGGTCTTGCTGTGATAATGCCATGAAAAAAAAACCCCAGTCTCAGTGGCCTACAAAATCAAGGATTCTTTCATGCTGCTAAGTCTCCAAGTCAGCTGCAGTTCAGCAGATGCTGGCTGGGCCAGGCTGGACTCTTAACTGAGCCTAGGTCAGATCTGGTCCACATGGCTGCATCTGGACCCAGGATGAAGAAACAACGGCTATCCGAGGCTCTCGACGTGGAAGAACTTGCCATGATTCTGTGGCCTCCGCCTGAAAGCAGCATACTGTCCTTCCTTCCTACCTTTGATTGGCCAAAATCAATCCACGGCCAAGCCCAAAGTCAGTGCGGTGGTAGAGTGGACGCAATGGGGCTCCACCCAGATCCACCCCTCAGAGCCTGCTGGGAATCTGCTGCTGGCTCACAGCTGTGTCACTCACTGGGAATTGCACTTGGCCTTGGGTGAGGGAACTGCGTCACCCAAAGTCATGGCCATGACTGGCTGATAACTGGCTGATGATTTCCTTTGAAGGAAAACAAAGGTCTGCCTTCTTCCTTCAGTTCCGCACAACTCTTCAGGGATAGATGAGTTCCAGGGCTCCTGAGGATCAGCAGTTACCTCAGTTGCCATCACATAGTAAATCAACCTCTCCTTCTGCCTAATCCTACCTCCTGCCTTCCTTATAGATGAATCTCCTGAGCACACTGCCCCAAAAACCTCTGCGCACCACTCTCTGTCTCAGAATCGGTTTCCAGGAAACCTACTGTAAGACAGATAGGCAAGCACACAGCATGCAAGGGTAACCATGGCAATGGCAAGGAAGAAAGGAAGACTTTCAGACAAAGAATACAATCTACTACAATAGTGACATAAAGAATGCATCATGGAGACAGATATGATATATTTTGACTGCAGAAAAGTGCTAGGCACATGCTCAATGTGTATGCAAGGGGAGAATCGAGACCACCTCTGGGAGGTCCCCATTTTTGGTTGCACTGATTATATTTTATATATTCGGATTCCAAATAGGTTATGTTGTAGCAAAGATTCCTGGGCCTTCCAAAAAAGGATTTTCAAATCACTTGGTTCCATGATATCTATACTTCTGTCCACCTCTGCCAGCTGGGATGGGGCAAACCCCAGAGTGATTCTCAGCCCCTGTGCATTTACAACAGAAAGTGGGTCAGGTTGGCAGGTGAAACCCCCACTCCAGGTATCATTGGCTGAATTGTGCCCCTCCCAAATTCATATGCTGAAGCCCTAACTCTCGGTATCTCCAAGTGTGACAGCATTTGGGAGGCCAAGGTGGGTGGATCACGAGGTCAGGAGTTCAAGAACAGCCTAGCCAAGATGTGAAACCCCGTCTCTACTAAAAATACAAAAATTAACCAGGTGTGGTGGTGGGCACCAGTAATTCTCAGGAGACCGAGGCAGAGAATTGCTTAAATCCGGGAGGCGGAGGTTGCAGTGAGCAGAGATGGCACCACTGCACTCCAACCTGGGTGACAGAGGGAGACTCTATCTCAAAAAAAAAAAAAAAAAAAAAAAAAAGGTGACCAAAGGATATGAACAGACACTTCTCAAAAGAAGACATACTAATGTCCAAAAAACATGAAAAAATGCTCACCATCAATCATCACTAATCATCACAGAAATGCAAATGTAAACTACCATGAGATACCATCTCACGCTAGTCAGAATGGTCATTATTAAAAAGTCAAAAAATAACCAATGTTGGCTGGGTTACAGAGGAAAGGGAATGATTATACATTCTCGGTGGGAATGTAAATTAGTTAAGCAATTTGGAGATTTCTCAGAGAACTAAATATAGAACAACCATGGTACCCAGCAATCTCATTACTAGGCATAGACCCAAAGGAAAATACATCATTCTATAAAAAAAAACACATGCATCTGTATGTTCATTGTTACACTCTTCACAATAGCAAATACATGGAATCAACCTAGGTGTTCATCAATGGTGGACTGGATAAAGAAAATGTGGTGCATATACACCATGGAATACTACGCAGCCATAAAAAAGAATGTGATTATGTCCTTTGCAGCAACATGAGCAGCTGAAGACCATGATCCTAAACCAACTAATGCAGAAACAGAAAACCAAATACTGCATGTTGTCACTTATAAATGGGAACTAAACGTTAGTTACACATAGACACAAACATAGCAACAATTGAACTGGAGACCACAAGAAGGGAGAGGGAGGGAGGGGATCAAGGGTTGAAGATCCATACTTCTTGGGTTCTGTGCTGACTACCTGGGTGATGGGTTCCGTCACATCCCAAACCTCAGCATCATGCAATATACTTTTGTAACAAACCCGCACATGTACACCCAAATCAAAAATAAAACTTGAAAAAAGAGAAGAAAAGAAAAATAGAAACACGAAGAAGAACAGGAGGAGGAGAAGATGACTAGGACACAGAGAGAAACCTCAGACCTGTGTACACAGAGAAAAGAGATAATCATGTAAAGATACCAGAAGAAGGCAGCCTCTACAATTAAAGGAGCGAGGCCTCAGAATGAAGCCAACCCTGCTGATACCTTGGTCTTGCATTCCCAGCCTCCAGAACTTTGACCCTGTGATCATGGATCTTTGTTGTTAGACCTCCCAGTCCATGATATTTGCCACACCAGCCCAAACAGACCAACACACCATGGTAGCTGCTATCACAGTCCTGCCATACACAGAGGTGGGTGGTAGGGGAAGGTGTGCCCCTCAACTTCTCAGAGGGAAAACGAAACTGTTTTAACAATTGGAGCTGTCAAAAGTACGTGAAATATGGCTGGGCGCAGTGGCTCATGCCTGTAATCCCAGCACTTTGGGAGGCCGAGGCAGGAGGATCACCTGAGGTCAGGAGTTCAAGACCAGCCTGGCCAACATGGTGAAACCCCATCTCTACTTAAAAAAAAAAAAAAAAAAAAAAAAAGTACATGAAATAGATTATCTAGAGAAAAAACTGCATGGGTTTTTTTTTTTTCTTGATCTGCAAGAGTGTAAACAGCACAACATATTCAAAGTACCCATCCAAGTGAGCTGAGCCCCTTGATACAGCTTCTGAGCCTGGGCCTCCAGAGGCCTGATAGCTTCTGCTTTTGCCCTCTTGCCACATGAAGAAGCCCAGTCTAATCTACTGGTGGATGAGAAGCTCCATGGAACACAGACGAGCCATCCTGCCTGCAGACCAACTCACACCAGATTCCAGACATGGGGGGAAGGCCCTCTTGGGCCATCTATCCCCTGTGGATGCCAGATGATTGCAAGCACATTAGTGAGCCCAGGTGAGACCAGTAGAGCTCTGAGTTCAGCCCAAATTGCTGACCAACAGAATCAAGAGTAAATAAAATAAAATTGTTGTTATTTTAAATCATTAAGGTTTTCTATTTGTTTGTTTGTTTGAGTCTTGCTCTGTTGCCCAGGCTGGAGTGCAATGGCATAATCTTGGCTCACTGCAACCTCCATCTCCCAGGATGAAGCAATTCTCTGCCTTAGCCTCCCAAGTGGCTGGAAGTATAGGCGCACACCACCACACCCAGCTAATTTTTGTATTTTTTAGGAGATGGGGTTTCACCATGTTGACCAGGCTGGTCTCAAACTCCTGGCCTCAAGTGATCCACCTGCCTGGGCCTCCCAAAGTGCTGGAATTATAGGCATGAGCCACTACATCTGGCCTAAACCATTAAGTTTTAAAATAAGTTGTTACAAAGCAATAGATAAATGACACACCAAGCTAAAATTGTATCTGCTGTCAAGGCCATATTTGATGACAGTTTGGGGACTCCCAGAGCCACCTGCAAACTCTCCTTGCTGAGCCAGGCAAACTTCGAAGATAAACAGAAGCTTGCGCATTGGTTAATTCTGCATCTGTTTCCACCAGGGGCTGGATGACCTCAGGGCTGTAACTTGTTCTCCTGTGTCTGTTCATCCTGTATATTGTGCTGAGCCAGGGTCTGGCATACAGCAGGTGCTCAATAGACATTTAACTCAATTAGTGAAATGCCAGGGGACTTGTTCAGGTTACCAGCACCTCCTGCTCGTGTTACTGCAACAGTCTGCTCCCTGCTCTTCCCACACCCACACTTGCTCCCTCAAACACATCTTCCATCCCAGGAAAAACACTTGCTAAAATACAAATCTACCCCAGCGTGCTCCCTGAAAAAAGGCTTGTATTGTCTCTCCACTGCCATCGTGGTTAAGTCCCATCTCTTTGGAATGATTTAGGAAATCCTGCAAACCTTGACCCCTAATTCTAAAGTTCCGTCTTGCACCCCCCTCTCCCTTGCTCTCTGGGCCCAGCCACAGGGATTTCTTTCTATTCCTTTCATGCACCACACTCCCTGGTGCCTCTGGACCCTGTCACATGCTGCACCTTTCCCTGGAACATCACCACCGCCACCACCCCAGTTCCCAGGCCTGGCTCCATCCTACCCATTCTTCTGTACATTTGGTTGTCCATTCTGCCTGATTGAGAGACGACAGGAAGTATGGATCTCCACTGATTTATGGGTAGTGGCTAATGGTTTGACTGGATGGTCAGGGACTCAGAAAGCACAGAACTGGAGGACTGTCAGTAAGAAAAACTGGGAAAGACTAGTAGATGGACTTTCTGAAATGACACAGAATAAGAAGATATTTGTATTCCAAGTAAAATCTCACCCAAAGTCATCCATGGCAGAGGCAGCTCTTGATAATTAGATGGAAGAGATAGCACATTGGATGGAGGTCAGTGTCAGCCAGGCTCTCTCGCCAGTCCCCCCAGCACTTTCTCTGTATGTTCATGTAGGATGTGGTCATGGTGGCCAGAATGGAGACTATTTATGTGTTCAGCAATATGAACTTAACTCATCAAGGCTGATCTGTCCAATGCCACTGTATGTCCAACCTGCCACCAGCCAAGACAAATGCTAAATACTTAATACGTCGTCCCTCTGCAGGGGTCTCCCTAGCCACTTGGTGCCAGGCCGATCCCACTGGACCCTTTCCATCATGGAGCAGGCATGGTTTATCCTCATTGACAGTCAGGAATCTAAGGGAGCTGGTGAAAGTGGATTCTCTCACTATGACCCCAAATAACCCACCATATTAGTTTCCTGTGGGTACCATAACAAACCTGGTTGCTTAAAACAATAGAAATGTATTCTCTCACAGTCTGGAGGCCAGAAGTTCATCATCAGTTTCACTGAGCCCAAATCGAGGTGGGTGCAGGGCTGTGCTCCCTTCAGAGCTCTAGGCAAGAATCAATTCCTGGACTCTTGCAGTTTCTTGTGGCTGCTGGCATTCCTTGGCTGGCAGTGGCATCACTCTAGACTCTGCTTTCATCCTCATATCACCTTCTCCTTTTCTGTGTGATTTCATCTCCTTCTGCCTCTCTCTCTCTCTCTCTCTCTCTAGATGGAGTTTCACTCTTGTTGCCCAGGCTGGAGTGCAGTGGCACAATCTTGGCTCACCGCAACCTCTGCCTCCCAGGTTCAAGTGATTCTCCTGCCTCAGCCGCCTGAATAGCTGGGATTACAGGCATGCACCACCATGACCGACTAATTTTGTATTTTTAGTAGAGATGAGGCTTCTCCATGCTGCTCAGGCTGGTCTTAAACTCCTGACCTCAGGTGATCCACGTCTCGGCCTCCCAAAGTGCTGGGATTACAGGCGTAAGCCACCATGCCTGGCCGCCTCTCTTTTAAAAAGGCATTTGTCACTGGATTTAGGGCCCACCAGATAGTCTCAGATACTCTCCCCATATCATGATCCTTAATTTTAATCACATCTGCAAAGGCCCCTTTTCCTTGTAACACTTGCCAAGTCCCAGAGGTTAGAACTGGCCATATTTGGATGGGTATTATTCAGCCTACTCCACCCACTCACAAAACTTCTGCCTCTGGGTCCCTGTAGCATTGAGCTCTGCTAGTTTGGAGGTCTTCGTTTTCAAGGGAAGGGAGGCAACACGGTTTTCATTACATTGGAAGTTTAAACTTCAACCGGGCCATTGTGGGCTCCTCATGCCACTAAACCAATAGGCAAAATAAAGGGTTAATACGTTGGCTGCATGACTGATCTTCCTTGCCAAGGGGAAATTGGCACTCACCTCCTTGCTGCCACACAACAGGGCAAGGAGGACTAAGTCTGGAACCCAAGGGATTCTCTAAGGCCTTTCTCTAACAAGTACTTCCATGTATGACAGTGAAATTCAATGAAAAGCTTTCCCACCCATGCAGGACCCCTGAGGATTCAGACCCTTCAGGAATGATGATTTGGGTTACTCCACCATATCAAGCTCTCTAAAAAGCTGAGGTGCTGGCTGAGGGCAAAGGGAACATGGAAAAGCAGTGGGAGAAGGAAATTATTCATACCAACCATGGTACTGTGACCAGATACCAGAAAGCGGTCTGTTGTAGCTGTGCATATTTCCTTCCTTGCTTGGTGTGTGTGCATATGTGTGTGTGTGTGCACTGTACGTATGACTTCTTCCTCCTCCTTTCTCCCATATTTTGTTTAAACATTGTATGTGTTTAGTTGTAGGTGGAATTGTACCTGAATTAGAGGACTGCTTAACTCAAATATGGATTCAGTGACTAACCCCTAGAGAGGCATGCATCTGTTGGACTGTGGGATGTTGTGTTTTAGGGGGAGGGACTAGAGTGTCTTCATTTGTATAAAGGATAGTTTCATCTCACTAGGTGGAAGCTACTGCTGTTATGTGGCGGTTCAAGTATGGCGGATTGATGTTTGTGGATACTGCACGTCCAAAGGGGCGGTCCATGCCCATCTTACTGTCTTTCAGTTCCAAGTGCAGCCTTCGAACTCTGTGATACTGGGGCTGGGACTCTGCAAACCACATCGCTCATTTGCTCCCTAGCTTTCAGAATAAGGGGCACTAGGGGAAGATTGGAAGGCAGAAGTGGAGACTTCTCTCTTCCTTTGCTTCCTATCCTTATCAGCAACAGCCAGGTTGCAACAGTTGATCCCAGACTTTGGCTTTCTTCCTGCACTCCCAGACAAGCCTCACTGTATCCCCTGAGAGGTGCTACCACCAACCAGGGAGTACCTCCTTTTCAGATCTCTGAGCCCCAACTCTGCAGGGCTCCCTCTCCACAAGCTTGTGGGTTCTGATAACCCCAACCTGTTTCCTACACGCCTGCAGCTCCAGGAGTGGTAACTGCTTCCTGCAGTTATTTTCTCTAGGCTGTCTCAGAATCTCCTACAGAAAATTCTTTTTGTTCTTTTAGCCCTCCTGCATCAGTGCAACCCATTACCTATAGTAACTTCTGTTTGCTGAAAGACGCAGTGCTGTTTCTGCCATCTGACTTGATCTTAACTGATGCGAACTATTAGGAATGTGGTGCTCACTTTTTACTGGTCATGATGAGAGGTCAGCCTGCCTGAAGGGAAGGCTTACAGGAAACAGGGTCCCGGCATGTTTAAGCACCTAGATCTCGCTGTGTGTGAAACCAAATCTGTTCCCTGGACTTCTTAGTTCCCTGGGCCAATAAGTTTCTTTTTGTTTTTTGTTTGTTTGTTTGAGATGGAGTCTCACTCTGTCGCCCAGGCTGGAGTGCAGTGGTGCGACCTCAGCTCAGTGCAACCTCTGCCTCCCCGGTTTAAGCAATTCTCCACCTCCGCCTCCCAAGTAGCTGGGATTATAGGCGTGAGCCACCACGCCCGGCTAATTTTTTTTGTATTTTTAGTAGAGACAAGATTTCACCATCTTGGCCAGGCTGGTCTTGAGCTCCTAACCTCGTGATCCACTCACCTCAGCCTCCCAAAGTGCTGGAATTACATGAATGAGCCACCACACTCGGCCTTTTGTTTGTTTAAGCCATACAGAGTTGGGTTTTTGTTGTATGCAACAGAGTCCTGACTAATCCAAATCTCCTTGTCCCCACCCCTAAACCTGGAGCCTCACCTCACAGCCACTGAACAAAACCAAGAACAATCACCTCCTATTGAAAACTTTAATGAAACCAATAAGTTAATAAGTTAACAAAGTGAGGTACTTGCATATCCAAGAACCAGGCTGATGGGGTAACCTCGATCGTGGAAGGAGGGAGGGCTTCTTCCCATGTCTCCTTTGGTCACAGGGTAATCCCATTCTCCTGGCCCTCTCCACAGCTTTCTCTGAGTGGGTGGAGGGGTGGCTCTCTGGGGACAGTGCAGTGCAGGTGAGGTGAGCCAGGAGAGGCTCCATCCAGGGCATGATGGTCACATGCAGAGGGCAGGTTGGGGCAGAGGCTGGGCACCACAGACTGAGCAAGATCCAGCACAAGCCCTGGTGCTGGCACATGCAGGTCCCCAGCACGAGAGGCAGGCAGCGTGGCCTTGGCCCCTTGCTCCCCAGCACCCCACAGAGGGTTGCCATTGATCCACTACTCCTCACCTTCCTGCCACCTGCATTGGCTTTGCAGAAGAGGAGCAAAGGGGTGGGGATACGAAAGTGGTCCTAGAGTGGATGGGGGCTTATGCTCGGATGTGGGGCTGCCAACTGAAGTGGAGAAGTAGGGTAGGGAGGGAAGGGGGACAGTGCATGTGAAAGCTGGACGCATGGTTGGTATAGCTGTTAGATGCATTCTTATTCTCTCTGGGAGTTAGAGTGACTAGGAAGGCACAGGCCTGGCCAGAAGTGGGCCTGGGGTCTCTCCAGAGGTGTCAGGCCTGGGCTTGAGTTGTGCTGTGTAGACATGGAGGAGGGCCCTCAGGGACTGGCAGAGGCAGTGGGTTAGGGCTCCTGGAACAGAAAGGATGAGATCTTCTTGAAGGAGGGGAGTAGATAAAGGTCTAGGTGAGGCCTGGAGAGTTCTGGGGTTACCTCAAAGCTCCCTCTCCTGCCCAGATGGAGTTGGGGGCTTCCTCTTAGTAGACATCACCCTGCAAAGCCAGTTCACTGGCATCTGCTATAGAGGCCCAGGAGCAGCTGGGTGGCTCTGCCTTACATCTCTAAGTGTGTCATATTATTGCGTATGTGAGTGTGAGAGGCTTTTTTCCTGTCTGGAGAAACTAAAAGGCCATGTTTGCGCGATCATCCGTGAAGCACTGTCTGGGAGTTTTGGGGAGGATACAGAAACTTGTGCTGACTATGAGAGGTGTCTGGAGGGCCAAGCGGGGGAGTGGCCATCCAGCAGGAAGAGGGAGCCCCTGGGAGCTGACACTTGCAAATCGGAAGACAGGCCCAGGCACTGCCCTTAGGAGAGGGCAGGGGAGAAACAGGCCCCATGCTGAGAGAGGAAAGAGTCAGAAGCCAAAGAATGGGGACAGGGTAGTGGCCAAGCAGCCTGAGACCAGCTACTGCTGGGGGCCCAGCTCCCAACGAGGGAGGGGCAGAGAGACCCCATGGGGGTTCCCAACGTTGCATATTTAACATGGTTTGCATATATGGTGCCCACCTGCCTTCTGGCAGGGTCCTGTGCTTTGTGGGTACCTGTGGGGGCACCGTGGCCCACCCCCAAGTGGGGCGGGGACTTGGCGGGAGGGCTTCCCTGCTGTGTCCGAAGGGTGGGCCAAAGACCTCACCTTGCATAGCTGGAAGCTGGGTCAGGGCCCAGGGCCCCAGCGCCCGCTCCCACTCCCAGGGCTGTGCCCCTGCCAGGTGGGCTACATCAGGCGTCGGTGGAGTGGGCAGGGCACTGGGGGGCCCAGAGGCCGCGGGACAGCCGCTGCTGCTGTCCTCTGTGCGGCCTGGCATCTCATGCTCCTGAGGTGGGGAAGGGGCGCTGGCACCCACAGCAGGTACCACGCCCACCCAGGCAGCTCAATACTGCGTGTGGCCTCTCTCCCCGCGAGGAGTGAGTTCAAGTAAGAGAGGAGTCCGGAGGCCTCAGAGGGCGGTCGGAGCGCCGAGCCGCGGGGCTGGCCGTGTGCTGCCCTGCCCCTGAGAAGTCCCTCAGTCCATGTTGGTGCTGACCGAGCGGGAGATGCTGAGCGTTTGTGCGGAGACGGAGATGTCCTCGTGGTCCACAGGGCTGTGGTAGTCGGAGGTGATGTCGGGGTCGAATAGCGGCATTTGCACGGTGCCCAGACTGGCCGAGGTGCCAGAGCGCAGGCAGCGCGAATAGAAGCCCAACAGCAGGTCCAGCTTGTGCTCGATGGACTGCACCTGGGGGCGAGGCAAGGCTGGACCTGGAAGCGTGGCCTGGGCGGGAGGGAGCGTGTCCGGGGCGGGGCTTGGGTCTCGGGGCGGAGCCTAGCTGGAGTGGGCGGGGCTTATCTGGGAAGCTCTAATCACGCTTGGAAAGGTGGAGCTTGGCTGGAGGGAGGGCCGAAGCTGGGCAAGGGTGCATAACCCGGGGGATGGTTAGTTGTGATCGGTGGGGACAGTCCACAAGCTACTCCGACAACTGAGAGGTGGGGTCAAATGGAGTAGGGGGAAGAGGGGTAGGCTTATCTGAGGCTTATGGGCGGGCTTATGGGAGGGCTTATGGGCGGGCTTATGCAGCCTGGGGGCGGGGTTTAGCAGGAGAGGGCGCGTTTACGGGATTGTCTGGTGGAGGGTGCCAGGGCTGGGGCAGGGCAGGGGGCTCTCAGGCCTTCCCCGGAACGCTTGGGCTGCGGCTGTGGGAAACGCACCCTACCCGCAGGGTCAAGGCTGCAGACAATTGAGTCACAGAGGCCCCCAGCTCCGCCACCCCATCCTACACTCACCTGCTTCTCCACCTTGACCACGCGTCCCATCATGCTGATTTCATCCACCGCCTCCGCGTCGGAGGGCCCTTTGTCGCCCTTCTCCCTGGCCTTCCGGTCTCCAGGCCCCCGACCCACAATTTGGTCCACCCTATGGGTAAGACAACCATCAGAGGGCCCGGACACATGCCGCCCCCGCCTTCTTCAAGAATTCTAGGTTGCCTGATGAAGAAGGCATGTTGGGGGAGGGGGCAGGCAATCTGAGGGAGGGGGCCATTGCCCTGCCAAATGGAGGCCGAGCTGGCGGTGAAGGGACTGGCCAGTGCTCTGGGGGTTCTCTACTGGCCAAGCAAAGGCACCATACACAAACCTGACAAGTAAAACCACCACCTGGTGGAGGAGGCATGGAAATGGCGGACTGGGAGGCTCAGCGCAGGGGCGTGTGCCTGTAATCCCAGCATTTGGGGAGGCTAGGGAGGGAGGTATCACTTGAGCCCAGGAATTCGAGACAGATTTGGCAACATAGCAAGCCCTCTTTTCTAAAAAAATATATATATTTTTAAGTTAGCTGGACATGGTCGTTCACGCTTGTGGTCAGGAGGCTGAGGCCGGAAGATCACTTGGGCTGGGGAGAGCGAGGCTGCAGTGCTCTGTGATTGCGCCACTGCACTCCAGCCTGGGCGACAGAGCCAGACACTGTCTCAATTAAAAAAAAAAAAAAATGGATTGAGGGAAAGGGAAAAGAGGATGGTAGGAGTGGAGACACGTGGGAATGTGACTTTTAAGGTGGGTGGACAAGCTAAAACTGATCTCACCTTATTTTTCGGCTCTCCATTGCAGCAAAATTCTTGAAAGCATTATCTCTGTCCTCTACCTCCAATTCCTCTCCTCCCTGTCTCGCTTCAACCTATTCCAATCAGGCTTTTGCCCCTACCATTTCACCAAAACTACTATTGTCAAGCTCCCAAATGACGCCATGTTGCTAAATCCACTGACCAACTCCCGTCCTCATTTCACTTGACTCACTAGCAGCACTCAACATATCTGATCACCCCTTCTTCCACTTGAAACACTGCCCTCTCCCAGTTCTTTTCCTACCTCCCGGACCTCTCCTTCACGGTCCCCTTTGCTACTTCCTCCTCTGTCTCTGCAACCTGGAAACACTGCAGGATCCAAGGCTCATTCCTGGGACCTCTATTCTCCACTCACTATGTGATGTCTTCAGATCCATAATTTTCAATTCCTCTACACTTTTGACACCAAATCTTCATCCCCATGCTGTACCTCTCCTCTGCACTCCACATTTCTCTACCCAACTGCCAGATCAACATTCCACTTGAATGTCTGATAAGGCATCACAAACCCGGCACCTCCCAAATCTCCTGACCCAAACTTGCTCCGTTAATTGCCTTCTCCATGTCAATAAATGGCAACTTGATTTTTTCTCTTGCTCAAGCCAAAAAGCTTAGCTTCATCCTTGACTCTCTTCTTTGTCCTAATACTCCATCAGAAAACCTGTCAACGTCGCCTACAAAAATATATCTAGAATCTGACCACCTGTCCCACCTATGCTGCTGCCACTCTGTTCTAAGTCCCCACTGTCTCATGTGTGGAAGTCTGAAGCAGGTTCCTCATCGGTTTACCTGTGTCTACCCTCACTCCCCTAAGCCCATCCTCAACACAGCACCCAGGGTGATCCTTTTAAAAGACAATTCAGATATTAATCAGTTCTTTGCACAAAACCGTCCAATGCCTGCAGCTCATCCTGGATGAACACCAACATCTTTGCAGCGGCCTAAAGGGCTTTATACTCTGAGGGCTGTCAGCCCTCTGACCTCACCTGCTGCCTCTCACGCCAGTGAAGCCACACCAGGCTCCCTGCTGTGCTGAAGCCAACACTCCAGCCACTTGCCCCTCTCAAGTCCTTTGCACTTGCTGTTCCCTCTAGAACCTTCTCACCTATTTAAAATTGCAAACTGTAACAGCCTAACCCTTATTTTCCTCCTTAGTATCTATCGCCATCTGACATATTCTAGTCTTACTTATTTATCATTTGTTCTCCTTTCACTAGAATGAACGCTCCATGAGGGTGGGAACTCTGCTGGGCTTTCCGCCATATCCCCACAGGCTGGCAAGTGGTAAATGCCCACAGGCTATTTCTCCAGTGAATACATGAATGAGTGGGCAGTGAAAATGCAGGCCAGAAGAGGAGAAGGGCAAGGTATAGGTGATGTGCGTCTTGGGGTGAGGGGTCTTCCTAATGCTGGGTCTAGAGGAGGGATGTGGGAGGATTCCAGAGGCAAGAGATGGGCAGTGAGGACAATTTGCTTATTCTTTTGGGAGTTGGGAGGTCAGTAATTATTTTAGGCTGATTATTTTAGGAAAAGGAAACAGTCATTCTAAACACAGCCCCCAAGGCATACCAGTCAATAGGGCTTGAACAGAGGACCCACCTCACAGAGAAACTATGGTTGGGTTGTTTTTCAGCCTTGAGATGGGTGCTGGGTGCGGCCTCAGGCCTGCGCTGCAAGCCAGGGACCTCCTCAGGCTAGAAACTCAGCTGCATCAGTGAGCCATTGGGGGTTGCTCAGGGGTTGGCCCTCAGACCTCATACGGGGCTGGGGTCGCTGCCTCCCTGCCCCTGCCTCCTGTCGGGCCCAGTGCACCCACCGAGTTTGCAGGCTCTTGATTCGGCCCAGCATGTCCAGGTGGCCTGCTGAGTACTGCTCAATGACGTCCTTCACGTCGTACGGTCGCAGTGTCTCCTTGAATTTCCTTTTGGCCACCAGGAACTTCAGAATCCTGTTGGGGGAGGGGGCTCAGAGGGACTGTCCTGTTGGAGCAGGAGCTCTTTCCCAGGTCCCCCTCCATCTCTTTGCTATCCCCTTGTCCAGCACCAGGACGCCTCCTACTTGGGCTGCCACAAACAGCCTCTGCTGAGCCTCCCAGCCTCCCCTACCTCCAAGTAACAGAAACAGGGACCAGGTAGAAAGGAGTTAATCCACCAACCGGGATGGAGGATGGGGTTCAGGACGCCATGGTATTAGAAGATGGAGAGATTAGCCTTGAGAAGGAGGCTGTGGTGTACTTTGAAGAGCCCTGCATCCCTAACAGAGATTGGGCACTGGGACATTGTGGGGGGCAGGCACATCAATTACTCTGGTTTATTTCTTTTTATCTTTATTTTTTAAAGAGGTGGGGGTCTCACTATGTTGCCCAAGCTGATCTCCAAGTGATCTGCCTGCCTCGGCCTTCCAAAGTGCTGGGACTACAGGCGTGAGACGCTGTTCCCAGCCCAATTACTCTGCTTTAGCATGCCAGTTCTGCCAGCCCGTGTGGAGAATTCCCTGGAGGGGCAGAGGCACGGGCAGGGAAACTAGCGTTGGGGGACGGAGTGGGGAGATACGGAACAGCTTGGAGCAGTTCAGGAGGTGGGGCTGAAAGGCTTCCTGGTCAGGATGACTCCCATGGCTTGGGTGACAAAGTGGAGGTGGTGACACTGCCTGAAATGGGGACTGATCCAGGAAGAGGAGCAGGTTTGGGGCATGCTGGGTGAGAGGTCGGTGGGGTGGCCAAGGAGAGCTAGCCTGGGTCAGGTGGCAGCTCAGGAACTATGTTCTGACACTGGGCACATGGAGGGGAGAGAGCAGATGGGTGAAAAGGGGTGAGCAGAGGCCTCAGACTCTGGGAGGTAGTGTGGACAGGTCCAGCTGACTCTGATTTTATATATTTGTCTAAGGTTTCACTCTGTCACCTGGGGTGGAGTACAGTGGCTCAATCACGGCTCACCACAGCCTCAAACTCCTGCACTCAAGCCATCCTCCCACCTTAGCCTCCCAAGTAGCTGGAACTACAGGGGCATACCAACATGCCTGGCTAATTTTTCAATTTTTCAATTTTTTTTTTTTTTTTTGCAAAGACAGGGTCTCGCTATGCTGCCCAGGCTGGTCTCAAACTTCTGGCCTCAAGTGATCCTCATGCCTCAGCCTCCCAAAGTGTTGGGATTATAGGCATGAGCTACCACACCCAGCCTGACTCTAATTTTAAAAGGAGTACAAAGAGAAGAGGCTTGTGGGCAGGTGTATCAGCCAGGGAAGAGGGGGAAGCCCAGAAAACTAGGAGGTTGAGGGGTTTCTGGAGCTAAAGCTGCAGGCTGGATATGGAGACTAGGCCAGGACTGCACACAAAGGGCTTGCAGGCTAGATCCATGCCTGGGCTGTGGCCCACGGACTCAGGAGACCCTGGTCCCTGCTTAATTTTTGAGGCAAGGAGGCAACCAGTAGAACAGAGGATTTCAACCTTTTTTAACCTAGATCCACCATAAGAAATACTTTTTTATTTTTTTGAAACAGATTTTCATTCCTGTTGCTCAGGCTGGAGTGCAATGGCACTATCTCGGCTCACTGCAACCTCTGCCTCCCAGGTTCAAACAAGTCTCCTGCCTCAGCCTCCCAAGTAGCTGGGATTACAGGTATCCACCAACACACCTGGCTAATTTTTTGTATTTTTAGTAGAGATGGGGCTTCATGTTGGCCAGGCATGAGCCACCACACCCAGCCAAGAAATACATTTTATATCACAAACCAGTATATACACACACAAGCATACATATGTACTGATAACTGAACATAAGTTTTATAAACATTTTTTTACCCTTAATACAAAAGCTATACTGATATTTTCCATTCTATGTTTTTTTAATGCTGATCAGCGCCCACTAAATTGATTTCACTAAGTTGATTTCAAACTGTCTCAAACTGCTTTTCCTGTGAAAAGCACTGCTCTAGAGGAAGTCCTGGGGGAAACAGACAGACTGAGGCCAAGACACCCAAGGAGAGTTTAAGACAGAGGGACAAAATGAGGATGAGACTGAGACAGAGAGACAGGGAAAGGGCACATGAAACAGACACTGGGAGAGGCAGGCAGACGATACACAGCTATGGAGAGAGTATAAAGAAAAGTGGCTGGGCGCAGCGGCTCATGCCTGTAATCAAAGGCAGGTGGATCACCTGAAGTCAGGAGTTCGAGACTAGCCTGGCCAACAGGGTGAAACACCATCTCTACTAAAAGTACAAAACTTAGCCGGATGCGGTCGCGGGCTCCTGTAATCCCAGCTACTCGGGAGGCTGAGGCAGGAGAATTGCTTGAACCCAGGAGGCAGAGGTTGCAGTGAGCCGCCATTGCACCATTCATTGCACTCTAGCCTGGGCGACAGAGCAAGATTACGTCTCAAAAAATAAATAAATAAATAAAGAGAAGAGAGCCTGACACAAGGTGAGGGACAGAGAACAGGAAGAGAGGAAGGGGAGAGAAGTGGTGAGGCAGAGGGGAGTGACCAGGAGGGACCGTGATTGGCAGCCGTGCCCACTGCCCCGCCAAAGCCAGGCCCTTCCTGCTGGGAGCCAGATGCCACCTCCCCACCCCACCTGCACTCCAGGCAGGCAGCAGCTGGCACACCAGGCACAAGGTCAGCCCTGGCCATGATGGCAGGCCCAGATGGGGAGCAGCAGTGGGGGTACTGGCCTCAGGCCTCTGTCTCACCTGACGGAGCGGATGACTGTCTTCACAGCAGGCATGACGTCGTCCACTGTGAGTTCACACTGGTAGCTTTTCTCCTCTGCTACTTCCTCCGAGGGGGCCTCTGAAAAGGCAGGGATGGGCCAAGTGGCCTACAGAAGGAGCTACTCCCAACCCCCCACCCAACCCCTGTATGCCAAACCACCAATAGTGTCCAATAGGAAGACCAAGGCCTTGAAAGGGCCCAGAATCTTCCTGGGGGCTCTTGTGTCTCTCTGCCCTGCCCAGGGTGGAAAGCCCCTGTCTCTTGCATGCCTGTCTGCCCCGGTGGCCGGTCAGGGTAAACATCTACCTGGTGGCTAGGTGGGAGCTGCTTTAGAGCACAGCTGGTCTAGTCCAGGGCAAGGTTGTTGCACAAAACCCTGGAAGCCCCACTGGTCCCACCTTACAGAACAAAGAGCCCCAGAGAGAAGGGGTTTGATGGCACTACATGTAATCATGTACAGTCTTCTCCTTCTGCTAAGACAGAAAGACACCCAAGCAGCTGGCTCCCAGGCCCAGCTCTGCTACTAGGGAAGGCCCTTAAAACAAACCATTCTTCCCTGAATGAGAGAAGCTTCTCAGGCTTCTCTGTGCCTGTGCTGCACAGAGAGGTGATGCTGTCCTTAACCTACAACAGCAGGGGCAAGAGCCCAGACAGCTTCCAGGACAGAGAAGGGAGGTCCTGGGCACCAGCCGTGCCCAGGCCTCTCTGGGCAGCACCCCTCAAAAACTGGTCTGTGGGGTTCTGTAAACTCTGAGGTGTCAGCCAACAGCATCATGGGGGCTGACACAGCACAGGCAGACACAGCATGGCTGGTCCCCTCCCTCCAAGGCCAAAGGGGCTCCCTGTCCCCATCCCCCACCCTTGTGCACTCACCCCACCTCTCCCCACCCAGGGGCCTAAAATATGTCAAGGCTGGGAGAAGCCTTCCAGGGGGCTTGGTCCAACCTTCTCATTTTCCTGAAGAGGACACTGAGGCATGGAAAGGGGCGGTCTCCTGCCTAAATCACATTTTAAGTCTCCAGCAGAGCCAAAACTTGAAAAAGTGACACCACCAGGGGCACAGTCTTACATTTGCAGCTTAGGCTGGGTGAAGAGGGGTAGGCAGAGGGCATGGGCTTTGGAGCTGAATAGACCTACTTGAGGAGAGAGCAACTCTGCCACGCATGAGCCGATAGAGCTCAGTCCCGTGTTCCGTAACGTGGGGACAAAAACAAAACCTACTTTCCAGGGTCTCTGGGAGAAGTAAATGAGATAAGCCAGTGTCGGGCAGTGCACAGTCAGGGCTCGTCAAGGATGCATCCCTGTCCCTTCCAAAGTACATTTGTGTTTAGCTATCTGTTGAGCACCTACTATATTCCCCAAAGTCTTCCATTCACCTTCCATGGATTATCTCATTTAATCATCACGATAGCCCTAGGAAGTAGATGCTATTATTGTTCCCATTTTATCAATGAGGAGAATGAGGCCCAGAGAGATTAGGTCACTTGCCTAAGATACGTGACAAAGCCAGGATTCATATCCAGGCAGCCTGGCTCCAAAGCCTATGCGCTTAACCACTATGAAACGCCGCCCTGCGCGGGATTCCCAGGCAGTCTGGTATCCATTTTACAGCACAGCAAATATTACAATACCCATTTTAAAGGCAAGAAGACCAGTGCCCAAAGACGGCCACTCAGTACCAGAGCTCAGATGTGAGCCAGATCTTTCTGCTCCCAGCCCAGACTGTCCCCATCCTGCCACCTTCAGCCAGCCCTTGATGGGTCTCAGCCTTCTGGGGCTCACCCTCAGCAGAGGTGCGGGGTTTGAGTCGCAGAGATGCCCGGAAGCGGGCGCGGTCATTGAAGCTCCAGCTCTTCTGCACCTTGGTGGGGCTGGTGGCCTCACCCACCTGCTCGCTGCTCGGGGAGGTGGGCATTGTTGGAGGCGCCAGATGCTGCTTGGAAGGACCTGTCCGCCGCTGGGAGCTGCCCATGCGGATGCGGTCTTTGATGCCCATCCGGCTGCTAGGAGGGCAGGCAGGTTGGGAGAGAGCCAAGTTAGCCAGAGCTGGGGTTGTGGGTGGGTGGGCACAAAGCTGACTTAGGACTTGGGGGTGGCTATTAGGTCTTGATTCCCCGCCAAGCGGAGTCTTCTTGGGATGGGACAAGATGTGGTAAGGGAGGCCCTGACTCCTACAAGAGGCTGATTCGGGGTCAGTCAGAGCAGATCCTCTCCCCACCACCCACATCCCACCCCTCATCACCCGGACAGATAAGGGGTGCACAGGAGACAGATGTCAGAGTGGAAGGAGAAATCCAAAAGAGAAGTCAGAGACACAGACAGGAGGACATGAGAGCAGGGCCTGGCCCAGGTGAATGGGCGGAGGGTGGGGACAGCCACCCCTTTGGGCACAGACAGACTGCTGAGGGTGGGAAGCTCACCTGGCTGTGCACACGGAGGTAGGCCTCCAGTCCTCCCTGTACACGGGGGCAGGCTGTGTGGAGTTGAGGGTGTGTGTGTGTGCACGCACACACACCTTGTGCACACACGTGACAGTGTGGGTGTACGGGCACTAGTGTGTATACATATATTGATGTGTGCGTACATGTGTCAATCTAGATTTTCCTCCATTCCCTGCTGCAGCTATCAGATCCCACACTGGTCAGTCAGGTCAGGGTTTTAGGGCCTTGTACAGCTGTGCAGGCAGTGTCTCCATCACACAGACTTCCATGCAATGGTGCCCTGGAGGTGTGCAGTGTGATGGCCTACCGAAGGCCTCAGCCCCATGGGTCTAGCTGCTGGGCCACACGTATGCCCAGGCCATGCCTGGTGCCTGCCTTCCCAATGAGGGTCTGTATTTGATAACCTGTTCTTCTGTGGTCTCTCCTACCTAAGTTCAGCCCACCTTGATTAATATCCTGCCTGGGTGCTCTCGGATCCCCGCTAAAGATCTACATCCTTACACTGCCTACTGAGCTCCCAGTTCAACAGCATTTACACATCTGTGTGCATGTGGACATATATGTGCATGTCTATACATGTACTTAGACCTCCCTTCCTGCACCCAACTCCCCACCATGTTCCCCAAAGGATGGAGGAAGACAAGTTGGCGAGGCCTCATTCCCCAGGACAAGCCCTGGTTAATCACGATCTGGCAGAGTAACCCTGTGTCCCAGAGGTTCAAGGACCATGTTGTGGCTGTTCGGGTAGGACCTATGCAAACGTCCTCCATCCCATGCCCTGTAACGTCATCACTGCCTCCCCTGCTGTGTCTTGCCACTAAAGACTCCAGCAGGTTCAGGTTCAGGGGGGAACCCACCCTAAATGTCTGGGGCCCCAGATCAAGAGAGCACCAGCCAGCCTTAGAGACCTGAAGTGGGGCAGGCACTGGGGGAGGAGACTGTGTCACCTACTCTCAGAGGCTTTCAGATCAAAGGTTGAGCAGAGGAGAGATGCTGGTTTCGGTATTGGGTGGGAACTGGGGTCTCCCATGCCCAGGGCATGGGGTGGAGGGGAGAAAGCCAAAGTGCTGAAGTGAGGGAGACCTCGAAACCAGGGGCACCTTCGGGAAGGTGGCCAGGATGTAGGGCCATCCTTAAGGGTAGGAGCCTCTGCCCAGAGGGGAGATGTTAGGTCAAGGATGGGGACCCTGAGGATATTGGAAAGACAGGGACAGTTCCCGCTATCCAGCATGCTCTCCACTGGCCCAGGACTCCATAGACATATCCCAAAGATTCCAATCAAAGTTTGAGTTGGCTCTCCCAAACTTTCCTCTGCAGAGCCATTCCTGTGGGCTCCCTCATGCTGGCAAGCACCCTCCACCCTGCCCAGTCCGTGCAACCCCTTCTCCAGTCCTCCACTCCTCCAAGGGGAAGGGGAAGAGAGGAGGGTGAAGAAGGCCCTGACGCTTTCGCCAAGGGCCTGGGACTCCATATCACCGCACCCAGCACATAAGGCTCCAGTGGTGTTCTGGGGAAGGGGGTGACCTCCCTGTCACAAGAAGTGATGCAAGCAAGGCCGAGCTTGCACTCAGCAGGACTTATGGAGGAAGGGTTTGAGGGCTTGCACTAGAGGCCTTGAAAGGTCCCTTTCCAGCTCTGATTCTGTGATGGTTGAGGAAGCTTCCACCTGGCTTGTGGGGTTCTGTAAGTTTCCAGCCAACCAGAGGCCCTGGGCTCCTTTTTAATGCAAGAAGGCATTTTTTTCCCAGGAGTGGGCCTGGATTCCAGTTCCTTGGACAGGGCCCAGAAAGTGGCTCACATCCACTCCTCTGAGTCTGAAAGCTAAAAGGAAGTAGAAGGAAACCTGGCACCCAGTGGGCACCAAAAAGCTCTTTCCCTTCCCAGGCTCTCAGCACATGCAGGGGCCCATCAGGCTGCCTTAGCTCTGTCAGTTCACTGAGCCACTGTGTGTGGTGGGCCGCCTTTACCGTCCCTGTTTTACATATAGGGGAAGAGGTGAGACAACTTGCCCAAGGCACAGAGCTCCTATGAGATGGAGCAAGAATTGGAACCCAGCTTCTCTGACTTCAGAGTCTGTGTTCTTTTTCTGGGTCAAGCAATCAGGACAGGGTATAAAGCAATGGTTCTCAACTGGAGCAAGTTCCCCCGCTCAGGGGACGTATGGCAATGTCTAGTAGGTAGACATCTATCTACTAGGTAGAGGCCGGGGGTGCTACTCCACATCCTACCATGCATGTGATAGTCCTAGCTACAAAGAATTATCTAACCCAAAATGTCAATGATGGCAAGGTCAAGAAACTCTGGTCTAAGGATCTGTCGGTGCCTGGGTGAAAGATAGGGTGGACTTAACCATGGCTGCCCAGATGGGGAGGGCGAGCTCTGCCCAGGATGCCCAGCTGGACCCAACCCCTCGAACTCACTTCCACAAGATCTTTCTTTAGGGACTCATGATCTGCCCTCCCAGGGCCACTCTCGCTGGGGGAACAGAGGCAGCTACCACTTCTGAAGCTATATACAGCCCCTCTTCAGGGACTATGGAAATGCCCCACCACTGGCCTCTGCCGTGGCTGTGTCCTTCCTGTCCACAGCCTCCACGGCCAAAGGAGGATTGCCAAGTGGCAGGCCTGCCCCAGAGACTCCTTAGTTCAACCCTCCAGTGTCTTCCCATTGCCACAGACATGATTTCCAAGCTACTTTTTCTTTTTTAGGTAAATAAGGTCTTAACTGCCAAACATACCAAATCAAATAAGGCCAATGTTTACTGAAGCCAGGTACAGTTTAAGTGGAAGCAGACCCTATTTCTATCTGCATTTTCCATCTGAGGAAACTGAGGTGCAAAGGGGTCAGGTGATTTGCCCAAGGACACATGAATACCACAGTGAGCAGTAGCTAGACTGTGGTCTGGAACCCACTTTTCTAGGACATTCCACCTCTTAGCAGAAGTACACGTGGGCAGCCAGGAGCCCTGCCACTCATCTAGCTTCAGGCCCCTCAGCCCACAGGGCCCCAAGAGCACCTTTGGAAAGCCAGGGCTCAATGGGCTCAGGCTGCCAGGTGTGGCAACACGGTGAAGCTCACACTGGGCTTTTGGGTTCCGCATGACCCAGCTCTGCCCCCAACCTCAGGGGGCCAAACTGGGCTGCTGCCAGCTTTTTTCCCCATGCTGTGCCCCCTCTCGCCTCCTTGCTTGGGTCCTCGCTGCTTCGTTGGCCTGGAGTGCCCTCCCTGAAACCCACTGCTTTTAGGGCGTCCTCTGGGTTGTCTGCCTGACCCAGGTTCCACAGGCCCTCCGGTTCCTCCCTGTGTTGTCCTCATCACACCGAGCTGCAATTACTCTTTGCAACTCTCCAAGGACGATGTTATATTCATCACCATGTCCCTAGTGCACAGAGCAAGGCCTGACACAGGGCAAGTACAAAGGAGCGCAGTGGAGAGGCAGCTAAAAGAGCTGGGGCCCTGGAGTTGGCAAAGGTGCCAAACCCAGCTCCTTCAGGCATCTGCTAGGTCCCCAGGTGGCAGCGGGGAGACACAAAGCTAAGCCCAAGGCCTGGCAAAAGTCAGAGTAAGAAGGACCCTTAGAGAGCTCTAGTTCAATCTGCCCATTTCACAGATGGAAAACTGAGGTCCAAGAAGTGAAGCAATTTGGCCAAGATCACAGAAGGTGTCAGCAGCAGAGCCAGCACACATCCTTAAGGCTCCTGCAAGTGCCCCTCCTGCCACCCTGGGCCCATGCCCCAGACCTAGCAGAGGCATCCCAGAAAGGCAAGGTGTTCACTGGGGACCCAAGACAGACCGCAGGCGGCAGGCACATGCACCTTATCCTTGGCCCATCCTGTCCCCTCTCCAGCCCCCTAATTGTGTGGGGCAAGGAGGAGTGGGGACGGGAGGAGCAGGCGAGGGGGTACCTCGGTCTCCAGCTGGCGTGGATCCGAAAGAAACTCCGTTTATTATTAAACATCTGGCTGAAAGGTTGAGAACAAGACATGAATAGAGGTTAGTGGGAAAGGGGCTGTGGGCAGTGTGGGGAGCTGCCAGGATGGGCTGGCCTCCAGTGGCTGGTGGGAAAGAAGGACCCCAACCTAAATCATCCTCCAGCCCCATCACCAGAACGTAGATGTTCTCACACTTTGCATAAGGATCCCGTGGGGACCGTGTTACATATGCAGAAGGCTGCGTCTCTTCTCCAGAGATTCTGATCCTGTGGACTTGGAGGAAGGTCCAGGTATCTGCATTTTGAAAAAACACCCCAAGGGATCCTGACACGGGAGGTCTGGAGACCATGGTTTGAGAAACTCATTGCAAAACCCTAAAGGGGAGAGGTGCTGGCCCTGGCAATGCCCCCACTTTAGTGCCAGGCCACTTCCTGTGAACATGTTTGGCCCAGGTCCATCCCCAAGCACCACCAGAGGTGTGGCCAATCAGGTGTGTATAATATGTGTGTGTAGTTGGTGGCGGGGGGTGGGTATTCTGGCTGGTGATCTAGACAGCCACGATTAAGGATATGGTCATTGGGCCTGAGCCTGGTGACTGACCTACAAATCATAGCTCAGCCCTCTGGGGTCCCTGGGAGAAAGGGCCACTTCATGACCGTCACCATGTGTCCCAGACATGTGCTGAGTCCCCTCCTGGGCAGATGGATGCGAGGCTGGGAGTTAGTCATAGTCAAGCCCTTAGCAGTAATCTGTTCCTGGGCCCCAGGACTGTCAGGGACCAAAGAAGCCGTGGGGGGTGCAGGTGCTAGGCCCCAGGCTAATGTCCATTCCCCTTGCCTTCCTATTCAATCAAGATGAGACCAGAGTAAACTGAAGCACAGAGGACCCTGGCTCAGGTCCTGGACAGGAATGAGGAAATACAAAAACTCTTGAGTTCTACCTGCAAACTATGTTTGGTAGGGATGAAGGCAACAATGAGGGACTTTCGGGCAGAGAATCCGAGAGGGGCCCCACTCCCCCAGGGAGCTCTCAGCCTGGTCTGACAGTCAGGTCACGCTTCCCCTCCCTCCAGCCCAGACCTGGAGGGACTGTCCCTCTCCACCCACTTCCTGTTCAGCCCCTGGCCCAGAAGTGCCGTCACTGAGAACAGGGAAGGGATGCTTCTCCCTGAATCCTCTGCATCAAAACTCCTCCCTAGGCCTTTTCAGCCCAGAAACTCAAGAGCACCCAGAACCCTGATCAGCCTAACCACTGACAATTTTCTGCCAGGACACACAGAACGACCTGAAGACTTCCTCCAGGACACACAGCATCAGGAGGCAGAGACAAGCTTCCACCATGCCTCCCGTGCTGATCACTGAACGGCTCACCTCTTCTGCTATTCTTTGTTCTGGGCTTGGGGCTCAGAATAACACTGAAGCTCAAAGGCCAGATGTCCATCTGGCTGGTTCAGGGATGATGTGTGAAGATGAGACAAAACAAAGTGATGGGTAAAGGACAGGGGAAAAAGAATGAGGGGGACTGAACTCCTGACCTCAAAGCTAAACCTCCACAAGAGCAGCCACTTTCCCATGCCGTTAGTCGACGGGCTTCACTTATCCAATCCTTCCTGAAATTCTTCTCTTTATGAGCATTCATGTTGGGGTAAGCCTGTTGGTTCTTTGTTCTTTCAAGATGTAAAAGCTCCAGGAGATACAGTTCAAGGGGAAAGAGATGGCTGGGAGCACCAAAGTGTACCTCAGTAAGGAAGGAAAAAGAACCCCAAGAGGACCCTCTGGGATTAGCAACATTGAAGACAAGGGCTGCACAGGAAAGAACATTCGTCACTGACTGAGTTTACGCAGACCCTACAGAGGTCTTAGGCACAGAGCTCTCTTTCCAGCTGGCATCTCATTCCTGAGAGGCAAGTTCAGTACCAAGTCCCTCCTACAGCAACCTGCCAGGGCAGGGGGTTCCCTGCCCTCACACCCCAGGATGGTGCCCACGATTACCTGAGCCGTAAGCACCTGTGGCCAGTGGCCTCCTCCTCTGTGCAGCTTCCCAGGAGGGATGGGGGTGCAGGGATGGAGGAGTGAGGGGACGTGGGAACAGAGAAAGAAAGAGGACAATGCCATGAACGGAGGAGGTGATGGGAAAGGATGGCATGGACATCTCTCCCACTCAGACCCTTAGAGCCCCAAGGGACAAAAAGGTGAGTTCAGTCTGGCCCCTCCAGAGAGGCCCTCAGTCTGTACCTGTCTGGCCCTCTGACGGCCTAGGAGTCCCCCATACAGGCCCAGACACCCACGAAGTGGCTGAAGGCAGGTCTGAGAGAGGATGAGAACAGAGAATGGAAGAAGAGGAGGAGAAGCAAGAGGAGGTGGCAGCCCCACGGGGCCCCTACCTTTCCCCAGGGCAGAAGGAGGCGCTGCCTGGCCGGTGGCAGGTGGCAACGGGCGGGTAACGGGAGGGTGCTCCGTCGGGTACCGGCGCCCGCCGCACCTCCAGGGGCCGTAGGCCCCCATTGCGGGCCCGCTGCACGTGCTCAAACAAGAGGGCCAGCTCTCTGCAGGAGAGGGCGCCATCAGTGGCAGGCAGGGCCCTGGCACCGCCCCCCTCACCCAGTGGGCACGGAGCTCCTGAGCTCAGATCTTGCCAGGTCCTGCCACTCTAGAGGTGTTCACTGACAGCCCTGCCAGAACAGGACAGGGTGGACAGTGGGAGATTGGCCCTCCCCACTCCCTTTCTACCTCCAGTTCCCGGGAAATCCCCAGGGACGCCAGGCATGGATGTGAAGGCTGGCACAGCTCAAGGGCAGCCCCACAAGGAGCTTACTCTCAGTCCAAGCTGACTGCCTGGACATGCCGTGCCTGCTCAGAAGCCAGCAGCAGCCCTGACATCCTTTCCCAGGCCACATCTCTGGATTTTAGGGGGAGACTGAGGCTGAGGAGGGCAGTGTAACAGGGGGCTAGCCCAGCATCCTTCCTCTCCAGCACGCAGTCCTACCACTGGGTTTTTGGAGACCACATTCAGGAATGTGGCTTCCTCCTAACTCTCCAGGCCGTTTCCTGCTGCCATGAGCCAAGGAGGGTATCTTCCCTCTCTTCTGCCTGCCCTCCCATTGTATGGATGAGCAAACAGAGATCCAAGGAGCAGATGCCTAGTGGATCCAGAATCTCCAGACTAGTCTCTGTTCCTCTGAGCAGAGGTCCTAGACCACCCAACCACGCCCAACCCCAGATCTTCCCTCATATGCATCGTATTTCTGACAAAGCAGCCCTACCCTGCTCTCGAATGCCTGGTCTTGAGTCCGCAGAGCTACTCCTGAAAAGGCCTCTTCTAATCTAGTCACCTTCCCACTCTGAGGTAGGGCCTTGCCTCTGCCAGGTGGAGAGATGTGGGGGCACTAGTGTGATGCTGGGAGCCCCTCTTCCCAGCCCTTCTCTCCTGCTTCTCCCCTGGGAAGCCCCTAGGGCTGGGAAAGTGCCAGCATGGGGAAGCCAGGTGCAGGGGCGAGTGGGATCATGCAACAGCTGCTCCTGGAAAACTAATGAGGCAAAAAAGGCACCCGCAGAAGCGCTGGGCACAGCATCCTGGCCCAGCCGCACGCTTGATGCCCGCCTGCCTGCGGGACTGAGCTGGCCTCCATGGTCTTCATTCCTGCCTGAGGGCCTAGCCAGGCACCCGGCCACACTCACCTTTGTGATGTTATTAATAATCCCTCGAGTAGTGCCACCCCCATGCAGTTTTAGCCTGGCCGGAGGCCAGTGGGGCAGACCCACTTCTGGGCACTGAGGCTGCTGACTGGCATAGTAAAAGTGGGCACATATTCCCACATGGGGGCTCAGGGTGGGAGCATGCACCTAAGTCTGGAACACATGTTTCTGCCCATCCCATACTTTTTCCAACCAGCTGCAATATCCACTAACTCTGTCCCCCACTCAGGACAGAGGGAAGACGAGCTGTATCACTGCCCTAGGTGGCATCACCTATGGGTGAGCATGTGGACTTCCGGCACTCCAGGAGCCGGGGCTCAGCCATGGGGCGGGGCTTCACCAATGCACTATGTCCAGTGCTCACCCCTTGCCTGGGCGTAGCAGAGTGGAGTAAAGGACACTCCAGGCCCTGAATTATGTAGGATCTGCAGAGCCAGCCCAAGGTGCTCCCCTGGGAGCTATCACCCCCTTTCCACCCTCCAGGGCTGAGTCTCAGCCACTTGTCCTCAAAGGGCATTGCTGCCAGCCCCCCACCCACCCCCACCCCCAGCAGGACCTACCTGAAGGATGGGAGGATACTGTCATAGTAGTACCAGGTGGCTGTCAGGTAGGCCCGGCTTGTATCGGTGGAGTACAGGCGCCATGCAGCCTGGTGGTATGAGGGACATGAGGGATGGGGCGTCAGTGAGGCCTCTCAGTCTCCACCAGCCCTCTCCCTGAAAGAACCCAGTCCTTGGTCCAGTTGTGGGTTACCCAGAGCCAGAGGCCTGTTCCAATTCCACAGCCACCGACAGGGGCAGCCAAGAGAGCAAGGCCTAGAGAGAAATGACTTTTCCGAGACTAAACAGATCAATGTCAGAGCCACGGGACTTAGAGCAGAGAGGTTAAGAGCTGAAGCTTTGTTGACATGCAGACGTGGATTTCTAATCCTAGTTCCACCCCTTATTAGGGAGGACAAATTAAGTAAAGCTTCAGAACCTCAGTTTCTTCACCTGTAAAATGCATGTAATACCACTTGCCTAGCAAAGTGTTGTGGGGATTAAATGAACAGTTGTATATTAAATGCCAAGCTCAGTGTCTGGCATATACTAGGCACTTCATGCCAGGTTCCTCTGTTAAATACTCCTATTATTCTCCTTATCATATTTGATAAATACCTATTCATTGTGTATTTGATTGATATCTTTCTCTCCCCCTAGATGTAAGCTGTGTCTTGGTTACCGCTGTATCCTCAGTGCAAACATAGTGTCTGGCACATGCAGGTGTTTTGTGAATGTTTTCAGAATGCCATTATTATTAACGATGCCACTCCATCTTTCCCAGCTGCCTGTCACCGCCCATGGGAATACTAAGGACTCAGAGGGGAGGAAAAGCATTACCTGCCAACCCCTCAGCATCCATGGGCTTGCAGGGCTTCCTCTGCAGCAGGAGGGATAAATGTCAGACAGGAGGAAAGGCTGGTCCTCTCCCTCCACGTAGGAAGAGCCGGGCGTTGCGGGGACTGTGAGTGTGGCCATCAGCAAGAGCAGGGAGGCATGGAGGCTGCTAGGCATGACAAGGCAGAGCTGGGCCCTGGATGCCTCCCTTCCTTGGATGCCTCTTGTCCTTAAGGGGTTGCCACCGCTGACCTAATCAGCCAGGCACCCTCCTAAGACAGGAATATTTTTACTTCCTGCTTGCCTAGGTCTCTGGCATGGGATGGGGAGCAGCTGCCAGAGCTGTCTCATTAATTATGGGCACCACAATACCAGCTGTCTCTCGGCATGGATAGTGCCAGCCGCCTGCCCCTACAATGCCCCTCAGAAGGCCAGTTCCCAGGGGACTTGGCCATTGTGCCCCAAGGGACGCTAAGAAGAAAAGGCTGAGCTGGTGGCTGGAGATAGCAGGGACAGGGAGGAGGTTTCTACCCTGGGGAGGAGAGATAAGGAGGGGTTGAGTGAGGCTTGGGTTTGGGTCTCAGAGGGTGACATGCTGGAGAACAGGCAGAGCAGGGCTGGGCCAGTATTCCCTGAACCACTTCCTGTAAGGAATTCTCTTATACACACCCCTGACTAGCAAAAAGCCAAGGCCTAGTCCCAGGGTCACAGAAAATCAGAGCCCTGGCCTCAGCCCACACACAGTCAGAACATGCCATGACACAGAGGGAAACTGAGACCACACACTCCTGGCTTCCTACTCACCCTTCTGGCTGTTCCTTCTCTGTCTCCTAGACCAGTTCAACTTTGCTGACCCACCCATCTACTAAAAGTTGAGGTTCCTAAAAGCCCAGTCTGGACTATCTTCTCTTCATTTGTGTGAGTGATTGCGGAATGAATGAATGAATGAATGAATGAATGAATGTGCTGGAGGTGGGGCAGGCTTACTGCTGCACAGCTGACTGGGGGCAGCAATGGGTCTCCACCGGAGGCCTCCTGTCTGGGCTCTGCCCCTCCCAAGGCCCTGTGAAGTTGGGCTGGAGTTGGGCAATAGGGCAGCTCTGGGTACCCCTAAACCAGGCATTTGGTGCAGGAGAAAGTTTTTGGCACTGTCAGTGAGCATCCTGGTTCTGTGTGTGACTTGGCATGTAGCCTCAGGAAAGTCACATAGCCCCTTTGAGCTTCAAAGTGGAGTCACAGTTGGGCTGGGGACATGGGTCAGCACACAGGGTTGACACACCAGTGCAGTCACACGGCCCTGCTCCTGGGGCTTCTCCCTGGGCATCTTGTACCTGAATGAGGTTGGCTGCCGGCATCCTCCGCTTCTCAAAGTGCTTCTGCCGGTGCTGCTCCTGGACCTTCAGGGCAAAGCCGGAGCCTAGGATGCCCTAGAGGAATAGGGCATGGTTGGGAAATGTGGTGGCAGTGGTGGGGCAATAAGAGGCTGCAAGGGTGTCCCCATCCCTGCCCCTCTGAGGTGCCCTGGGCTGCCAGGCAAATATGTGACAGGGGCTGAGTAGGTCCCACCCTCAGCCTCCCCCACCAACTGAGCAGGAGGCAACTCACAGCAGGCAGGGCAAAGAAAGAGATGCCCAGTAAGGCGAAGCCAGCAGCTAGGACCCTGCCCAGCCATGTGTGCGGTGTCTTGTCACCATAGCCGATGGTTGTCAATGTAATCTGGAGACACAAACAGATTACTGGCAGGACTGGTCATGGGGGCCACCTACAGCTTGTTGGGGGTACAGGCAGGTAGGAGCCTGATCATGAGGGAAGGGGTCCGTGGTCCCCCATGGGGGCTGGTTAGGGTCATAGATGGATTCCCCCTCTTATGGACTGGTCAGGGGAAAGGGGTACAGTCATAAGGGCTTGATGTGGGGGGACAGAGGCAGGTTAGCCAGAGCAGGTTGGGGGTTAGCATTGGGGCTGGTCTCATGGGGAGCCCCGGTTCTAGTGAGTGGCAGGGGCAGTCCCGCTCAACCTTGAGTCAGGAGTCACAATGGGCAGACCTTAGGAAGTTCCCAGGGAGAGTCCCAGGGAGAAGGGCAGCCCTGCAAAGAACCTCACGCACCGTCCCCCACCAGAGTGAGTCGGCATAGGAGGAGAAGTCAGAGTTGGCGTCCTTCTCCGCCAGGTAGACCAGGAAGGAGGCGAAAATGAGCACCAGGAACCCGATGTACCAGGCGGTGATCAGCTCCTATGGGGAGGCAGAGGGGCGCGGTGAGGAACGCTGTGCCTGCCTGGCAGATGTGGGGGTTCCCACACTGTAAGGGGATAAAGGTCCCCTATCTCCCGGAGTCCCAGGTTCACTTTTCTTTTTCACCTCGTCCCATCAGGGCAACCCTGCCCCGCCTTTGCAAAACCGCCAGCACTCCCCCTACCCCGACCCCATTTCCACCCGCCTGCCTTGAGTCTCTGGGTTCCAGGCTCAGGCCTCCAGCACTCCGCCCCACCTTGCCCCCGCCCCCAAAGCCCCACTTTCAGGCTTCCATCTGGGGCCCACCCTAGCTCCGCTCCAGCCCCACCTTCAGGCCCCACCTCAGCTGTCCACTCGGCGGTAGGAGTGGTCCCTCCAAACCCAGAAGCTTCCAGAAAAAACCCTCAAGCCCCGCCTCTCCGGCCCCGCCCCCTGGTCTGGTCCGGATTCCTAGGCCCGCCCCTGCCTAACTCCGAGACCACCTCGCCCCACGCCCTGAGACCCCGCCTCCTGCTCGGCCCCCAATCCCCGCAGGCCCCACCCCTTCCCGGCACCAAGACAGCCCCACAGGCCTCGCCCGGCGTCCCCCGTCTCCCCCGGCCCTCTCCGCTCTGCCCTCTGTGCTCGTGCCCCAGACATGCCCTCGGGCCTCCGCGCCGGGCCCGCAGGCCTCACCTTGCTGTGCGCGTAGACCACGGAGCCCAGCAGCTTCCAGGTGCCGCCGCGGCGGTCCATGCGCACCATGCGCAGAATCTGCAGGAATCGCATGCTGCGCAGCGCGGACGTGGCAAAGATGTTGCCCTGGGTGCCCGCGGCGATGACGGCCACCGAGGCCACGAACACGATGAAGTCTGCAGGGGTGGGGGGCGGCGAGGTCACAGCCAGCCCACCCAGAGCACGGACCCGGAGACTGGCACTTCTAGGGCCGTGACAGGGGGCTGGGGAGGGATGGGGAGGGTCCATTGAATCTGTGCCGGTTGCCAGGATCAGAGTCAAGACTGGGGTCAAGGTGATACCCTCGCTCCTGGGGTCAGGGGTCTGGTCGGGCGTGGCGCGCCTCATTACCGATGACACAGAAGGGCTTTCTGGCGAAGCGGAAGCGGCCCTGCCATCCTCGGTAGCGGCAGCAACATCCGGCGGACCAGACCCGGACGATGTACTCCAGGCCGAACACCACGATCATCACGAATTCCTGTGGGACCAGGGACTTGAGTTCCGGTCCCTATTCTCCACAACCGAGGCCCAGGTCACAGCGCGGACCCAGCCAGGAGTCCCTGGGTTAGTGGACCAGGGCTTCCTTGGACCCCTCTCCTGGAGGTTCCTTGACTTGAGGAGGATTCCGAGGGCAGGTGGCCCCTTCCGCCCCCTCCAAGACTAAAAGCCCAAGTGTGTACTCCCCTTCTCGCCCCCAAGAGCTGATCGGATTTTTTTGCTTCTCAATCTGCCCTCCCCCTCCCAGCCGTCTCAGACTCCCTAATTCTGACCCAGTGACTTAAGGGGTGGCTGGCTGTCAGCTGTCTCCCTCTGAGGGGCTTCGTTTGGTGTTTTGTGTTTAGGCAAAAACTGAACTAAAATCCACATGTGGAATTTGCAGATTTTGTCCTGAGAAGGGATGGAGCCTACTCATTTCTATTCCTGACCCATCATAAGCCCTTGTATAGAGGCAGGAGATCCCCCAACACTTGCTATAAAGTGGGGATGATGCCCAGAGAGGGGCAGCCACAGCTGAGGGAACACAGCACAGCAAGCTGCTCTCTGAGCCACGGTATGACTCTCTCCACCTTCAGCCCTCAGCCCAGAGGTGCTACCTCACACAGCTCCCCCTCAGTCGGGGGCTCCAGCACTTACCAAGATGAGGAGACACTCGTTGGCAAGTTCCTGATGCTCCTGGATAGTGGACAGCACAGACAGCACCAGGCAGCTGAAGACCAGCAAAAATCTGCAATTGCAGCATGAAGGAGAGGGTTAGATTGTTGGAGGGACAGGACAGTCAAGGGTGCCTCTGGCAGGGGGCTGCAGAGCAGAAGAGGAGATAAGCATTATTTTCAGAGAATTATTTGGAAATCAGAATCAGAATTTCCTGGAATTACGGCCCTGTGCTGGGCACCAAAGGCCACAGCCCCCAAGCCTCAAGCTACCAGACCTCACAACTGTCTCAACTGCCCCCTGCTGCAGGCTGCAACTCAGAGAGGTAGTCACTCTGCTGTGAGTTGCAGGTCTGTCTGGGCTGGCAGTGGAAAGACTAGCTCAGGGTTCCTCCAGGCTCAGCCACCCACACACAGTGGCCTCAGACCCAGCTTGGTCTTAAGATGCCTTGGGAAAAGTGCACCAGATGTCAGCCTGGGGCTCAGGGAAGGTCAGTGGATGAAGGAGGGACTTTCTTTCTTATGCACTCCAAAGGAGCAGGAGACTGGCTTCATCTGCAGAATGGGGACAACTGCCCCTGCCTCTGTGGAATTAAGTAACAAGACAGCTAGAAAAGGAAAGAGGATCAGGGAGGACAGGTAGAGAGGGAAGAACACAGCAGAGAGGATGTAGGGAGGGAATTGGGCAGTGTGGAGCTGGGCCATCGAGGCCAGGAACTCTCCTGCAGACAGTGTGAAACTACGGAGTGGCCCAGAACCAGATGCTTAGAAATGGAAGGAACCTTAGACCCTAGCTCATCCGGTATTTCCCTCATCCCCCATTGTACCATGAGGAAACAGGTTCGAAGAGGAAAAAGGACTCACCCTTTGTCACCCAGTGTGCCCAGGGCAGAGCCGAGATTAGAGCCAGGGTTCCCAACTTCCTATCGGATGGGAAGAGGACCAAGGGCATGAGGAAAGGAGCTGGTGGCCTTGGTGGTATGTGGATGGGTGAGGGAGAGCAGGGTGAGAGGACGCGCACTGCAGACACAGCAGAGGCGAATGAGGTGGCCTTCAGGAGCACCCCTCTTTGGGATGGGGTTGTGCTGAAAATGCATGTGCCCTGGAGGAGACTTTGGAGGGAATGGGCTTCTCTGGAAATACATCCCTGTGTACTGGCCCGCCAGCCTTCCCATATGTCCCCAGTCTCCCCCGCTCTGCACCATTGCTAGCACCCTGCATGCTGCACAGAACGCCTCACATCTGCGCCTGCGAGACTCTGCTCACCCTCCACGCCTACAGAAACACAAATGCTACATGCTCTGCAGTCTCTGATTCCCCCACCCCACTATCCCTCCTTGAGAACTGCCAGCTCCTGATGCCTGCCTCCCTGTGTGTGGCCCAAGTCACTTTCTACGTGGCTTTATTTATATTCATGTTTCACGGTGACCTTAAGGGCAGCAGCTTGAGGTCAATGAGACCTAAGTTTGACATTCCCAAAACCACACACACCCAGTCCTGCTTGTGTGTGTGGTTTTGGGAATGTCACCTGCCTTCTCTGAGCCATCTCCTTATCTGTGAAGTGAGGGCTATGGGAGGAAGTCATGCAAAGGGCATGGCTTGGCCCTGACCCACTTACACCTCCTGACCTTTCTGGGGACAAGTGTATGCCACCAAATGCCCCTGGGTTGAGAAGGTAGGTGGCAGATGTCGGTAAAGTGTTTTGAGTGAATGAGTTAGAGAAGAGCTTATTCCTCGGCCATTTCCAGCCCAGAGCTGAGTCAGCAAAAACACAGAACATGGGAGAGCAGAAGAAAAGAGCACCAGCTCCTCCTGTTCAATAATTAATAAAAAAAGGGCAGTGGCCACATGCACCTGCATCGGGACTGCGGCTGAAGCAGAGTGTGGGACCAGAAGGGCCCTCCATGAGGTCATCTCATACAGCCCCTTCCTCCGGGAATGGCCACAGTCAGGACTTCAGGAGCCTTTACTCCAGCCTTGACAGGCACCCTCCAGTCCCATTGCTCGGCTGACCTCAGAACTTCAGGCAGCAGTGGGCCACTCTGGGGCCTTCTTCCTGAGCATTTCATTAACACTTTTCTTTTCTTTTTTTGAGATGGAGTCTTGCTCTGTTGCCAGGCTGGAGTGCAGTGGCACAATCTTGGCTGACTGCAACCTCCGCCTCCCAGGTTCAAGCGATTCTCCTCCTCAGCCTCCCGAGTAGCTGGGACTACAGGTGTGTGCCACCACGCCCAGCTAATTTTTGTATTTTTAGTACAGACAAGGTTTCACCATGTTGGCCAGGATGGTCTTGATCTCCTGACCTCATGATCTCCCACCTCGGCCTCCCAAAGTGCTGGAATTACAGGCATGAACCACTGTGCCTGGCCATCAGTAACACTTTTCCTGCCATGTCAGTATTTACACATCTATAAAATTTCCACTTCACAATAGGTTAACTTAAAAAAAAAAAAAGCAGATTATAAAACCTTAACGGCAATGTGATTCCAATGTTTGAAATAGAGATGGTTTTCACACACACACCTAGAGTTGGCAAGGCTTATCTATGGGTGGCAAAATTAAGTGATTCGACTTTTGTTTTGCTTTCTGCTTATCTGTATTTCCTAATTTTTTTGTTTGTTTTTTGAGACTGGGTCTCACTCTGTCACCCAGGCTGGAGTGCAGTGGCATGTTCACAGCTCACTTCAGGCTTGACCTCCTGAGCTGAAGCCAACTGAGCAGCTGAGACCGCAGGCACAGGCCACCACATCCACTAATTTTTAAATTTTTTGTAGAGAGGGGATCAAACTATGTTGGCCAGGCTGTTCTCAAACTCCTAGTCTCCATGCCTCTGCCTCCCAGAGCTGGGAGCATGAGCCACTCGCCCAGGCTTTATTTCCTAATATGTTTTTTTAGAACGAACGTGGCTTGTTTGGGTAACAACAAACTAACATAACATTTGAAATGCATTTCCTTAATGATACAAACAGGAAAAGCCCACTTTGAATCCTGCCCCACCCCTTTACCACAGTCACCTCTGCCATTTAGCAGGTGTGAGGGTGTGGCAGCCTCTCCTGGGCATCCAAATGGCCTGCTCAGTGACGCTTCTTGGATGCCTGGTGGCCTCTCAAACCCAACACCTCCAAACACCAGCTCTCAGTTTGTCCACACGTCTTCCTCACCTCCAGCCTGCCCATCTCAATAGCGGCACCACGGCTCCCCCAAGGCTCAGGCTTCTTGAGTCTTCCTTTCCCTCACCCTGCACATCTCCTTCTGAGCAGATTCCACTGGCTCTACCTTCAGAATCTATCCCCAGGCAAGCCAGGTCATGCCATCCCAACGAAGCTGCCACCTGGCCTCCCTGCCTCCGCTGTGCCTGAATGTGACCACTCTCTTCAAAGCAGCCAGAGGGATCTTCCCACAATGCACAGCTGGAGACCATTGCTCTCCACAAAACTCTCCTTGGCTTTCCATCACACCTAGAGAAGGAAAGTCCTACTCCTTGGCACCCCCAGCAAGGCCCTGTGAAGTCTGTGTCTCCAACCCCGCCTCCGAACTTGACCTCTGCACTCTCCAGCTGGCTCTCTGTACCCCACTTATTCTGGCCTCCTTGTCAGTCCTGGAACACAGCTAACATATTTCCACCTCCAGGCTCTGAACCTGCTTTGCTCTTTCCTCTGCCTCATCCAGGTCTGTTCGAATGCCACTTCCTTGAAGAGGCCTCCCCAGCCATCCCCCTCTCTGAAAGAATAGCCTTATCTCCACTCTCTTGCTCCTTACTCTGACTGATTTCACAGCGCTATTGAAAGACTAAGTAAATGAATAGCAGGAATTCACTCTAACCAAACATCGAAACACCATGTCACCAAACCAAAGCCTACAGTTTGTACCCACTGAAGAGGCCCCCAATGCACACCCATCCCTGACTCTTTCGGATGCCCCACGTCTTTCCTAAGAAGGCACGCCTCTGACCTTGACCATCTCCATATGGCGAACACTGATTAAAAAGCCCCCGCTTTAACCCACTGGCTGAGAGTTTTTATACCCTTGGTACTCTCATTACATTTGAAGGCATGTACTTGGACTGACAGAAAACATCTTGGGGCCAGGTGCAGTGGCTCACCCCTGTAATCCCAACATTTGGGAGGCCAAGATGGGAGGATTGCTTGAGTCCAGCAGATCAAGGCCAGCCCAGGCAACATTGTGAGATGCTGTCTCTACAAAAAAATCAAAACAAAAATTAGCTGGGTATGGTTGTGTTCACCTGTGGTCCCAGCTACTCAGGAGGCTGAGGTAGGAGGATCGCTTGAGTCAGGGAAGTTGAGGCTACAGTGAGCTGTGATCTCACCATTGCATTCTAGCCTGGGGGACAGAGCCAGAACCTGTCTCTCAAAAAAGAAAAGATCCTGTGTTCCAAGCACCTGAATAATTATCTGTATCTTCCAGATGAGGAAATAGGGCTCAGAGAGGGACAGATCTGCTCAGGATCACACAGTGAATCAGTGGCAGAGCTGCAGCTAGAACCCCAGCTCAGGCTGACCCTCAAGCTGCCTTGGCCTTCCTGGGGGCGGGGCGGGGGGCAGTTTCCTCACACAGGGACAGCAGAAGAGAGATCAGTATCTGGAGGTCAGGATTAGAGGAGACAAGGTGAAGGAGACCCTGAGCTGGGGTCTTGTTGTGCCTGCCAGAACGAGGGTGTGGCTTCATTCATCCAACAAAGGACTGTCTAAGGATTCTCTCTGGCCCCCTCTGGGACCTCAGTTTCTCCATCTATACAAATACAGATGAAACATGCTGGCTGGCCTGGGCCCTCTCTAGTCTCCCCAGCAGACAGGCCAGACTAGCAGCCACTTTCTAGAACATTTTTGCCCAGCATGTCTGACTGCAATTTGTGGCCCATGTTCTTTCTCCCTTGCCCAGGCCAGGAGGCAGAATGGGACAGGCAGGTGTTTCCTGGCTGGCCCTCCCTGGCTGGGCTGATCACAAGGCTTATATAACCATTCCTCTCCACATCCCTCTTCTCCCTATCCCATGACTATCCCACTTGTTCAGGAGGGAGCATGAGAATTAGAGATGAAAAAGTGAATGGTTTGCAGAGATTTGTGGTTTTCACACTATGGTGGGTGTCAGAGTTACCTGGAGGGCTTGTAAAATACCGATTTCTGGGCCCTATTCCTACAGTATCTGATTCAGTCAGTTTGAAGTGGAGAATCTGCGTTTCTAGGAAGGTCCCTGGTGATACTATTGCCGCTACTTGGGGGACCGCACTTCGAGAATCACTGGTTTAGCTGATGGGAGTGGTTGCGGCTGACTCAATTATTAGCCAGCTCAGGGCTTTTTAAACAACTGCAGTCACCACCTTCTCCCCGTTTGTACCTCCTCAAGTCACTGCCCAGGAGCTGCCACAAGGCAGGAGGAGGGGGAAAGCCCTGCTGGGAAGGTGGCTATCATGCTGTGACCTGAAGTAATAACCCTAACTGCTCCTGCTGGCCAAGGGCTTCCTATTGGCCAGGCACCGTGCCAAGCCCTCTGCGTGCGATGCCTTAATCGGTTCTCACAATAACCCCATGGAACCGTACCGTAATCACCCTGCTAAGGAGAGGGCGGCTCAGAGGGGTATCCGATGGTGGCTGCAGAGCTCTGTGAATATACTAAAAGCCACTGAACTTAACACTTTAAAAGGACTTTTACGGTATATGAATTATATCTCAATAAAGCTGCTATTCAAATGAGAGAAGAAAAGTATATCAACTTGTCCAAAGTCATAAACGCAGGACCCGACCACAAGACCGGTTGGAACACCAGGCCCTCCTAAAGCTCTGGGCCTCAATTTCCCTGTCTGAAACACACATAAAGGTCAGGGACAACTCAGTGATGGTTAAGGCCCCTGTAGCTTGGTGACTCTCCAGCAGCAGGGTGGAAGGGAGAGGATCGGCCATCAGCTTAGCTCCAGATTCTCTGGGGATGTCCCTGGATGCAGCTCGGGTCTGTCTCTTCATACCCACTGTGCGTTTGCCCAGTGTCCATGGCGCTCTCTCTCGCTCTCTCTCTCTCTCTCTCTCTCGACATGTCCAACATGTCCCTGGAAGGACAGCTGCTGGTAGGCTAGGCCAAAGAGATGGGGATATGATGGGGATAGGGGAGATGGTAGGGAATCTCACAGCAGAAAAGAGGTTGTCACCTGACCTCTCTGGGCTATATTCACTTCAGACACATTAATTATCATCTACACTCAGCCAGGTTTATTGTAAAACCAGAAACGAATAATCCAGGTCCCAAGGAATTAACAACACAGAACATACACAGTGGTGATGGGATGGGCGAGGCCATGACAGTGTACTCAGGGGGTTTGGGAGAGTCCCAAGAAGCCTTCTACACAACCAAAGTGGAGGGATCAGTGATGATTTCTTGGAGGAGGTAGCTGGACGGGGTGGGGTGCCCCAGGCAGAGGAAGCAGGATGTGCAAGCAGTGGGAATGTGGCCATCGAGGCAGCCGAAGCAGCCCAGAGCAGCCAGCAGCAGTTCTGGATGGTGCAGCCTAAAGTGAAGGGGGCAGTGGGAAAACCAGAGAGGGCCAGATCCAGGGGCCTTGAGTGGCACCCTCAGGCACTGTGAACATGGTCCCAAAGGCAATGGGGAGTCATTGTGGAGTTCTTTTTGGTTTTTTGTTTTTTGATGGAGCCTCACTCTGTTGCCCAGGCTGGAATGCAGTGGTGTCAGCTCACCGCAACCTCATCCTCCCGGGTTCAAGCGATTCTCCTGCCTCAGTCTCCTGAGTAGCTGGGATTACAGGAGCCCACCACCACACCCGGCTAATTTTTGTATTTTTAGTAGAGATGGGGTTTCACCATGTTGGCCAGGTTGGTCTTAAACTCCTGACCTCAGCAAGTGATCCACCCACCCTGGCCTACCAAAGTCCTGGGATTATGAGCTGCCACGCCCCGCCAACTGTGGAGTTCTAAGAAAGGAAATGACACAGTCCAATTTGTGTCTCAGGGCCACCACTCGGGGCAGTACACAGCGTAGATCAAAGGAGATGAGCCCCAGCAGAAAGACCAAGAAGGCTCCACAGTACCTCAGACAAGAGATGACTGTAGCCTGGCCCGGGATGGTAGCCGCAGGGAAGAGGGGTGGATGGACTGGAGAATACTGCGGGAAGTAGGACTTAGTGATTAACTGGAAATAGGAACCACGAGGGAGAAACAACTTCTCTATTTCTGATTTGGGCATCGGATGGATGGAGGTGCCATGAGTCCCCTCACGGGAGAGGGGAGACCCCGGTAGAGGAGCAGGGGTCGGGTGGTGAACATGTTGAGAGAGGGCTATGGGCACTGAGCAGACACCCATGAGTATGCAGAGAGAGACCTGGCTGGAAATGCAGATTTGGGGGACACCAGGGTAGAGGTGGTGACTGAGGTCACAGGAGCAGCTGAGATAGTCCAGAGAGCATGTGACAAAGTTAGAGGAGGACCTGATGGAGCCCCAGCGGTGCAGCAGGAACAGCGGCCCTCTACGCAGACTGGGAGGGATAGGCAGAGAGAGCTGGGAAGGAAAGCAGAAGAGAGAAGTGTCAGAGAGGCCACGTGAAGAACATGTTTCAAAGCAGGAGTGGACAACAGTGTCAAATGCTGCCAAGAGGTCAAGTGAGATAAGGCGTGAAAAATGTCCCCTGGATTTGGTGACACATTGGTCACCAGGCCCCTTGGCAAGGGCAGCCTTCTCTCAGGAGAGGAAGATCAGAGCAGGTCCAGATAAAGTGAGGACGGGGAGGGGTAGTGAGGAGGTAGAGACAGTGAGTATAGATTTAACTGTTTGAAGATACTTGACTGCAAAGAAGAGATCGGAGATCATAGCTGGAGAAGGTGGCAGGGCACAGGGAATCTTTTTTTTTTCTTTTAAGATGAGAGAGCCAGAGTGGAAGGAGCCAGGAGATCAAGAAGATGGAGTTGAAGATGCAGGGAGACAGAGGGAGTGATCAGTGAAATGAAGTCCCTAAGGACTGGGAGGCTGGGCGCCAGAGCCAGGGAGGAGCTGGTGATGAGTAGGAAGGACCCCTTCAGCTTCCACTGGGACAGGTAGGCATGGAGGTGGGAGGAAGCTGCAGGAAGGGAGGAGGCTGACAGCCCCTGCTCACTGGGGGCTGCTCCGGGAAGAAGAGGCAAGGCCCAGCTCTCAGAAGTGGGCAGGAGGATGGGGTGGGGGATCTGAAGAGATGGAGGAGGTATGAAGCTTGGGAGAGAAAGGTGGGAGAAAAACCAGGTCTGGAGAGGGGTCCCACGGGAGCACAGGACCATTTCCTCAGCAGTGAAGATGGTTCTACAGACCTGGAACATCACAGGCGCTCAGCACATGCATTTTAGGGTTTTAGTTAGTTTTTTGTTCCTGATTGTTTTTAAGGCTTGATTATCCAGTAGGAAGCAGTCTGTGTGAGAAGAGGACCCCTCCCCACGCCCAACTACCCACCAAGGCCAAGGTAAATGAAGATCCAGGCCTCGCCCCCTCCTTCCTCCAGAGCTTTCTTCCTTCCCTCTCTCTCCAGCATCCACCCCAGACTGAGCCCCGCCAGTGTCTGGGGACTGCCCAGCCACCAGCATGCTCCCTGATTTCTTTTGAGACAGGGTCTTGCTCTGTTGCCCATGTTGGAATGCAGTGGTGCAGTCATAGCTCACTGCAGCATCATTCTCCCAGGCTCAAGAGATCTGCCTGCCTCAGCCTCCTGAGTAGCTGGGACTAAAGGTTCACACCACTACACCTGACTAATTTTTTGATTTTCAGTAGAGACGAGGTCTCGCTATTTTCCCAGACTGGTCTCCAACTCCCAAGCTCAAGGGATGATTCGTGCATCTGGCCTGGGGAGCATGTGACTCTTTCCTTGCTCTCCAGACCAGGGCCCAAAGGCAGGGCTCTGTCTTCCCTCAGCTGGGACACCCTGAGGCCAGTCTGTCCTCACTCAGCCAAGGTCCCCAGAGAGCAGAAGCTACAGCCACCACCACCTTCCGGAAGAAAGGGGCTCCTTCAACCCCAAACCAGAGCTGATACTGAAGAAGGGACTTCAGCTAGACTTGATGGGCACTTCCTGACAAGGGGGTGCAGTGCAGCCTGGAGGGCCCCAGACTCCTCTAGGGAGAGCAGGCACTTACTTTTTCCTGCAGCGGAATAAGGGGAGGGGCAGTAAGCCAGGCCTCAGAGCGAGGCTCTTTCCAAGAATCCTCAGGGGTTGGGAGGAGAAGTTTCCCCTGATCCAGCGATTCTAAATATGGCAAAGGGAGCAAGAGCACGTGACCCAGGGCCCTACACCAGGGCTGCCGCCACTGCTGCTGCTGCTTCTCTGGGCCAGAGGCTTGTGCTGGGGCTTAGAGCTTGTGATGGGGTCCTGATGGAGCCTCAGCTTCCCTGTCTGCAACATGTAGGTGGAGGACTACTCAGTAATGGGCAAAGTCCCTTCTGCCTTGTGACTTTTCAGCAGTGGGGTAGAAGGGAGAGAGCTGGCCTCCAGCTCAGTTTCTCTGAGGCTGTCCCTGGAGGGACAGAAGCAGCCAGCACATAGAACAAACTATGAAAAAAATGCCCCTTCTTGGAGGATGGATTAGAAAAAAGGCATTCCCGTTAGACTGACAAGTTATAAAAACTTGACCCCTCTAGATGAACACATTAGAAAAGGCATCCCTTCCTCTGGGCTGCCCCACCCCTAGGCACAGGCTGGATTCCAGCGCCCCTCAGCCCTCTCAGCCGGCCCCTTTGTGGTGCCCAGACTGCAGGGCAATGCGTGACAATCCTGTGGTGGGCTCCATGTGGCTCTCCTGGCCAGCGGTGATTTGTGAAGAGCTGGGGACCAACCCAAGAAGGGCCCACCCATAGGTTGGGTGGAACCAATCAGATTGTCTTTCTCAGGAATGGAACAAAGAACCACAGAGGAAAGTTGGAATAGGCAGAGAGATGGGCTCTGAGACTGCACTATGCGGGAACCTCTTCCCCTGCTCTCTATCCCATGAATCCAAAATGTGTTCTGCCTTGAAGCCTCTACAGGATTCTTCTCTTTCTTTACCATATCTGTCCTCCATCTCCAGACGCCAATTTTTCTTTTTCTTAATTCCAAGTGTGATAGTACAGAAGCCAGTTTTTATTGAGTCAGCTTAAATGGTCTCTGTCCCACGGGACATGAAAGGTGCTGTCTTCTAGACAAGGTATTTGATGAGGAATAGCTTCCTCCTCTCCCACCTGGACAGCCCCAAACCTTTTGACTTGTTCTGTCTCCTTCCTTCTGCCGTGCCAGCCAGCCTACCTGCTGCACCAGCTCAGTGGGCGAGCAATGTGTTGGCAAGAGCCAGAGTGGAACAAAGAAGACACAGCGGCCATCCATCTGTTGGGACTGGTCAGACAGCACTGACTTCTCAAACAGGGAGACATCGGCCCTCCCAAGCAGGATGCCATTAAAAGGAAGGGTAACAACGGGGAGGAATCTAGGCAGCTGGGATTTGAGAAACTCACACAAAATGGCCAGTGGAAACCTTCCCTCGGTTCCACTGAGCAGCTCTGTGCAGATTCGGTTGGCTCAATTTTCCATGCTGGCTTTTGGCGTAAAATTTCATGTAACAAAGAGCTTTCTTTGCTGCTTTTTTTTTTTTTTTTTTTAGGAGGAGTTTCTCTCTTGTTTCCCAGGCTGGAGTGCAATGGCGCGATCTCGGCTCACCGCAACCTCCGCCTCCCGGGTTCAGGCAATTCTCCTGCCTCAGCCTCCTGAGTAGCTGGGATTACAGGCACGCGCCACCATGCCCAGCTAATTTTTTGTAGCTTTAGTAGAGACGGGGTTTCACCATGTTGACCAGGATGGTCTTGATCTCTTGACCTTGTGATCCGCCCGCCTCGGCCTCCCAAAGTGCTGGGATTACAGGCTTGAGCCACCGCGCCCGGCCCTGCTGCTTTTTTTAAAAAGTGTGAAATCCACCGACTGCGGGCCCAGGCCCAAACTTCTTAGCATGATTGTAAGGAAAGCCCCACCCACCAAGCCAACTTGCTCTTCACCAGCTGGTACCCAACCTGGCACCTGGCACTGCATTATCATAGCTCTGCCCCCCGACAGTGGCAAACAGATCTCCTCCCCTCTCCTCACCTTTACTTATGCTGTGTCTGAGCATGAGCGGGGTTAGGTGGGAGCCCCCACCTCATGCTCCCTTAACCCCCATCCCACCTCTATGCCCACCTCCACTGGGAAGTGTACCTCAACGCATAAGAAGTTCTGTGTGAGTACCTGCCTCCTATGAACCGAGGGTTGTCTCTGGGTAGGAGTCCTGCCCTTTGTACCCAGAATGCCCTATGCCTGACCCAGAATGGATCTTGAGAGAAGGGTCAGCCTCTCACTGGTACCACCCCCTCCCGTGTGCCTATATGGCCCTTCCTGTCACCACACCTGAAACCTCCCCACAGCAGGGGAGATTATGAGGGAATCAGGGCAGGCAGCAACTCCCGAGAGCCACACAGCTCAGAGCCACAGAGCACTCATTCATTCATTCATTCAGTCAGACAGTCACTATTCACTGGGTGCTCACCAGGCACAAAAACAATGTCCCTGCTTCATGGACCTTACATTCCAGGGTGGGGAATAGATAATAACCAAATAAAGGTTCGAGTTGGGCTGGGCGCGGTGGCTCATTCCTGTAATTCCAACACTTTGGGATGCCAAGGCGGGAGGGGCACCTGAGGTCAGGAGTTTGACACCAGCCTGGCCAACATGGCAAAATACTGTCTCTACTAAAAAAAAAAATACAAAAATTGGCTGGACATGGTGTTGAGCACCTGTAATCCCAGTTATTCGGGAGGCTGAGGCACAAGAGTCACTGAACCCAGGAGGCAGAGGTTGCAGTGAGCTGAGATGGCACCACTGTACTCCAGCCTGGGTGACAGAACAAGATTCCATCACACACACACACACAAAAAAAAAATAGGTTCAAGTTGTTGGATGATGATGGAGAAAAAGTGAGAAAAGGGGAAAAGGTATGCAGTAGGGAGACTATTTTACAGAAGGTGGTCAGGAAAAGCAGCTTTGAGGAGGTGACATTTGAGCAAAGTTCAAGGAGGGAATGAGCCATGCAGGCAACTGGGAGAAGAGTTCTGAGCAGAGGGAAAAGCCAATGCAACACACCTGAGCCAGAAGGGTGCCTGCTGTGTTCCAGAACCACTAGGAAAGGAGTGGTCCCAGAGTGGACTGAGCAGGCGCAGAGGGCAGAGAGGTAGGGGAGGTGGGAAGTGGACCATCTACTGGTTATGGTGAGGATCTTGGCTTTTACTCCGAGTAAGATGGGGAGTTTTGAGCAGGGAGTAGCTCAATCTGCTTTATGTTTAAAAAGATCTCATAGGCTGCTGAGTGAACAGACTACAATGGGGAGCGGAAGGAGGGAGCAATGACGTTTGCCCTATTGTGAGCTGGAAAGTGTAATCCTGGCAAGAGATGCCAGTGACTTTCTTTTTTTCCTTTGGTTTTGTTTATTTTTTTTTTTTAAGAGATGGGGTCTTGCTCTGTTGCCCAGGCTGGAGTGCAGTGGCTATTCACAGATATGATCACCTTGCTGATCAGCACGGGAGTTTTGACCTGCTCCGTTTCTGACCTGGGTCAGTACACCCCTCCCTTGGCAACCTGGTGGTCCCCTGCTCCCAGGAGGTCGCCATATTGATGCCAAACTTGGAGGTAAGTGCCGACACAGGGCACCTGATTAGCATAGCTCACCACAGCCCAGAACTCCTGGGAGCCACACAGGAGTGTGGCTCAAGATCCTTCCACCTCAGCCTCTTGAGTAGCTGGGACTATAGCCATGTGCCACTTCACCCTGTGAGACTTTCTTTTTTTTTTTTTTTTTGAGACAGGGTCTCACTTTGTTGGCCAGGCTGGAGTGCAGTGGTGCAGTCACGGCTCGCTGCAGCCTCAACCCCCTGGGCTCAAGCAATCCTCCAGCCTCAGCCCCCTGAGTAGCTGGGGCCACAGGTGGGTGCCACCATGCCCAGCTAATATTTATTTATTTGGAGACAAAGTCTCACTTTATCACCCAGGTTGGAGTGCAGTGACTCAATCTCAGCTCACTACAACCTCTGCCTCCTGGGTTTAAGCAGTTCTTCTGCCTCAGCCTCCAGAGTAGCTGGGATTACAGGTGCATGCCACAACGCCTGGCTAATTTTTTGTATTTTTATTAGAGACAGGGTTTCACCATGTTAGCCAGACTGGTCTTGAACTCCTCACCTCAGGCAATCCACCGACCTCGACCACCCAAAGTGTCGGGATTACAGGCGTTAGCCACCACGCCCTGCCTATATTTATTTTTTGTAGAGATGGGGTCTCCCTATGCTGCCCAGGCTGGTCTCGAATTCCTGGGCTCAAGCAATTCTCTTGCCTCCAGCTCCCAAAGTGCTGGGATTACAGGCATGAGTCACCAGTCCTAGCCAATGACAGTGACTTGTATGAGGGGAAGTGGAGGTGGCAAGATGTGACCAGATACTGGCTATATGGGCACTGAAAGGTCCTTTAGAGATCAACCAACCCTGTCATTTATAGAGGGGAAAACTGAGTCCTAGAGAGGGGACTGGCTTACCTGTGATCATACAGTAAATCAAACACAGAGTTCGGCCTGGCACCCAGATTTCCTGATTCCTAAGGCAATGTCCTTTGGATTTCCCCTCTTTCTGTAGAAGGACTCAGGCACCTGCCCCTCACTCCTGCCTCAAAAATTCCCTCATCCTGGGGCCAGGATGGGACCTGCCCCTGCCCTTCTGCTGCATGTGGCCTTGTGACACTGGGTTCAAGGACTGCCCAGTTTCCCAGCTACTTGAACCTGGCATAGGTCAGGGTCACCTCTAAGGAGCCTTCTGTCTGAGTCAGCAGAAGCTGCGCACTATTCCACTATTCCGGGGAGGCAGAGGGAGGGAAGAGGCCAAAACAGGGGAAAGATTTCGTCCCTGCCACTGGGTTCTCAGTACTTCCAGGGCAGAGAGAGCACCAAGAGCACACAGGGTGGAACAGGAGGGCAGAGTCCCCTGGGGAGCTCAGGTGCCAAGACAGCCCAGCCTGGAGTTCTATAAACTCAGCCATTGAGGACCCCACCCAGTGGGTGGTTTGGGGTCACAATGAGGAAGAGGGGTTTCAATGCCTTTGTTACTAATAAGCAAAGCAGCATGCAAACTCACAGGCCACACCTGGGGCATCTGGTTGCAGCTACCCTGAGAGCCAGGCTCCCAGTGGGAATCCCAAATCCAGGACCAGCCAGGCTAAATCCAGTGGGCCCTGCAGGCTGGAAAAGGCTTGCTGTGTGACTCGAGGCCAGGAGCACAGCTTCTCTGGGCCTGTTCCACAGCTAAGGTGGAAGAGTGGTTGGGAGGGTCTTTAGCGGGAAGCTGGGAGGACATCTGCAGATACTCTTCTTGGTTTCCTCTGCCTGTGAAGGGAAAGGCTGCCCAGCCTGCAGGCCCAGCTGATCTAGGCAGGATCCTGTGTGGTAGCTCAAGAGGGGTGTCAGGATTGGGGGCAGCAGAGGGAGATGCACAGGGCATGGACAGATCTAGAAAGCTGGGTGGGTGGGTTCTCTCTCCTGACTCCACCACCAGTCAACTGAAGACTTGCGAAACTGTGTCTGAGTCTCAGCTTATTCCTCAGTGGGAGGAAGGGATTGGGTGGGAATCTCTGAGGGCCCTATTTTTTGCTGATCCATCTGGGACTGGCAATTCCAGCTTCCCTAATGGGAAGTGAGGCTGTGGATGGCTCCTGAAGCTGCCAGTTCTCAGGGACTTCCACGTTCTGGGAGTCTCCAGAAGAGGGTCTTTTACATTTCATTTACATGGAAACTTTAGAGGGACCTCTTTCTACCTCCAAAATTCTCTCAAGTTGAAAAATGATAGCAACCAGGAGCCAGGGAGGACCAAACAGAACTTCCAGTAACTTACTAACCACAGAAACGGTGCTGGAGATCTGGGGAACGAGACACACTGTATCTCTGGTCCTGATGCCCCCTCCTCTTCTAAGTGAGGCAGACAGTCCCTAAATGTATCGCAGTCAAAAGAATGCGCTTAAATTCAGCTCTGCTCTGCCTTGGCTGTGTGACCTTGAGCAAGTTAACTGTCCCTCTCCGAGACTCAGTTTCTTCGTCTTTCTAATGGGACCAGTGATCCCTGGTCTGGCAGTCTGGAGGCAGTGGTCTCCCCGATGAACCCGCAGAGGGGTTGCAGAAAGGCTTGGGTTCACCTTGGGACACGGGAGGCTGACACCGGGCGCGGCTTCTCCGGAGAGGTACGGGTTCCTGTGGGTAGGGCTGCTGGGGGACTCCTGCCCCAGCACAGCCCTTGGAACCCTTCTCCCCGCCCCGGCCCTTCCTCCTCAGCAGGGGCGCCACTGCGGGGCACACCCGGGCGCCCCCGGCCCGCCTCGGCGAGGGCGGGGCTTACGGGAAGGGGCGGGGCACGGTGGGCGGGGCTGTGCGTCCCTCGGAGGGGCGGGGCTTTGCCGACGCCAGACCCCGAAGGCAGTAGGGGCGGGGGCGGCGCTCGTCTCCGGTTACCTCCCCGCGGCCTCCCCCGCCCGGCCGGCTACTTTTTCCGTTTCCAAATTAACAATTGAAAACGCGGCGGCCTGAAAGGCGAGCAGCGGGCCAAGCGGAAAGTGTGAAGGTGCCGCCGCGTCCCCCAGGCCGGGGGCGGAGAGGGGGGACCCAATGCCACTGCCGCCCCGGTCTCGCCCACCCACCGACGCCAGGCGCGGGGCCTGCTCGCCCCAGGACCCAGAGGAACCCAGGCCCCCGAGCTGAGTCCTGATCTGATCTGGCCCCTGGTACCGTTCTGGCCAGGGTCGCAGGACCCAGTGCCCAGGCTCGGGGTGGTGCCAGCCCCTGAGGGGACATGGAGGGAGCGCTAGGGCTAGGTTTCCACTTTCGAGGCTGAGTGCCCAAGTGGGGCAGGTGCCAGGCAGCACCCTCACAGCACCATCCTAAAGGACTCTTGGAGTCAGGTAGTTTCACGTGTGACCTAAAGTGAGTCATTTCACCTTACTGAGACTCAGTTTCCTCATCTGGAAAATGGGGAGAGACGACACGTACAGATAGTGAGGAATAAATTACTCAATAGGTAGAAACTAGTACTATCTTTTGTGGATAATGATAATATTGAGTCCCAAGTCCCCTTCTCCCCTCCCATCATAGCCGAAGGAGTTGTCCACCAAGGGAGAATACTGGAGCTGAAGTCCGGTATTCTGATCCCCTCGCCTCCTCAGGACATCCCCTAACCCCACCTGACAGATAAAGAAATCAAAGTTGGATCCTTATAAAGGTCTCGAAGTCAGGAGTGAGTGGGAAGAACTAGGCCTGACCCCAGGTCCTGACCTGGAGGCCCAGGCTCTTTTTTACAGAGACAGGTGGTCCCTGGGGCAGGCATCCTGAGCATGGGACCCCTTACACTCTCTCATTGTCCAGAGAGGTGAGTGCTGACACAGGGCAGCCGGAACAAATGAGGAGGTAATGGGGAAGAGTCCCTGTTCCCAGGCATCTGGCCCAGACACAGAGTGCCAGATGGTAGACACAGGGGATAGATACAGTTCCTGGTCCTCCCACCCCCCCCATGATGTAAGCTTCATGAATGCAGGTACTTGATCTCGTTCCTACTTTCTCTCCAAAACCTAGTGCAGGGCCTGGTGCATTGTGGTTCTCAGTAAATGTTGAGTGAGTGAATGAATAAATGAACGAATGAGTGGTCTGGCCAGCTGGGAAAAGCCTCTTATACAACTGTGACCTCTTGCCTGGCTCCTTGTGCGAAGTGGCCTGCTTTGGGGAGGGGTGTTAGGGTGAGCGCCCCTCTTTCCAGTCTGGAGACGTTGGGCAGTGGAATAGCAGAAGAAGAAGACAGAAACTGAGACAGAACAAAGGAGGAGGAGACAGGAGATGTGGCCCCAGAAAACAGAGTTAAGATCACCTCTTTCTTCCTAGCCCCCCAAGTCCCACTCCTGGCCAGCCCAGGACTCACCCCCATTCCCCTTCCCCCCAGCCAGCCTCTTCACTGACCACCATAATTCCAGCCCCCCATCCCCAACTCCAGTCCACTTACCTTGCAGTCTGAGTGGCTCATCCTCAGCCCCTACCCCATTTACAATCCTACAACAGCTTCTTACTGTTACAATAGAAAATCCAAGCTCCTTAGACCAGCGTTTGAGGCTGTACACACACCCTAAGCCCCAGCCACACTTGACTTCCCCACTCCCTGTACATTTCCACCTTGGTGGCTTTTGTGCTGTCTCCCCTCCTTGGGCTGCCTCTTCCACTCCATCAATCCATGGTCTGCTTTGAATAGAAGAGCTCCTCTAGCTCCTGGTTAGGATCCCAGGGCCCCTATGGGCCCTCTCAGGAGCCCCTTGTCGCTCTATTCTACAAGAGTGAGAGTGTTCCTACCCGCTTACTCCTCACTGAGATCCATCCCTCTAGAGCAAGGCCAGTCTGGCTCCTCCACATCCCCCAGGCTGGCCCCAGTTGATGCTCAGACAGTATCTGGGGAGTGAACAGAAAGACCTTGAGCTTCAGTGAGTGAGACTTTCACACTGTCCTGTGAAGCCTGAGAGTTCTCGGTAAGGCTGTCTTGGGGTTGCTGAGGTAAGTGGTTGGGTGGGTGGGTGGAAGGAGGATTGATGCAAGCTCATCCCTAACTCTGGTGAGACTGGGGTGAGAGTACAAATGGAGACCCACATGCCATAAGTTTAAATATTTAAAAGTTTCAATCAAGTTAACAAGTTGTTAAATAAAATACGCTTTATCCTTCCTGACACATGTACCTTCACAATGATCTGGAAGGACAGGTTTGAATTTTAGTTCTTGGGCTCCTTGGAATCCCATGCTGGAATCTGGCAGGGAAGGGAGAGCCAGCCCCTGCTACCCTCCGATCCTCAGATTCTCTTCCCACACTGGGCCCATCCCTCCCCAGGAGGGGCCTTGGGTACACTCCTGGGGGTGCCTCAGCCTGCTCTTCCAGGCTCTTGCCATGCCCACTGCAAACAGCCGCCCTTGAGCTTAGGTGTACTCTGACAGCCCCTGGGATGGTGAACTGGAGAAGGTCCCATGCAGACCTGGAAATAGGCATAAGTAGTTGGCCAGGGAATTCCAGGGTTACCTGGAATGTGTTCTAGAACAAGGAGGATCATGTACAGGCTCTGGGTCAGTATGCCAGGGCCATATAGGCTGAGTGGGTCCCAACCCATGAGTCCACCCAGAGCAAACCTGCTTTGATCTGTTTTATATACTGTGCTTCTGTGTCAGGTGTCATTCAAAGAACCAGATCTATGGCTTAAAACAGTTTGAAAAACTCGAATCTAGATCCTACCCGATACTGAACATGGGAAGCTGGGGTTACTGGGAGGCCAGTGACTACATTCAGGCAGAGGGTTGGAGCAAATCCAGGACGCAATCCCAGGTCTCCCTCATGGAGGCCAAGGCCTGGGAGCACGCTTCTGATCAGTAAGACCTAGGCCTCCAATGGGACAGTCCACCAGGAGGTGGTGAGTGCCCAGTCCCTGGTGGGGGCCAGCGGGCCTGCTGCTGGGGCCTCCTTCCATGACAGGGGGCTGGACCATCAACTCAGGTCGCCCAGCTCATGAGTAGAGAGGCCAGACCAGGCCAGAGAAGGAGAGGGAGTCCTGGTATAAACAACCGTGGGGGGACCAAGATGTTTTCTCGTCTCCCAGGCGACAGCAGTGTTTACTGCCTAGCGAGGAGGGGGGCATGGCCCACACATTTGCCTCCCTGACTTGTAGCCAAATTTTTCCAGGAAGGGGTGGCCCAGGATGAGCCCCAAACACTCCTGCTCTGCACCCCAATTATCTTCCCCCAACTCTGTTCCAACATGTTTCCTAAACCTCCCTGACATCGCCCCCATCCTTCAGTCCCACATGCTGTGTAGCACTGCACCTCCATCAGTCTGGAATGTCCCAGTGTTGCCCCCTAGCTCCTAATTCTGCTCGCAGAGTAGGAGGGTGGGGGGCAGGGTCAGGACAGAGGAAGGCCCCAAGCAGAGGAACTGGGTGTGTGCCAGGGATCTGAGCTGGGGCTGCTGGGCATGGGGCAAGGACAAACTTCTCCCACGGCCCTGGCCAAGACAGAGGGAGGGCTGCAGCCCTCGGATTAGGAGAGTGCAAATCCCTCTCCCCAGCCCAGTGCCCACCCCATGCCTGTCATGTGAAGGGCATTAGATGACCAGACCCCAACTAGGGAGGGGCTGGCAGGTGCCCACATAGTCACGCCACAGCTGGCTCCTTTGCCCAGGCAGCCAGGCCTAGGAGAAAAAACCCTTGATGCAGGAGGGCAAGTGGCAAAGTCCCCTTCCCCCACGGGGCAGCAGCTGCAGCCAGGTCCAAACACAGGGGCATAGAGGTTGGTGTGGCTTGAGTTCTAGCCAGCAGCCCAGCCCAGCTTCCATATACATACACACACCCTGCTCAGCTGATGATCAGCCTTGTTGAGACACCAACTGATTTTCACTGAGAGCACAGGCTCAAAAATGGGGCTGTGTCCATAAGGGGTCCTAGACAGGCACGTGGACCCCTGGGGTCACGCCCTGAGTCAGCCATTTCTCAGCTGAATAACCTTAGGCAAGTCAGTTCTTCTTTCTGACCCTCAGCATAAAATAGCGTAATAATATCTTCCTCCAAGATTGTTACATGAATTCAGTGGGATTCATTGAACAAACAATAATTAAAGCCCACAGTGGGCACAGCATGCCTGAAAGGGCTTTGTGCACATCAGTGGGAGAGGGGACCTCCTTCCCAGTACAGGTAATATTTTGGACCCTGAGGCTAAGGCTCAAGATGCAAAAAACATCAGCCCAAGACCATCCAGAGGTTGCCTAAGCCCAGGCCAGCCCCTGTGAAGCTCTGCAGAAAGGTTTCACTGTTAGGTATCATTATTGGAGACACTAAGATGCTTGGACTGAGCCTGGTTCTGGGCTGGGCTCTACTGCTGCCCTGTTCTGAACCTGCTTCCCTCTCAGAAGAGTGAGGGGCTGGGTGACACCAGTGATTTCCATACTCTTGAGCTTCAAGGAAAAGAGCTGGGGCTGGCTGAGCGGCCAGGACTCTGCCCCTTCTCCAGGGTGTCCCTCCATTATCTGGGTCAAATCCCAGTGTACCCTCTTGGAGCCATTTTAAGGCCACTATTCTAGGCACCCCCATGAACCCCAAGCCCATATCCCCAGACTGCCTTTCCAGACAGCCTCACCGCCTGCACCTACTCTCTCTGCGTCCAAGGCCACACCCCACACACCCCCCAGCTCCCAGCTCAGCCACACACACCTCCCCCCAGGCTAGAGTTTGCATAAGCAGCTGAACTTTCCCTACAGGCAAAGTCCTAGGGCTCTCGGTCAGGTTGGGCCAGGCCCTGGGCGGGCGGGTTGGTGGACAGCTCTGGAGGAGGCACTCTGGGGGCTGGGCCCTGGGGGGAAGGTACAGGAAAAGGAGTACAAGCTGATGGCATCCCCAGGGCTCCTTGCCAGTGTCCTTACCCCTCCAGCATCCTCCTTGCCAGTCCCAGAAAGGAGTTTCTAAAACACGAACCTGCTGTTACTCCTGACATCGCTTCCTTCCCATCACCCTCTCAGGAGGCTGCAGCTCCCCAGCACGGTGTCCTCCCTGCCAAGCCTGGCCCTGTCACATCCCAGCCTCTTCTCCAGATACTTCTTGCCTCCTCTAGGATCCCGCTCTTCTGACTTCTTGCTGTTTTGAAATGCCCTTTTAAGCCTCACTTCTGGGTCTCTGCCTGTGCTATTCTGTCTGAAACACTGTTCCTTGCTCCTTTTAGCCTGGCTGACTCCTACTTCTACGCATCCTTCAGATCTCAAGGCTCTTCCTCTGGGAAGCCTTCCCAGCCATGCCCAGTTTGGGGCTGGTCTTAGCCTCCTGTGCTGGGCTCCCACAGGACTCCGTGCTGCCTGGACAGTGGCACTTATCGCCCTGCCTGGTAACTGCTGGCTTCTTAGCCCATCTCCCCCAGGTAGCAGGGGTAGGGGTAGGTCTGATTCACTGCTCTGTCCCCAGAGTCTGGCATAGGGCCTGGCCCAGAGGGACTGGCATAATCAGCTGAACTTCATTTAGAAGGGAAGTTTTCTCAAATGAAAGGACGAGAAGGAAGGAATGAGTCCCCAAGGTAGAATCAGGGTGGAAGCAGGATCTTGAACTTTATTTATTTATTTATTGAGACAGAGTCTCACTCTGTTATCCAGGCTGGAGTATAATGGGGTGATCATAGCTCACTGCAACCTCCATCTCCTGGGTTCAAGCGATTCTTGTGCTTCAGCCTCCCGAGTAGCTGGGGCTATAGGCTCATTCCACCATGCCCGCATAATTTTTTTGTATTTTTAATAAAGATGGGGTTTCGCTATGTTGGCCAGGCTGGTCTCAACCTCCTGACCTCAGGTCATCTGCCTGCCTTGGTCTCCCAAAGTGCTGGGATTACAGGCGTGAGCCATCCCAGGACCTTGAACTTTAAGGCTCAACTGCTCCTCATATCACCAGGCAGACACAGTCGGGTGAGTTAAGTGGGTGAGATCACAGCCTCTGGAGCTAGACTCTTAGGGTTACAATCCTGGCCCTGCTATGTGTACCCGGGCAAGTCACTTAACCTCTTTGTGCTTCAACCTCCTCATCTGAAAAGGAGGCATAACAACAGTATCTACTTCATAGTGTATTGAGAGGAAAACATGACAGGAGGAGGGGCAAGCTCTCGGAGCAGCATGTGGCCCACAGTAAGCACTCAGTAAGGTTCTGCTATTATTACCTTTGTTATTATTTATTGAGATCCAGAGCAGAGAGGGAGGCTGGGACTCAGAGAGGGAGGTGACTGCTAGAGACTGGCCAGCAGGAACGTGTCTCTTGTCTTCCCACCCCAAGCCGGTATCCCTGATGTGCACTGATTACCCCCTTGGCCCCCCACCACAGTCCTGCAAATGTTTCCACCCTCTCCTGTCACAGAATCGTTGCACACTCGGCCTCTCCAGGCACTCCGTTGTCTGAGCTGGACCCAGAAAACTCCCAACCTCTTGGGCACTCCCCACTTCTGGCTATGTGACAAGGGCAGTGTGTCACCTTTAAGCTTCAGTGTCATCTTCTATACAATGGGGATAGTGATAGGACCTACCTCATAGGGCTCTTGGAAGGATTAAATGAAGCAGCGTGTGAAAAATATTTAGCACAATACCTGGTAGAGATTAGACTATGAATCTTATTACTCAGTGTCAAAGTCTGTGCTTAGAACTCTAGCCTGGGCCGGCTTCGTGCATTCTTTTCCTAGAGTTCCTTCACCAGGCCTCCAGCCTGGGCATCTCTAAGCTGCCCTCCAGGGGAGGCTGAGGAAAGGAATTGCTTGTGTGGCCACCCTGCTTTTACAGGGCCTGTGGCATTCCACCTGTCCACCTTCCCCCATATGTCTTTTCCTCAGGGCTCAAAGCAGTGCAAGTGAAAAGTGAAAGGGGGATGAGGGGCCCAGGACCCTAGAGAAGTGGGAACTTGTGATGGCAAGAGAAGAATAGTAAAACCAGGGCCGGGCACGGTGGCTCACGCCTGTAATCTCAGCACTTTGGGAGGCCAAGGTGGGAAAATTGCTTGAGCATAGGAGTTTGAGACCAGCCTGGGCAACATAGCAAGATCCCCCCTCTACAAAAAATTTAAAAATTAGCCTAGTGCCGTGACGTGCACCTGTAGTCTCAGCTACATGAAAGGCTGAGGCAGGGAGACTGCTTGAACCCAGGAGTTCAAGGCTGCAGTGAACCATGATCACACCACTGCCCTCCAGCCTGGGTGAAAGAGTAAGACTCTATCTCAAAAGAAAAATAAATAAATAAAACCACCACAAGCCCCTGTTCTTCACAGCACTTTGCAGTTTACCAAGCACTTGCCATAGGAGACAGCCCCGTGAGGTGAGCAGGGAGACATGGCAATTGTCCTTCTATGTATAAGGAAGCTGGTGCCTCAGAGAGGTTGGGTCACCTGCCTGGCATCTCACAGCCTCCAGTAAGCAGAGGCAGGAGCTGAGCCCCAGTTTGCTGCCTCTTGGTCCAGTGCCCCTTTAACTGAGGGGTGAGCCCTTGATTCTGGCTGATCTGTCCCGCACCTGCCCACCCACCCAATCCAATCTTAGAAAAGAGCCCTGGGTGGGTCCTCGCTGCAAAGTGCGGGGCCTGAGGCTCCTCTGTCCCCTGATCCCTCCGTCCCCAGCAGACTCCCCTCTCTTCTGGCTCCGCAGCTCAGTGGGAGGAGCAGGGTTGGTTGGCGTCCAGACTCGGATTTCACGCACCACCGGTAAAATTTCCAAAAACACTTTGGGGACTGCATAAGGTTGTCACCTTTTTATTTTGCCAAGTAAGGACATTTTTCCCCCAGCCCATCATTTCATAAAAGAAAGGACATCATCTCATACTAAAAGACAGTCCTTTGAATGGAATAAATTTAGCTTTATGAAAGAGTCGCCACACCATCCTTATGCTCGGTTTTGCCTTAGGCCACTGAAAACTGCCTTGGGTCAGCTGGCGAGGCTGAGAACCATGTAGAGCTCGGACTTGGCCCTGACACCGACATGGGTTTGAGTCCTGACTCAACCACAGTCAAGCTGTGTAACTTCGTATGTGGTATTTCTCTTCTCTGAGCCTCGGTTTCTTGTCTGCAAAATGGGAACAATAATAGTGCCTGCTACCCAGCAGGTACTAGAAAAACCAGATCACCTCACGTCTGCAGAGCACTTGCTCAGAAAGAGTCAAGCCCTGGTTCCCATCCAGTGGTCCTACTCTGGCCTGTCACTGCATCTGGCTCCCCACTGCACGCAGGGTAAGACCCACCTCTACAGCCTGTCAATCAAGGCTCTGTACTCTGCAGATCTCAGGGCAAAGGGGTGAGGAGAAGGGAGTCCCCTCTCAAGGCCTTTGCTCCGCTGTTCCCTCCACCTGGAGCTCACTTGGGATAAAAATCACGAGTACCCACAGTGCTCCACACAGAGGACTGAAGGGTCTTTTCTCCACTTCTCTCTAGTTGGCAAAACCCTTCTCATCCTTACCACTTGGCCTCAATGCCACCTTCCATCCTTCACTCAGCAAACATTCACTCATTGCTGACCACTTGCCAAGAACTCTGCTCAGACCCCGCCCACCCAGTTCTCACAGTCCCATGCAGAAAAGCAAAGAACACACAGGGCTGGGTGAGCAGAGCCCTGGGGGCACTGAAGGACCCTCAGTTGAGCCTGGGGGTGATGGGGATAGGGAGGACTCTCAGGAAGAGGTGGTGCTCACATTGGGACTGGAAGGATGAATAGGAGTTAGCTTGATGATGCAGCAGGCGGGAGATGGGAGGGAGTTGCAGGTGGAAAGAAAAGTACGGGAGCACTGAACAGCGCAATTCTTTGGGACACTGTAAGTCATTTCTCAGGTGAGGAGCAAAGGATGCTTGTGTGGAGGGCGTTTCTGACTTGGTCACTGGGGGTAGGGGAGTTGCTGTCAGGTGGACTGAGGAAGGAGGGCAGGTTTGTAGGCAGATGCTGAGTTTGAGATGCACAGGGGATGGGGAGGAGAGGTGTCAGCAGGCAGGAGGCGCAGGGTGGAGGCTGTCATCATAGGGGTGGCCCCTGATGTCATAGGAGTGCGTGAGACCATCCTCTGAAACTATGTACAGAGAAGAAGACTTGAGACAAAGCCCTAGCATTCAAGGGGCAGAAAGAGGAGGCAGAGCTGCTGATAGAACCAAGAAGAAGGAGCCAGAGAGGCTGGTTTGAGGAAAGCCAAGGGGGGTGCTTTCAAGAAGGACCCAGCAGGTGGCCATGGTAGCTCCCGAGGCAAGAGGATCACAAGAGGATGGCTTGAGCCAGGAGCTGGAGATCAGCCTGGACAACATAGCAAGACCCTGTCTCCAGAAAAAAATTTTAAAAACTAGCCGGGTGACTTGGAGTGCACCTGTAGTCCCAGCAACTTGGGAGGGTGAGATGGAAGGATCACTTGAGCCCAGGAGGTTGAGACAGTGATCATACTGTCCAGCTTGGATGAGAATGAGACTCTGCCTTAAAAAATAAAAAAAAAGGCCCCACGGGGGCCCCTTGGGGGGACAGGATGGTAGATTGGCTAAATGCATGCGTCCCAGAGAGGCATATGCTGGGTTCGAATCCTGCCTCTACCACCTGTCAGCTCTGTTGACTTTGGGCAAGTCATTAACTTCTTTATGCCCTAATCCCCCTGTCTGTAAAATAGGGCAAATTTATTTTTTTTTTAGAATACAGAGCATGGAGGGTAGGGACTGATACCCCACCCAGCCTCTGTGTATCCCCATGTTGTACCTCCCTCCCTCTGCTGGGCCGTGGGCCACACTGTCCTCTCCCCATTCCCTGTCTCTCCCACCAGACTGCCACCAATCTCCAGAGGCTGGAAAATGAGATGAGTGAATGAATTCACCCAGAGAACAGGCAGCGGGGAGGCAGCATTTCCCCCATGTTACCCCAGTATAAGGAGGGAAGGTGGAAAAGGCCCGCATGTGGGCTGTGTCCTTGAGCCAGGTCCCCTCTAGTCTCAGTTTCCCCATCTGTGAAATGAAGCCCATGGATCTGCTCCAGCTCTGAGGCCTGAGGTTCTGTATAGCAGGAATACATGGAGAGAGGATGGGGGAATAAAGGCCTATTCCCGACCTGCTGGTCCTGCCTCTAAGGGAGGAAGTTCCACAGGGTCTGAATCCCTACTGTGCCCAGGGGCTGGTCCCTCCAGTAGAGAGTGGTAGCCGGGCCAGGATGGGCAGGAGTGAAGGCGCCTGAGATTGTGCTGACAAAGTGGTTCCTGCTTTCCCTCTTTCTCTCCCTGCCCCCCCTCTTTCTCTCCCTGCCCCCCCTC
>NW_022437002.1:12721646-12733819 GCF_009761245.1 Sapajus apella | reverse complement strand
CCCTCTTTCTCTCCCTGCCCCCCCTCTTTCTCTCCCTGCCCCCCCTCTTTCTCTCCCTGCCCCCCCTCTTTCTCTCCCTGCCCCCCCTCTTTCTCTCCCTGCCCCTTCCCCTCCCAGGGGACAGCCAAGCCCAGCAAAAAATAAAGTCAAAGACAGCAACCTGGACAGGCCTGAGGCTCCCAGAGACAAGCAGCAGGGAAGGGGCAGCGGCCTGTGACCCTCCCACCACTGCCTAAAAGCCAGTGGGTACCCGATGTGATGCCTACCCTCACCCCACCCCCCGCCAAAGCTGGGCTCAAAGGAAACAGGCATCCCCCTCCGTCGTTTGCACTATGGAAGTAGGGAGCCATTCCTTGCTTGATAGGGACAATTCGAGTAAATGTTGTCCAGCACATCTGGACAGGGGTCTCCACGTTTTTGGAACAATACCCGAGGGAGTCTCATTCACCTCCTGGTTCTTGGGCAGTCCTTCCTGCTGTCTGACCTCCATCTCTTCTGCTTCAATGGGAACCATGCTCCATTTATCTCCAGTCAGCTTTCCTCCAGTCCCACCTTCCCGGCCTGGTTGTCCAAGGAATCTCAGGAAAGTGTGCCTTAAGATTTTCCCTGCAGCCTTAGGCTAGAGACCCCGCTCCACCCACTGTTCCCCAAATCTCTGGGGGTAGAAGGTGAGGAGGGAGGGAATCGTTAAGCTCCTTTTGTCTCCCTCCCTCAGGCACTGCTCATGGATTCCCAGACCAATTAGGCTGCTGCCTAGGGCTGCCCTCCTGTTCCTCACCCCTCCCCTGTACCAGCCCCCAGGGCACGCAGCTCCTGCCCCAGGGACAGGGTTGCCCAGGAGCCTGGAGTCCTGGGGGCTCTGTGTAGCCCCTGAGGTCTGCTCAGCACCCTCTCTCCAGCCCCTCAGAGCCTCCACTGGGGGCAGGCAGCCTCCTGAGTGCCCTGTGAAGTGGCACCCTGCCCACGCTGGAAGAGAGCACCCTACCTGCCACCCTATGAAGCTCAAGGTCCTGAGACAGCAGTTTCTCTCATTCACCCGGCATGACTGTGTGTCAGGCAGCCCTGAGAGGTCCACTTTCCTGTTAGGCCCATTTTGCAGAAGAAGATACCGAGGCTCAGGAACTGGGGTGGAGTGGGGGTGGGCACCTTCCCAGTAAGCTTGGGACTGAGACCTCCCAATCTCCCTTGGGATTCCTTACCCTCATTCCCCGCAATGATTTGCTCAGGTGAGAGTGGGAGAGTGCCCTCCTCTCCCGGGAGTCCCTGGCTGTCTCTCTGGGCATCATGGCTCTACTTTTATCTCCCTGGGGCCACGCCAGCTGCCAGGGTTGGACCAAGAGGCCCAAACTCAGACACACAATGGCCTCTGGCACACACCACCCTCCCCATAACTCACAGACACACAGCTGCACACAGACCAGACCTCTTTCCAAACGTCTCCCTGTGAGAAGAGGCAGCCTAGTGGTCCTGGCAGACTCTGCCATCTCCTCACAGTGGCCCCCAATCCCCTACCCTGCCAGGCAGGCCATAAGCAAGGTCTGGCTCCCTCTGGCTCCCTAGTCCTGGTACAGAGCTGATGCTCTGTAACTGTCTGTCAGTTGAAGGAAGAAACAAACCAATGAGCCTTCTAGACAGCCAGGCTGGGGTCCATTCCTGAGCTGGGTCATGTCCCCTGACCCAGACTCACTGTGCTTAACTGTGACACGAGGAAGACAGCGCCTACCTGATATGATGGCTGTGAGGGTTACACGAGAGAATGTAAGTCAGACTCTCCAGTGGGCAGGGCCCACGCGAGGCCAAAAAGACACAGCCTCCGCTCCCATGGACACAGGCAGACACAGCTCCTACTCTCTCCAGAGCACGCCCAGACATATTCACCATGCTGAGCCCAGCATGCCTGCCACTCTTCTCCCCGGAGGAGGGGAATGAGTACAGTGATGACAGGGTAAAAATAACAGTAATGTTCATGGCTAACAGTGCCCAGTAGTGTCCAGTGCCTTATCTCGTCCAGTCCTGACAATCCTAGAGGGAGGTATTATGATTATTCCCATTTTTCAGTTGAGAAAACTGAAGCCCAGTTAGGTAACTTGCCTAACTGAGGTTAGATAACTTGCCCAAGGACACATGAGTGCTAAGGCTAGAACCAGGAAGGAACACAGACCTGTCAGCCTGGAGCCCATGCTCTCTGCTCCCTGCAGGGCAGCTTCTGGAGAAAAGAAAAGTCCCTGCTATTTCCCCACCCCCAGCCTCTCAACTCCCACACTAGGAGCTGCCCCTAGGGCAGACGCGCAGAATTCCCTGCAGCGGCGGGTGGGGGCCAGTGGGGGGTGGGGGGGGTGGGGGTGATAAGCTCGGAGAAGATCGGACCTTCTCTAGAGACCCACATTGGTGTTAGGTATGTAGGAGGGAGTCCGGGAAGTTCCCCAGCAGCCTCCTTTGTGGGCAGGGGCAGGGCCTCGGCCGTCCTCTTTTCCTGCTCCCAGGCAGTTCCAGCTCCTTTGACTGGCTGAGAGCCCGAAATTAATCATCCACTCAAAGTGCTACCATCAGCCCAAGAATAATCCTCTTGAAACACTCCTGGCCCCAGTATCCCAAGGATAAGGGCTTCAGCAGCAATAGGGATTGAAGTGAGGCATCCAGCAGGCCGTCTTCAATGGAAGAATGAACGTACTATGGAGTTGGGGTGGGGTGGGCAGACAGTGAGAGCTTGAACCTGCTCCAGAGACACCAAACAACTCCAGAAGAAGGAGGCAAAGGATTGTGAGGGGGGGATGCAAGAGGGAGGAGGAAGGCAATGTAACAACAGGATAGTCTCCCCAGCTTCTTACAAAGACCAAGCAAAAGGACTGGGGCTGAAAAACAGCAGCACAAAAAATTTGGGTCACACTCAAAGACTTTCCCAATCACAAGGCAAAAGTTCTTAAACACCCATCTCCCCTATTGGCTGGGGTTAGGAAAATTGTTATCTGAAGTCCTGATCTGGGAGACAAAAAGCTTGGGTTCCTGACACTGACTCACTAGGTGTGACCTTGGATGAGGAGCTGTCCCTTTCTGTGTCTTGGTATACCCAGCAGTGCATCACAAGGTCAGATGGAAGGACCTCCAAGGGCCCTCCAGGAGGAGCAAAGGCCAGCAAAGTTCTAGAAAGCCAGCCACACGCTCCTCCATGGTGCTGAGGCTGCCCTCCAAGGTGGCTACACAAATACACAGAGACCCGCAAGGTGAGCCCTGCAGTTGTGTACAGGTGAAGGCAAAAACTCAAAAACAGGAGCAAGCTTTGTTCTGTCCTAGGGGTCTGGGCTGGAGCCACAGACCCGGATGCATGTCTACGGGTGTCGGTGAAGTCAGGGAAGGAGGGGCAGCTGTAAACCAGAACTCCCCTTGTTGGACCGACGCCGCGTGTGTGTTGTGCATGTATGTCGGTGTTGCAGTGAGTGCATGTGCGAGACATGCAGACAGGCACGCAGCAGTGACAAGGGTCTACAACTAAAACGTGGCTGCACTGGGAGAGGCTGGCAGTTTCCACTCAATTCCACAAAAGGCCATCACTGCCCACCCCCTGCTGACTGCATGCGGGGTGCTGGGGATGGACGGACAGATGGCACAGGAGTGCTGCTCTTGAGGAGCCCGGGCTTGGGGTGCGGCTGGCTGAGGCTGTGGCGCCAAGAGCAACGGCTCCTAGTCAGCCCCTGCTCCCGCATGAGGCTCTTGTACATGAACTGAGTGGCCTCTGCTGAGTCCCAGTTTCCCCATCTGTCAAATGAGGAGGATAACAGTGCCCACCTCACAAGGCTGTAGAAGGACACAATGAGACCGGTTTAGAGAGAGCTCAGTGAGGTGCCCTGTGCATAGCTGGTGCCGCACACACGACCAGAGATTTCAGTTCAGACTCCGAGAGCCAAGCTCGGGGGCCACTAGGAGAAAACAGTCCCTGACGGGGAAGCAGGAGTCCTGGGGTCTGGTCCGCTGTTTCTGCTACTCATTTCCCACATGACTTTGGTCTCCAGAGCCTCAGTTTCCTTACAAGTAAAGTGGGACTGTCAAAATGTGAGGACCCACTGACCTATTGGGGATGCCTGAGGGTTCTGGGGACCATTTGCTGGGATAATTTCCAACCCAGGCGATGCTCTTTCTCAGATGGCCAGGATGGGAGGTCAGGGGGCGCTGGGGTTAGCAGTCTGAGGGCCCCAGAAGCTGCCGCCACCTCCTCCCCTCCCCATTCCCACAGCTTCTGACCCCAGGGACAAGGCTGAAGGAGGATGTTTACAGAGCCGCAAACCTTCACATAGAAAAAGTCTGCTGGCGCTGGGGGCTGGGAGCGGCAGGCACGCGGCTCATGGTGGCTGAGGGAAGATGGAGGGAGATAGGGTCTTGCGCAGCCCCCTCCAGCCTTCTGACTTCAAGGGAAGCTGGAGTTGCCTTCAAGAGGGGCAACAAGGGGGCAGCGAGCATTACCCCCAAGGGCTCAGCAAGCAGGACGGGCCCTAAGGTGGTATTGCTTAAAATTCAGAGAGCAGGGTCTGTGAAAGCTTGAGGGCTTAAATCAGGGACTGGGGCGTAGGAGGGGGCTGGGGCTTGGTGACCGGACTGAGGGTCTAGAGAGAGAGAGAGAGAGGCCCAGTGGCCCCTCATTCTGGATCCCAATAGGAGAAGACAGGAGTCAGCAATCCACTCTTCCCAGAGGTCCCAGCTGCCACAGGACAGGCAGAATCCCGGCTTGTGCTCCAGGCAATCTCCCACCTCTAGGAGCCAGAAAGATACAGGTTCTATGTGGGGACCAGAAGGGCCCAGCTGGCAGACAAGAGGGAAGTGTACCCTTGGGCAAATGGGCTCCTCTCACCCCAGCTCCCTCCCTCCTAAGCCCTTCTCTCTCTCTCTCTTTCTCTCTCTCTCTCTCTCTCTCTCTTTTAATTAGACGGGATTTCATCCTGTCACTCAGGCTGGAGTGCAGTGGCGCCATCATAGTTCACAATAGCCTAGAATTCCTGGGCTGAAGCGATCCTCCCACCTCGGCCTCCCAAGTAGCTGTGACTATAGGTGTACGCCACCATGGTTGGCTGATTTTTAAATTTTCTTGAGTCCGGGGTCTCACCATGTTGCCCAGTCTGGTCTAGAACTCCTGGGCTCAAGTGATCCTCCCACCTCAGCCTCCCACAGTGCTGGGATTACAGGCCAGGGCCACCGAGCCCTGCCCAGAGCCCCTCTTGCAGGCTCTTCTGCTGGGGTCCCTCCTGCCACAGTACGTCTCTGGGAAGGGGGTCCTAGCTAACAGCACTCCCTGGACTCCCCTCACTTGGGCTGCCACTGAGGGAGATTGGGAAGAGGAGAAAGGATTTGACCAAAAGTATAGTGGGCGGGCTGAGTCCAGCAGCAGGAAGTACTTCCCGGCAAGACCCCGAAGTGTGACTGAGAAACCCCACATCTGGAGCTCCTCAAAAACAAGAGAGACCTTCTGTGTGGGCCCCCACCCCCAACCCTAATAATAACAACCATCTCTCACACTCAGATGGGCCTCCGCAGCTTACCAAGCTCTTTCCCACTCCATTAACTCATCCAAAAGAGAGCCACAAGGTTGGGGTTTCTATCCACTTTGATGACCTACAGACCTAAAGCTCAGAGAAGCCCAGCGATCCACCCAAGGTCACAAAGCACACAAGAGGTGGGGCTCCCGACACCTCCACCCTCTTTCACCTCTAAGATGGGTGACCAATTCCCTGAGATCCCTAAACACCAGGGCGCTTTCACACCACACTTCCTCCCCCAGAGGTCCCAAGGCATGCCCTGGCCCTGGGCTCCCAGGGACAAGTGGTCAGGACAAGCGCGGCCCTGGCGAGGGCATTTCCTGGCATCTAGAAAGGGCAGGATGTGGGGCAAAGGTACCAGTGGATTTAGCTCCTGGAGAGGAAGGAACGGTTCTTTCAAAGGAGGCAACGACAGCGGTTGACCAGGGGACAGGAGGCGGGTCCTTCACCTCCACTGACCCTTTCGGGGGCTGAGGCTGAGCCTGGGGGATGAGGACCCACCTCAGAGCCCTATTGGCTTCGCCAGGCCCAGTCATGCCTTGGAAAAGTCACTTTCCAAGTGGAGCCCACGGAGGGCACAGTCGTTCTCTGGGGGTGTCTCACCCTCCTTGGGCACCCAAGGGGGTGGCCCTGCAGCTGCTTCTCAGGAGCAGTACATCTCCCCTCAATTCCACCAGCCCTGGGCCTTACTCACTCAAAGGGCCTCTTTATAGCCACAAATATTCATTCTAGGCCTCCCATTGGGCACTAAGGGCTGGGCTACTCCTAACCGTTGACCCTGAACCAGAGAGTTTGACCTCATGTCCTGAGCAATTTCAACTCTCTGCTTGGCCAAGCCCAGCTGAGGTCTCTGCACAGAGTCAAGGCTGCCACCCCCATCCACTTAGTGCTGTGCTCTACCCCAGCCCCTCCCTGTGCCCCATCTTCCTCCCCTTCACCTCTGAAATTCTGTGGGCCCAGTTCAGATGGGGCATAGGCAGGCCAGCAGGCACCCAAGGGACAGGCTGGAGGACAGACTCAGAGACAGGTGGAAAAGACAGGCAGAGGAAGAGTGGACAGTCAGGTGGACAGGCGGATAGGCAGATGCAGAGACAGGCACCCGGATACCTGCACGGGCCACACAGACGGATGGAAACAGGCAAGCAGAAGGACTGCGACAGTTAGGTGAAGAGATGAGCAGACCGGCCAACTCGCACACAGGTGGAAACTCAGGCTGGCAGAGAGACAGCCAGGCCGGCAGGAGGACTGTGGGACAGTCAGGTGTGCAGGCAGGTGGACCACCCAAGAGACCCCAGCGCCAAAGGGCTCTTTCTGGCAGCAGCAAAAAGGGATTAATAGCTACACATTTTCCAGGTACCAGAGGTCTCTCTCAGGCACCTCTGAGCGTCCCAGTGTCAGGCCCAGCCCTTCAACTGATATCTGCGGGGCCTCTCATGTTCCCGGTTGGGCCAGGCCGTCCCCCAAGACTGAGCTCTGAGCTGCCAAAATTCACTCTTTGCATCCAAGAGGGGTCAGTGTTTTTGAAAGTTGTAGGAGCCTGAGGAGAGGGAGGATGGGGCCCCAGCAGCGTCAGTGTTTCCAAACCTACCCCTCTCCTCTTTCTTTTTCCCCTGGTGCTTAGAGCCAGGCCTGGTGCTGCCGGCCAGCAAGGCAGGCGAGCTGGGCCGAGCCGGCAGGGCAGGGCAAGGCAGGGCAGGGCAGGCAGGGCGGCCGCTGCTGCCACTGGGAAGTTGAGGGTGGAGGGGAAGACTGAGAGAAGACACAGATAAAGTCGGACACAGCATACGCGAGTGTCAGGGCCCAGGTGGCCCACAGTCAACTGGCCGGGGGTGGAGGGGAACAGAAGAGGAGAAGAGCATCCCTGAGGGGAGCCCTTCATAGCTCGGGGATAGGGAGCAGGTGACAGAAGCGTGTGGAAGCCAAGGGGTCCTCTTTGTGTCTGGGACACAGGGGGACAAGGGTGGGGAAGCGGGAAAGGGCGCCCACTACAGGGGTCCCAGACTTCCCCGAGCGGACTGGGGGCAGGCAGCTGGCCTTGGGGAGTACCTGGGACAGAGGAGCAGAGGTTGGCGGTCAGGATGGAAATAAGCAGCTTCGGTGCAGGGAGGTCAGAAGCGAGGTCAAGCAGGGGTCAGGCCTGGGAGATCAGGGCTTAGGGTCGGACTCGGACTCAGCGAGGGGATCAGAAACAGGGCTCAGGCCTGGGGGGAGAGACATGAGGGTCGGCCCTGAAGCAGGGGGGCTGAAGGCGGAGCCAGGGCGGGGCGGCCGTACCCCGGAAGGCCAGGTTGTAGGGGGGACACGCGGAGGGGCGCGGGGTCGCAAACTCACATGAAGACGTGGTAGACGAAGGCCCAGCCGCGGGGCCGCTCCAGCACGTTGTAGACCCAGTTCTGCAGGCGGCGGTAGCGCTTGTGCGCGGCCGAGGAGCGCTGGCCGCAGGCGGAGCCCGAGCGGGAGCCCGGCCCAGGGAGGGGCGCGCCCGGCGGCAGGGGGCTGCCCAGGAGGCCGAGGCGGCGCGGGGAGCCGCCCCCGCCCGCCTCGCCCTGTTCGCTCTGCACGGCAGTGAGCGCCACCAGCTCGGCGCGGGGGGCGTCCCCGGGCGGGGGGCCCAGGCCAAGGCGGCGCGGGGGGGCCTCGGCCATGGGCGGCGCCAGGCTGGGGGGGCCGGGGCCCGGGCACTGTCCGGGGCGGGGGCGCGCTCGGGGCGCTCAGCGGCGCATGGCTCCGACCCGGGACCCGCGGGGCAGCCCGGAGCGGCCGCGGGCGGCGGGAGCTAGGGGCCGAGCGGGGGCCGCGGGCGGGCGCTCGGAGCCTGGGGGCCACCGGAGCCCGCACTGACCGCCCGCTTCCCCGGCGACTGGGGCTGCTCTTTCCGACTCCAACTCTCTTATTACGCGCTCCATGCCGCTCGCCTTTCCACCTGCCACCGGCGCGCGCCGCTCACATGTCACCCTCCCCCGCCCCGCCCCTCCCCCGCCCGCCCCGCGGCCGCCTTCCCAAATCGGGAGGGAGCGAGCTAGCGAGGCGAGGCGGAGGGAGGGGACGCGCGGAGCAGGCGGCGGGGCAGGGCGCACGGGCGGCCGAGTTGGTGCCCGGGACGGACAGCGTAGCGGGGGCAGGCGGGGGGCCAGGAAGCCGGGCGCGTGCAAGTGGTGTCCCCGCCTGAGTGGGGCAGTGTGGCCCCCCAGGCCAGCCCGGGGGTGGGAGGCTTCGTGTGTGCTTGTGGAAAGTGGAGTGTGGATTTGTGGCTGCGGGCGGCCGGGGAAGGGACGCGGTGTCCCGTGGAGTTTAGGTGTGGACGGGTGGAGCGGCGTCTACTTGTGTGTGCAGGGTGGGGGCTGTGGGTCTGCCAGGTGGTGGGATGGAGTCAGCGAGGCGTGAGTTGTGGGTCGGTGCGGGTGGCTGTGAAGGTGGAGGTGGAGTCCGAAAGGGATGAGGTGTGTCCGTCGGGGTCGAGCCTTGTGTGCGTGGTGCGGGTGCTCGACGGGTGCCCAGTGCTGTGTGTGGCTGGGTAAGCAGCGGCGGCCGTCCTGCTCTCACCTGAAAAGCCTGGAGCCTACGGGCTGCTGGGCAGCACCAGGGTGTGCGGAGCACAATGGGCCTGGATGTGTCGATCTTTCCCCCTACCAACTGCCACCTCTGAGCATTCCCTTCATCGTGATGGAGGAAGAGCCGCACGGCCCAGAAGAGGGTCCTCCCCGATGGAGGGGCCTGCTCCCCTGCCTCACTCCCAGGTCAGGAAACCGAGTTGGGGCAGATGGAGTGTTGGGAGATAAGGTCTGAGCCAGCCTTAGCGGGGCCGCACACCCCTACCCAAGGCCCGCAGAATCCCTGCCAGAAAAGGGGAGACTTTGTCCCAGGGCACTCCCTCTCCAGGGGAAAGTTTTTCTTAGTGCCCGACCTCCATCTCTCTGGCTGTAGGGGGCAGCCCCTCTCCTTTAGCCTTCCCGGCCCCTGCACAGGCTTGGTAACTTGGGTTTCCCGATCCTCCTTCCCTCTTCCTCCATGGAAAGCTGCGGCCACACCAGCCGCTCCCTCTGCAGGCCCTGCCCCAGGGTAAGCCTTCCGCAGCAAACTCTTCCCGGTTCCTCCGGGAGGATCTCGAGGGACGAAGGCGAACGGGAGGGGCGGGGGAAGGGGCGGGTAGGCGAGCTCGATTCTCAGCTGTCAGCAAAGGCAGCATTGATCTGCTGAGCGCCAGTGAGGGAGGGAGGGAAGGAGGCAGTGCCATGGGCAGCCTGGGAGGGGGCTGCAGGGACCTGGGGGGGGGTGCACTAAGCTGGGCTTGGCAGTTGGCCCACACCCCTACCCCATAGTGATCCTTTCCCCTCTGCCTAGCCAGGGGTGCCCTCTAGGGTCTGACCTCTCTTCTGCTGCTTCTGGTCCAGATGTGCCCAGGGACAGAGCCTGGTGACCCCGGGTAGGTTATGCCGGGATCCTCTCCTGGAAGCTGGGGATGATTTCTGAACCCCAAGGCCCCACTATGAATGCAGTGCCTGGGTTGAGTTAATCCATATTCTACGAGCTGAAGATGGCACTCCCAAAATATGCGGCACTGTCCTCCCTCTGTGGAACCACCTGGCGGGTTCTTCTCAATCATGGATCCTGGAGGATGGGACTAAGGTCTGGGACATGAAAGGTGCACAGGAACGCAGTTGCAAGGGCCCTGGGGCTGTTTCCAGGGGGTCTTTTGGAGGCTCTTCTTCTATAGCAGAAATGGAACTTGAATTCAGGTTGCCTTTAACACTAGAATATCTGAAACTGGGTCTGTTCTGGGAAATCTAATCTTCAAGCTCAGCATCATCTCTGGATCCCATGGCTCTCTTCCCAGCTGGGGGACAACAAAGGTCCCTTCCCCTCCTTGTGAGGAGCCCTCACTGCAGGGAGAGTCTCTCATCATTCCCAACTCCAGCTCCAGATTACCTGCTCAAAGGCAGCAGAGAGAGGAACGAGACTGTGGTCACAGCCAGAGGGATGGAAGTTAGCTCTCACGAGGGACTTTCACAGGGCATAGAGGCCTGTTTCTCCTGCAGGTGTATGGGTTATGGAGGGACACAGAACTCTTCCTAAGGGGTGAGAGGGACAGGGAAGACGGTTCCAGAAGGTCACAGCAAATTTACTTGGCATGTGTGTGCACATGGAGGAGTGGAAGGGCCAGAGGAGAAAGTCCAGTTCAGAGAGGACAGGTGGCCACTCTGAGGGTCACCGGGTGGGCTTCCTGCCCCCATCCGGATTCCCAGGACATGACTGGGAGGGTGGACTTTCCCCACCACAGCCTTTAGTGACTAAGACACTTTTCTGAGCAAACAGCTGTCTCAGGCTCCCTCAATTGGCCCCTCTGCTGGAGAGGACTGGACACTGTGGTTCCCCACCCTCCTCCTTCCCTCTCTCCCACCTGTTCCCTTGACTCCACCCTCAGCAGTTTCCCTTCCACCCCCAAGCCCTGTCTCTGCCCTGGTAACACTGAGAAAACTTCCCTGCCCCACTGAGGAGACGCACTCACTGAGACGATGCACTCACTGAGACTCACTCCCATCTGGGCAAGTCCCTTCCCCGCCCTGGGCTTGTTTCCCCATCTGTGCAAGAAATGGGCAGGGCTCCAAGATCTCCTGTAATTCATCACTGTCCCCATCATCCATCAATGGAGCAAGTATTGACTGAGAGAAAGGGTGGGAGGGTGAGTGCTCCCATTTGCTGAGCACCATCTGTGTGCCAACCCCAGTCCCTTTTGGGCCAGAGAGCAGCACCTTGCTTGAGACAGCTGAGGCTGAGAGGCGCACGGGCTCACCTAAGTCCACACAGCCTATTGGTGACACCTAGAACTGCCTGTGACCTGTGCTCTCCACTCACTGGCACCCACCTGCCTGCTGGGCACTTGTGCTGGGTGCTGAGGATAACCACACACGGCCGATCCTTGTTCTCTAGAACTTACTCATGCTAAGGCATGAAACTTCCGGGTCTGAAAGAATGGAGGGCAGGAAGTGGCCAGGACTACGGTCTCTCAGGCTAGGCTCAAGCCCTGTCAGTGACTCCCACTGTGACCCCAGGTCAATCAAGGGCTCAGGTTCCTTTCCTGGAGTGGGATGCGGGGTGGTTTAAGTCAGCGATTTTTAGAATTTATCAGCAATGGAATCCTTTTTATAGACAAAATCTTGTGTACAAAGCTTTGGAGCAGAGGTGTGCTAGTTGAGTTGAGGTGAGGAAGCCTGGGTTCCACCCACTTGCCTCCTAAAATCTCTCTGCCTGCTAGTCACCTGACCCTGGACTTTCTTACAGCTCTAAGGGTTGCTAGAGGTCAGAGGAGGGAGAAGTCTCCACAGGCAATGACAGAGGGAGCTTTCTTGGGGACAGGAGTGGGGAGGACGGGGAGAGACGCAGAGAAATACAACCAATAATGCCTGCAGCTACCATGAATGAGGCCTGCAGTACATCCTAAGCCTTGTGCAGGATGGTTTTACCTGCATCGTCTATTTCAGCATCCCCACAACCTTTTGTGGTAATACAGTTCACAGTCCCATTTTACAGTCAAGAAGACTGAGGCTCAGTCAAGAGGCTTGCCTTGTATAGCTCTTAATTCACTCCGGTTCTACTGTAATATATGTGTGTGTGTGTGTGTGTGTGTGTGTGTGTGTGTGTGTGTGTGTGTGT
>NW_022437002.1:12688388-12721636 GCF_009761245.1 Sapajus apella | reverse complement strand
TGTGTGTGTGTGTGTGTGTGTGTGTGTGTGTGTGTGTGTGTGTGTGTTGGGATGGGAGGATGTTACCGAGCATTTGGAAGAGCAAGCTTAGCCAGGTGGGCGCAGGAGGACTTGAATGCCAGGCTGAAGGGTCCAATTTGGCCTGATAAGAAACAGGGATCCCAGCCAGGCCCTGAGGCTGGACGTGCTGCAGAGGCTGTGGCTCCCTAGAAGAGAGCCCGGGATGGGTGAAGTGGGAGGCACCAGCACCCAGGGAGGTTGGCAGTTGCCAGGGACAGAAAGAGCCCTGAACTACAAGTCATGGCTGGGCTTCCAGTCCTAGCTCCACCTGTGGACTAGCTGGGACCTTGGGCAAGTCACTCCACCTCTTCCCCACCTTCCCTGGCTATCAGGGCTGAATGCAATAATGCATGAGAAACTTAGAGACTATGCAGGGGGCTGTACACACGTGACCCATTCGTCTTACTGCTCTTCAGGTACGTGTTGGAGGTGGGGCAAGGAGATGCTTTGGGAACTCCCTGGTCCTAGCAGCTCTTTTCAATCTAGGAAGGCTTCCTAGCAGGGGATTAGAGTGGAGAGTGCCCAGTGAGTGATGGCATCACATTATTGACCTCTGAGAACCCACCTCTACTGAGAGCAGGAGGAAGCATGAGAGAAGGCCTTCTGCCTTTTTCCTATGCAGCCCAGAAAGGACAAGAGACTTAGCCCATCCAGCAGACGAGAGGTGCTGGAGGGGCCCAAGGAATTTCTGTTCTCCAAGATCTGGGTGTGCCATTGACCTGCCCCCAGCCTAGACCAAGCAGGCCAGTCAGCTGAGAGCCACAGGAAGTGGGGAGAGAGCAGTGTTGCTGAGCTCAGTGAAAGTGAACCCCCATTGATCCTCAGGGCTGGAGGGGGCCTACAGGGAGGAGAAACAGAGGGAGAAAGGGGCATGGAAATGAAGGTCCAAGCCCTCCCTTCCTGCAGGGCTCCCCCTCTGCCTTCAGGATTCTTCCTCCTTAACGTCTACCCCTGGAAGACCACACTGAAGGCAACAGTGCTGTGTTCCTGCTGGTTAACTCCATGTTCTCGGTGAGAACCACTGGAACAGTAGAGCTGGCTGAAAAATGAAAAGGAAGGACTTTTTCGAGTTGCTGAGTGTGCAGTGGAAAAGAACTTCCATGCTCCCCTGGTGGAAGAAACTTGGACAAGGGCTCAGGGAGGGAGATGATGTGAGTAGGAGGGGCTGAAGACTGAGTAGCAGGAAAGGGGGTTCAGAAAGTGGATGACAACTTGGTAAGGGAGATGGGATTCAGGGAGGAGAAAGGGGGCTCCAAAGAGAGGCTAGAGACTCAGTGACAGGGATGGGAGGCTCAGATACCAGGACTCCCAGGTCAAGCTTGCTTAAACACTGTCCTTTTTTCTTTTTTTACATAAATTATTTATATTTTTCTTCTTTTTAAAAATATATCCTTGCAGTAATAGGTAACAATGATTAAACACTTATTAAGTTCCTCCTTTTTGACATATTAGACGTGCAAAGCAAGATAAATACTAAATAGTTAAAAAAAAATTTTTTTTTGAGATCAAGTCTTGCTCCAACACCCAGGCTGGAATGCAGTGGTGTGATCTTGGCTCACTGCAACCTCTGCCTCCTGGGTTCAAGCCATCCTCTGCCTCAGCCTCTCGAGTAGCTGAGAATACAGGTGTGTACCACCATGTGGCTAATTTTTGTATTTTTTGTAGAGACAGGATTTTACCATGTTGGCCAGGCTGGTCTCGAACTCCTGGCCTCAAGTGATCTACCAGCCTTGGCCTCCCAAATTGCTAGGATCATAGGTGTGCGCCACCATGCCCAGCTGATAATCAAAAGAAAAAAAGTACATATTCAAGCTCCAAAAGCAAGAATGGGGAATTGTGTAAGGGCATAAATGAGAGGTGGCAAGCAGGAATAGAAGGTGTATTTCTGAGGAGGGGTTGGAGGGTGGGAAGTATAGTTGCCAACCTCACCAATGGCAGGGGCAACAGTAGGCTTTCTCTCTGCTTAAAGCTGGGTCTGGGAAAGTGCTGCCTGCCATGAACAGGATTAAAATCTCTGTCTACTGCTGCCTGGCCCCTGACTTTAAGCAGAGAGAGGACTCATATGAGTGTGATACCTCAGCCTGTCCACATGGGTTGTGGCTCAGGATCTGATATCCAGACCATGCAAAAATCTCAAACCAAGACACTTTTATAAGAGCTGCTTTGAGGGTGGTGCACGTCCACGTGGCTTAGGCACATACAACCGAGAAATCTTCCCTCAGGGTGGTCTCCATATCCCAGGCCACGGTCAGGAAAATGTGCTGAAAATAATGTCGAGGATAAGTTCCATAATAGATTAGAAGCACCATATCTTGAGAGATATACCTCTCATGGGAGAATTTATACATAAAGACCTAGAGATAATGGAGCAATCTGAAAGGAAATTTAATACAGTTAAAATCATCAAAAAGATAAAGGAAGAAGTAGCATCTACAAAACAAGAATAGAAAGTTATCAAATAGAAACGTGTAGCAGAAATGAACAGATATAGAAATTTTAGAAATGAAAACTAAAGTCACTAACGTTTTTTAAAAAGTCAATAAATAGGTTATTAAATGTATCTGAAGAGAATTCATGAATTAGAAGCTAGAATTGAGGAAATCCTTCAGACTGAAGCACAGAATAAAGAGATTAAACAGATGAAAGAAAAGAGACATAGAAGATTGAATGAGAAACTCTAGCATATGCATTAATGGTTTCAAAAAGAGATACCGCAAAGGGCGACTAAACTTGCCAAAAATAATCCATGCATTTCTAGATTTAAAAGGTCCACAGACTACCTAGTAAGATATCTTAGAAAACAGAACTCTAACTAGATACCTTGTAGTCAAAGTGTAGAATATCAAGAATAAACAGAAATTCTAACAGCCACTAGAGAGAAAAGATGGCTTATCTACAAAGGTCCAATAATTGAGTTGACAGTAAACTTCTCATCAGCAACAGCAGATGCCAAGAGACAATGGAATTGTATCTTCAGAGTGCTGAGGGCAAATAATTGTGAACCTAGAATTCCATACCTTGCCAAACTGTCACTTAAATTTCAAAATCAAGACATTTGACACACACAAGATCTTAGAAAGCTTCTGTTCCACAGACCTTCCCAGAAAGAGAGAGGAACAGGAGATTGGGGGAGGAGCTGGGAGTTCACAGAGATGATGGGCACAGCGCAGGGCCAGGACTCTAAGGAGGGGGTGGTGGGGCTGGAGGCTCAGGCACTGGAGGGAGGCCGGACTGTTTCAGACCTCTCCTCAGCACCAGCCAGACTCAGGAGCCCAGCCCAGCCTGGCCCAGCTCAGGTTCTTCCCTACTGATTGCCAGCCTTACTGTCCTTCTGTCCCCTCTTCCTGAGCCATGGCAGTAGAACAGCATCCAGGCTGAGGAAGACACCAGCAGCCTGGCTCTGGAGGGGAGGTCAGATGCCACCTCACTGAGGCCTATAGATGGCTAGAGCTGAGGGACAAAGGCTAGGTCCCTACCCAGGAGTTGGTGGGAAGGGGAGTTCATTCTTTATAGGAAAATAATCACAAATGGAGGGACAAAACCCATGCGGGCTAGGCCAGCTGGGACAGGAGGCTTCTAGGAGTATCTGGCTCCAGCAAACCAGCTGGTGCCCTTGGGTAATATCTTAACATTTTTGAGCCCCAGTTTCTTGTTTATAAAATAGGGAGAATGCCTACCTAACAAGGATATGAAGCTGAAATGAGAATCTGTGAGTACCAAGCTTTAGGCGTATTTTCTTTGCTTTTTTTTTTTGAGACAGGGTCTCACTGTGTTGCCCAAGCTGGAGTGCCGTGACACAATCTTGGCTTACTGCAACCTCTGCTTCCTGGGCTCAAGCGATCCTCCCTCCTCAGTCTCCCAAGTAGCTGAGATTACAGTCATGTGCCACCACGCCCAGCTAATTTTTGTATTTTTTGTAGAGATGTGGTTTCACCATGTTCCCCAGGCTGGTCCCAAACTCCTGGCTTCAAGTGATCCTCCCACCTCAGTCTCCCAAAGTTCTAGGATTACAGGCATGAGCCACCACACCTGGCCTTAGACATATTTTCCTAGACAGAAATTTCTTGAAATGATAATCTCCACTGAACACTCCTGCCTGGCATATTATCAGAGCTCAATAAAAAATTGTTAACGAGAAAAAATGTCATGGTTAGAGCAGATGAGCAGAGGTGGGAATGTGTGCAGTGTCAAGGATGGATTTGTGTTCACACTCACTCATCAGTAACTGTTACCCTCTTGGTGCCAGGCTCTGGACTGCACTCTGGAGGTGCAGAGATGACCCTAGCCTGAAGGACTACCTGTGAGGAAGACAGCCCAAACCAGAAAACACCAACAGAGGGACAGGGCATTTCTTCAGAGGCTAACCTGGTCTTATGTTTGTCTCTCTCCCCCGTTCCCAACTCAACTCCCACCCTCAACCCAATCTTCAATATAAGTCCCATGGTAGCAGAGAAGTCAGACTTGTCTTAAGCTGTATTCACAATGTTTAAAACAAAGTCTGACACACAGAAGGTGCCAAAGAAACATCTGCTGAGTGACTGGAGATGAGCTCTAATAATAGAGGTTGTAGAAGTTCAAATGGGAGCACTGAAGAGGTCTTTGTTGACTCTGGCCCAGGAATTAGAAGTTTTCTCAGCAAGGGCCATTTAAATTGGGCCTTGATGGATGTATAGGAGCTCAATAAGTGAAAAAGGAAGTAAAAGGGCATTTCAGGCATTGTAGCTAGCGTATTCTGAAAATGTGGAGGTAAGTTCAGAAATCAGTGAGTAATTGGGTGTGACAGGAGCATAGAGTACAGGAGGTGGTGGGAGAGAGGAGAGCGAAAAGAAACAAAGCTGGGGAGATAAGATGGATCTTGAACCAACTTGAGCTGTCAGAAAGTCCTTATTAAAATCTGACCACCTACCTTGAGGAAATACTCTGCAGAGGGTACAGTTTCCAGCCCTCACGGTTATCCTAGGGAGGGCCCTACCTTCAAAGGGTGAGAGGGTCTTATCAGGAAGGGGGTTAAAAAAGGGGACAGTCATACTCCCACTAGTTCCTAGAATTATCTCCAGTTGGGATGAGGACAGGGCACCTCCCAGAGACGCAGGTGAGGGCTGCATACTGCCCCCTTGTGGCTTCCGCAGACCTGCGCTGCAAGGAAGCCAGCCAGATCATCCACTCCTGATTCCAGGGGTCTCAATCTCCAAGGTCATCCTTGTGGAGAGTTATCCCAACCACCAGCTGTCCCCAGACTAGACCCAACTGCTTTATTTATTTCACGTAGACTCAGGGCTTGGCCAGTCAGTTCAGGCAGACTGAACAAAAGGAGATAGTTCACATTTCAATAGCCTGGTACTTTCTTACACATATACACGTCACCTTTGGCCAGAGAGCAACTGTGTATGCACAGGGGGTAAGGAGATCCGTGTTTTGGTTTCAATTCCACCCTTAATTCGTGGAGTGACCTTGGGCAAGTCACTGCACTTCACTAGCCCTCCCATGGCTCCATCTCTGACATGGGGATCATGATGCCTTTCTGTCTCCCCTGCAGGGTCACTGTGAAGGTCATCGGGAGGGAGGACGGATGCTGCAAGTACTAGGAAAAATGTTTAAAGAGTGCTCCGGATGTAAGGGGATCGTGCTGGGTATTAGATAGGGGCTCTCTTGGGCTGCACCAAAGGGTTTGTTTACACCAGGATGGGCCCTGCTGGCAGGGCAATTTAAAGAGAAAGTGTTCAGCAGGGAAGCTGCTTGCTAATCACAACTGATCGAAACATCTCTAAAACAAGAATAGAAGTCTATGGGGAAATGGGAACTCATTCATTGGCCTGAAACTCCAATCACACTTGGGTTTTTAGGAGTGAACCAAAGAACAAACAAGGTGAGACACAGGGCACCGGGAAATTTAAATTGTGGAGCTTCTGCCTTTTCTCCAAGCTCAGGGCCCCTCTGCACGTTCGCTTTCTCCCTCTTGCGTTCCCAGCATGCAGGGCTGGGCACACGGCTATCAGAGAAAACTTGCTGATTATATGATGTCTCACTAAGACCAAGTTCAGGACAGCTGGAAAGGCCAGAAGACCCCCTCCAGAAAAGAAGTCCAGAGCTAGAATGAAGACAACTAGATGAAGGAGGGACTGATTTGGGAGTCAGGAGCATGTGGGAGCCTATCCTGACGCACTGTTATGGGGTCAGACTTACTGACTTCTGATGGTGAACTGTCACCTGCTTTACTTTTCGGATACACAGTATCATATATCTAAAACCTTAAAGCTAAAAAAACTTACTTTTGAAAAAAAAAAAAAAGTTATTTTTCTTTTATAATGTGAATCCTTCATCTGGTCTTATCTCTTTTTGCTTTGGTGGCCAGGAAGCTCCGGGTCAAATAATTCTAACAACTACATAGGTTTTTATAACCATGATATTTGTGTTTTTGTTTTCTAGTAATCCTGATTTCCTACTCAATTATATATTTCCTAATTCTAATTTATCCTACTTTATTATTTCATTGTGTTGTTTTCATTGCAATTTTTTCTTATGGACTGAGAGGTAAGGTACAGTTAAGGAAATGAAATAGATGCTTGAGTATAAGCCACCATCATCAAGACAATATGCCAATCTAGAGGAAAGGGCAGAGCTGGCCAGACTTGAATCTAGGCAACGTATTTAAGCAGATCCCAGAGATCTGAGGAATCTCCTGGGAGAAGAAAGATCAGAGGGCAGTAGTTACCTGAAACTACTCGTTGAAACCCAATTCATGTCTTACAGTGGATATTTGGTGAGAAAATCATAAAAGCATCAGGCTCAGACTTGAAACCATCTAATATAAGCCTTTCCCCAATTTCCACCTCACCCATTGAGACAGTCCCAAAGACAAGGGAGTTGTCCATGGTTTTAGGGCAAATACCTACATTTCCTGGCACCCAGCTCACTGTTCTGCCATCAACAGCAGCTTATTCCAGTTGGAAGGATGACATGATGGGGGTAATAAAGATGGCTCATCTCTGGCCTCTGTGGCCAGTGAAGAAGTGGAATGCACTCTCTCTTCTCCCTGCTTCAATTAACAGGAAGCAGGTCTCGGCTGTAGAACTCCTGGCTGACACTGGGCCTGGGCTGCTCTCTGTGGCAGATGTCATGCCATAGCAGGTGATGGGTATGGCCATAGCAGGCAGTTGAATGCCAGCCTGTGCCAGGCAGGACTGGAAGGATTTACCCCAGGCTTTGTTTGATAGAGCCAGCTTTCTTCATGAGAAAGACCCTCAACCAAGCGGGACACAACTCAATCTGATACACGGGTGAGAATCTAGTAAGTCCAGCAGGCAGGCATCTCTGAGCAGCAAATATATTCCGATGAAGTTCACTTTTAAGACTGGCTGAGGTAGGCCAGGCACAGTGGCTCATGCCTATAATCCCAGTACTTCAGGAGGCTGAGGTGGGAGGATCACTTGAGCCCAGATCAAGACCAGCCAGGGCAATACAGTGAAACCCTGTCTCTATATATAAAATATAAAAAAATTAGCTGGGCATGGTGGCACCTGACTATAGTCCCAGCAAGGAGGCTAAGGTGGGAGGACTGCTTGAGCCCAGGAGATTGAGGCTGCAGTGAGCAGTGATCACACCACTGCACGCCAGCCTAGGCAACAGAGCAAGACAAAAAAAAAAAAAAAAAAAAAATCAGCTAAGGACTGCAGTTTGAATGAGACACACAGCATGAAGTTCACTTAGCTTTGAACATGCCCTTCTCACAAGGGTGGCCCTCTCTCCCAGATACCCAACCCGAGGGCAAATGAACCTTTCCAAGCAAAGTGGCCCCATGAATGCCCCCAGACACAGAAACCCAGACTCTCAATTATCTAAAATGAGATTTATTGCATTTCATGCAGTTTGAAATCCATGCAAAGGCGACTAGCACAGTTTTTAATGCATTTAAAAAATAAAGGGGAGGTGGGCAGCAAACGCACAAAGTCCTTAGTCTCCTGGGTCCCTGGAAGAAAAGAGTGTGGCAATGAACCCACTCATTCTCCATGGGGAATACATCTGTCTCTTAAATGCAAGGAATGTTTCCATGGCTTCTGGATGCAAATACACAGAGCTCTAGGGTAAGAGCAAGGGATGGGGAGAGGACCACTAGTGAAAAAGCAGCTACACACATTCACCTAATTCCATCTGAGGGTAGAACAGAACAACATGGCAAATCTTGGGGGCCGCAGCTGTTCCAAGAGTCAAGAAATACCATACACCCCTGGGAAGATTTGCTCCTAAAAACAAATGGCAGTAAGAAACAAAAAAAAAAAAAAAAAAAAAAAAAAGAAAAGCAAAAGGAGAAATATTTCTTCAACCACACTCTTCAAGAAAATGCCATAAATATGTTATTTAATATTTTAATTTCATAGCATTGGACACACAGCTCAACATATTGAAATATTGATTCCTTGGAGAAAAAAGTGGAAAAAAAGGAAACAAAAAAGATTGCATCTTTCAGTTGGAGAATCTCGGCCCCCAGGCATGGGGCGTAGTGCACCAGTGTCCTAGCCTGCAGGAGGCGCTGAGGTCGGCCGGGTCCTCTGGGGAGGGAGGCTGTGCCCATCGCCTGGGGCTGTATGGCAAAAATTGTGTTGGGTGTCCTTGGCCTTGCCAGCTTAGGCCCTCAGTCGCCGGTCACCTGGGGGGCCTGCCCGTCGGAGGGCTGGTTGGCTGACTGGATGAACATGGGCTGGGCGAGGTCCTGGCCTGCAGGCATGGTGACTTGCTGGATCTGGTAGAGCTGCTGCGAGGGGTGGAGAGGAGAGAGTGAGGTCACCCCTGGGAGAGGGGCATGCAGCTCCCTATGGGTCTCGAGCTGGTTGGGGGTCCCAGATACCTCAACCACCACCCACTGCAAGGCGTCAGAAGGAGGAGGGGATGTGGAGCTCTGCTGGGGTTGGGAGCAGCAGACACAGGAGGCACCAGCCCGGTGTGAGGGGGGGTGTGTGGTGGGCAGGGAAGAGGTGCAGGGAGTTGAATTTCCTGTGGCTTTCACTTCTCTGGGCTCTGCCTCTCCCGTTAGCTCAGAGACTCGAGCTTGCTGCACGCTGTTCCTCTGTGGCAAACACAAGCAATTCGAACCACTGTACCAGCAGCTTGGAAGTCAGCATTTCCCCATCTCTTGGTAATCCACACTGGCAGGAGCAGTAGGATTACCCCCTTCTCTCCTCCTTTTCTGAGAATATCTGGCTCAGGTAGAAGCTAAACTGAATTTGAATTTTCTCCATGGGCCCTGCTAAGGAGGTGGCCTGGTATTAAACACTTACTATAGTCAAGACCCTCCAAGGGTGGAGAAGATACTCACACAGCCACTTAGGAAGGTCAGGGCCAACTGACTAGGTTTCTCAGGCGCTCCCCCAAAGAAATCAAAGCCAAGACCTCATGGGACCCCTGGTATGTAAGCCTAGCATGTGGTGCTGGCAGAAGCCAGAGGTGGGTTCTGATGCCAGCTCTTCTCCCTTTTGAGCAGCAGAGGGCACAAGTTTGGGCATGTCATCCTATCATATCCTCAGTGGTCTCTGGGACTGTACTGTGAGGGGAAAGCAGAGGGAAAAGGGAAGATTCTCTCCTCGCATGGATTGAAAATTACTGAATTTCAGGCACGCGGAGAGCTCAAAAGGTCACACGTTCCCTGCGTCTCAACCGTCCACGCTATTAAAAAAGCATCATGGCTTAGGGGGGAAAAATCTAGTTCTAGAGAGGGAAACAGGAAACTTGTACTCTAGTCCTGGCTCTGCAATGAACCAGCTAAGGGAGCACAGACAAGGCACGTCTCATCTCCAGGGCTCAGTTTACTCATCTGTAAAATGGCAATTGGGGCTACATATCTAAGATTATTTTTAGTTCCCACTAAGTCTATAAAACCAAAGGACAGGTGCCCTGATTTAAATACTGTACTTGTTTTAACAATTTCTATCCACTGATTGTTAGTAGAGGACAGGAGAGTTGCCCTAACCATCCAAACCCAGATACTACCTGCTACCCTGCCCCCCAATTCCTTCCCTCTGCCCCTACCCAGGCTGGGTACCCTACCTGTCCATCTGTGAACTGGCTGAACTGCTGCTGTCCTTGCTGGACCTCTGTCTGTGTAATCTGTAAGAATCAAGAGGGCAGAGTTGACATATCAGCTACAGGGTCTGATCCACCAGCCCACCACCCAGAAGAGGGTCATGAATGAGACAATGCATATAAAGTGCCCAGCAGGTGCTCAATGAGTAGTAAGAAAGCAAAGGCCACTCCTAATCTCTAGCACTGATCTGATGGCTACCCCAAGAGTTGGCAGCACAAAGGGACACAGAGAATCTTGAAGCACATCATATACAGATCCCACACCCATCTCTCTAATGTCTGCCTATTCCCTCAACCACCTATCTCAAGGTCTGAGGCTCAAACAGAACACACAGCTTCTAGGTGCTACAGTTTGGGGCAGAAGTCCTCAGAGTCAGTCTTTCAGCCAGTGAAGGCGGAGTGCAAAGTGTTAGACAAAACGGTGAGTGGTCTCTTTCATTCTTGGAAGGTGGGCTCCAAACCAAACCCGTATCACCCAGATCATCTGACTGGAATATGAAACACCCTGGCGAGCAAGTGGCCTTGGCCCCAGCAGTCCTCATGGCAAACCTATGAAGTACTTTTTCCGAGAGAGGCACTGCGAGGCCCTCTGGGCCAAAAAGGAGGGGAGGAGGAGGGGGGAGAGTCAGGGAGTGGAACAAAGACAACAGTTATCACATGTACTTAAAATCTTACGTGTAGGCTGTAAATGGATTTTAGATAAATTTACTGACATGTAGATGCATGTATAATAATGACTGCTGGGAGCAGCTTGGTAAACTATCGGTAAACTAGAAAGAAGACTGTGGTGTGCACGCACGTGTTTCTATGAACATTCGACCTGCAGTGTCCTTTGTGTACCATTTCCTGGAATCATCACAGCCAGCCTGCAAGGCAAGGACTGTCCTCTGAAATGTCCTCACCACCGCCAAAAACAACCCCTGCAAGCCTACCCATGAGGCTACGAGGAACAAGAAAGGGAACAGGTAGAGAAGGCTTCATGATTATTTTTTACTATTGTTCCTTCTTATTTTGGGTCCCTTTCCTTCACACAGCCTAGAAGCTGCGTGAGGGCGGGACCCCATACAAAGTAAGTATTCCAGAAATGTCTGCAGAATAAACAAGTGAGCCTGAGACAAATGGAAAATACTCCTCATAGGTAAGAAGGTTAACTGCTCTGTGGACAGCAGGACTGCCATTCATATTAGCTGAGGTTTCATTTACCTTTAAATTTTATTTACATATTATTCATTCAGCTTCATTCAACAAACATTTACTGAGCACCTACTAAGTACTAGGTTGTCACAATTACAACCTGTTTTTATGGAGATTTTCACTGCCCTCAGCCACCTCTTTCTTGCTTCTCCCCATCCTCTCCCATTTTTTGGCTTTAGTTCTGTTCCCAAAACTGACTTTTTTCTTTTTTTTAGAGACGGAGTTTCACTATGTCGCCTAGGCTGGAGAGCAGTGGCACAATCTCGGCTCACTGCAACCTCCACCTCCTGGATTCAAGTGATTCTTGTGCCTCGGCCTCCTGAATAGTTGGGATTACAGGTATGTACCACCATGTCCACATAATTTTTGTATTTTTAGTAGAGATGGGGTTTCACCATGTTGGCCAGGCTGGTCTCAAACTCCCAACCTCAAGTGATCCACTCGCCTTGGCCTCCCAAAGTGCTGGGATTACAGGCGTAAGCTACCGTGCTCATCCCCAAACTGACTTCTGAGAAACCAAGAAGCTTCCTTCTCATTTCCTCCCACTCCCATGCCATTATGTTTTTTGGATCCCAGGGGAAGAATCTTACAAGGTTAAAACGAGGGGCCGGGGGAAGGGTATATCAGTTATGAAAAAGCCAACTCCTTAGGTAAGCCAGGGAGTGGGCACAGAAAGAGACCTTAATGATCCCAGAGACTATATGGAACTCAGAAGCCTTGCTTTTGGCTCATTCCTCCTATTTTCCCAAATGAGATCTTCGGAGACCTGCTCTACAAACTCAGCTCTGTCACCACTGTCAATAGATACATCACCAGAAATGCAACTGGGCCAGACGGGTCCAGCTCTTAAACGATCGCTGCTTTTTTTGGGTCTGAGGCAAAAGAATCCATTAACAATGCCTCCCCTTAACCAGCAGCCCCCCCATCTTGTGTAAATGATGCCCACATCCCTCAATACCCCCAAGCCCAGGGAGGCAGCCCCCTCACCATCTGTGAGTCAGCCATCAATATTGTAGGGCACAAGAGGAGAGGAGAGGGGCAATTTTTCTGGTTAGGGATGCAAGAGGACGTGGAAATAAAATCTAAGCAAGTTTTTCAAAGGGCACAGAAGGTGCCAGAACACAACAGCCACTTGGGTGTAAAGATGGAAACTCAGCCTGACAATCAGGCAGTCTGTCAAACATTTCCCGGGTCTAATGGGTGTGCACACCTGTAAGGTTTCTTTCAGGCACCTTTGAGGCTCCCCCATGACTTGCACTTCTCTGCCCATTGAGAACAAGATAGTAAGAGAAAACCCTTTGAATCTGATCTTCCAATTACCACCCATGCCTCTTAGGGTGCAGAAGAGATGTGGCGGATGTGGGGGCAGTGCCTCTGGCTGAAGGATGAGGTGGCAAGAGAGCTGTGTGTTCAGTATCCCTTTCCAGTCAGAAGCCATCTGCTGCTGGTCTCCAACACAAGCCTGTGTCTCTGGGGCACATACCTGTTGAGCATTGGTGGCAAGTGTCTGGATCTGTCCCTGCACAACTTGGGTGCCTGATACAGGCTGGGCTAAGCGAATATACTGCAACTGGCCGGCGTTCAACTGCACCTAGGGCAGGGGCAGAGACAGAGAGACCATAAGACATTGAGTATAATCTCAAACACACAAACTTTCTATGACCAGAGATGGTGATTGTCCCCTACCCCTCAAGCCCTCTAAAGAAGCCTGCCCTGAAAAAAGTCCCCTTTAAACAGAGGTCAAAACAAGCAAAACCAGAGTATCCACATCCCACAAGTCACACAACATAGCAGAGTACGTTCCCTGAACAGACTTCAGAAAAAACTCCCAAAAGATCCTGTCACAAAGGTGAGAACAGTATGGCTGTATGCTTATTATTTGCTGGCTCTTAGCTCTATGATCACAGTTTATCTTAGGAATTTATCTGTTTGACATCGTAAGAATGCCTGTACATTAAGTGTGGGCCTCCTTCCCTCCCATCTCCCACAATTCCCAATATTGTAAAGAGATCAAGCTTCCGCCAGGAGCCCAAAGCAGACAGCCATCGTTCCACACCACAGCCCTCGCACTGCCCTGCCCCATGCTGCACATCTTGGAGGCAGCAGCTGGCCTGCTTAACCATCTCTGTCCCCAGGAGCCAGGCTGGATGGGGGTCTGTGGGACTTTTAGGATCCTTGGTGATCAGCACAAGCTTCTGGCCAAACACCTCCCAAGGGGAAGTAGAATCAATAAACCTTTCACAGAAAACCCCACCATGGGAAACAAAAGCTACAAAAGTGCCCTTAGAGTCTCTGATGCTTACGATTAAATCTCAGATAATACAATAATACCACATGCTGCATTTAATTGTGTGCTAAAAGCCTTAACTCAGGCTCTTAACGCTCCACTGTACCATGAAAGTATTAGTGCTTTGAGCTGGGGATGAGAAGAGGAGCAAGGCAGTTACCACGTGAGAGAACGTAGCTCAGCAAAGATAACGGTCAGCAGAGGAGGACTGCAGACATTCACGCCCTTGATTTAGAGGGAATAAAAGGGATTCGGGGAGCATGGATACCTAGGTCTTTCTATCTGGGGGCCCCAGAAACCACCTGCCCTGGATGCCTGGCCTACCCTTGTTGCAAGGGGGAGCTTCTTGCGGCTAACAGGCAAGTGTTGCCTCTGCTCTGGAGCAAATTTCCCTCTGGCCTTCAAGAACTAACTTCACTGCAGGACTCTTCCTTCCATGAGGAAAATGTTAATGGATGAAGCTTCACTCCTGCATGCGGTGTTCAATCAAAATGCTTCTCTGAGACTTCCAGCCTCACAGAGTTTGACCTACCAAGAAAAAACTACCTCTGTAAGTTCATGGTAGACCATTCCAGAATTGCTCACTTGAGGCAAGACTCAGGGACACACACTCTAAACCCATTAAAAATCTGGTTCAAAGGAGACAGGGCGAGAGTATTATGACCTGCAGTCATTTCTCTCCTGAGAATATGCCAAGAGAAGCTGCTGGGAGGTGTGGTGCCAACCCTGAATTCCCCACCTAAATCCTACAATGCAGCTTCCTGGCAACAATGTTAAGTTGCTTGTGGTGAGGAAGGCAGCTGGGCGGAGGCTTGGGAAACTTCATCTACAGAGACTGATGGTGGCTAGTCCCAGAAGTCCCTAGAACTCCAGTCAGGGATCACAAGGTGAAAGACTAAAGCCTTGTCCCAGGAGTGGGAGAAGGTATACTGACAGCCACAGGATGTAAAATTTTCTAGCTGGGAATAGCTCTTTGCAGAAACCCAAATGTGACTGAAAAGCTGTGAGCCAAATGTTTCCAAGCAGCTCTTCAATAAAAGCAAGAAGCTTTCCTTTTAGGCTTAGGTTAAGACATTTGGTGATGATCCGTCCCTCATTCCTCTATGGCAGGCCAGGTCTGGGGATCCTCATAGCTTTTTTACATTGATTACTGAGAAAATAAGCTGTGGATTTTTGAAAGGGAAATAAAGATTCCTTCCTAAAGCTCATCTGTTGGGAACATTCCAATTAGCTGCCTAAAGAGTCTGGAAATGAAGACTCCTACAGAAGGTACCTGAACCAGTGAAGATGAAATAGTGAATTCTGCCACAAATCTTCTGGGCTAACGCTCTGTACCCCAGAGGGTTACAGTATCTGCCAGGTGGAACTCCTCTGCTTAAATGAACTTGTGGTGGTGCCTTCACTTGTAAAAATGAGAACCATTCAACAGCAATCTTGGGGTTGGGGACTGAAACAATGAAGCCAGGCAGAGCCCAGTCACCTGCAATCTGTGGGTATCGAGCACACGTGAGAGAGGTGGAGAACGAGACACACACACTCCACTTTCCTAAGCTTTCTCTTGGTCTATTACTATGTTAACTTCAGATGAAAAACAATTCCTAAACTGATCTAAGGATGCTTTTAGAGTTTTCACAGAGCAAGTGGTTAACCAAGTCTATGTGAGTTTCTATACCTGCCTACATTTCATTTACAACAGAAAGGGCAAAGGGTAGGAAACAGAAAGAAGAACTGCTCTGTTTCACTCACTTTCCAGTTTTGGGGGTAAAATGACCAATGTACAGATTGCAAGTGTTAAGACAAAGACATATTTTACAAAAGAAGGAGTACAAGTAAAAAAGCCAACAAATCTAAGAAATGAAATCCCTCAAGGCACACAGGAAGCAGCAGTCCACAGTAAAGGAATGGATAAGTTATATGAAAGCCAAAAATACACTTTGCTGCAGGCTCCACTGGGAACTGACTCATGAATATGCAACAAGTGTATTTATGGCCTTTCCTATACACCTCCCTCTTATCCTCTGCTAATCAAGACAGGACTGCCTCACAGGGCCTTTGGGCCTTGGCACGAGTAGCGGTTACAATGATTTCCTGTGTAGGTGGAATGAGGGAAAGCTGAGGAGCTGACCCATTGTGGTGAACCTGAACCCGCATTAAAGGAAAGCAGGGAACAAACACAGTGAAGCAAGTTGTGGTCAGGAACACTGGGTATATAGGTTAAAAACAAAACACACACACACACACACATACATATATAAAAAGTATGTGGGCCAGGCATGGTGGCTCATGCCTGTAATCCGAGCACTTTGGGAGGCCAAGGCTGGCGGATCACCTGAGGTCAGGAGTTAGAGACCAGCCTGGCCAACACTGTGAAACTCCGTCTCAACTACAAACAGAAAAACTAGCCGGCGTGGTGGCATGCGCCTGTAATCCCAGCTAGTAGGAAGGCTGAGGCAGGAGAATCACTTGAACCTGGAAGGCGGAGGTTGCAGTGAACTGAGATCAAACCACTACACTTCAGCCTGGGTGACAGAGCAAGCCCCGTCTCAAAAAACAAAACAAAACAAAAAAAGCCAGTATTGTGCATGTGTTTAAATAGCTTTAAGTATTTCCTTCTACAGAGTCGTGAAGACAGACCTCAGGGCAGGACTCACCGGGATCTGCTGGATCTCTCCTGTGTTAGTGATGATCTGCTGCATCACCTGCATTGTCTGTCCAGTGCCACTCTGGGCCTGCTGGGCTTGACCCTGAGGCTGAGCCTGGACAATCTGCACCTGCTGACCTTCTCCAACCTGCATTGTCACAGGCGTGGTCTGAAAGGAAGAGTTATGAGAATGCTGCATGAGTTCAGGGTCAGAGTCTATAGGATTACCAAGGGGTTAATAACGAGCAATTTGCCAGGAGCAAACCCTCTCCATGAATGCCTAAACTCATCTCAATATTAGTAATACTCAACCTACACAGTCCTTTGGATTTACAGCATTGCTAAAGTTACTCTCCAAAATGAAAGGAAAGCCAAAAGTATTTTTAGGCTCATAGTATACAATATTTGCATGGGTCCCAAACATAAATCTCTGTGCCCCAAATGCTGCAACTTTTTCACAGCCCTGTTAGTGATGATAAGTCACATACGATACAGAAAAAGTTAAAAGCAACCATGACAGTTTACTTCAGAAATAGCCAAAGTCAAGTCTGCGGCAGGTGAATTTGGATATTAAATGGAAAGAGTTAGTATGAATTTATTTAGTTCAGAATCATATGCTCTTTCTTAGGTATAATAAAGCACAGGGGTGCATCTCCAAGGCTGGCCCTAGCGCACACTGGCTCTCACCCCATTCAAGCTGCAGAGCAATTCCTGCCCACACTGACCAGATGGCTGCTCTGGACGACAGTATGCCTTCCCACAGGAAAGCAACCGCTGCTAACTCACTGGACACTGTTAAGACACGGACTCTTACCTAAGTCAACCCCAAATTAATAGAATTTAAGAAAGCAAGAGCTCTAGCTTTCTAAAAATAGCATTCTCGGATTTAAGAAATTTCTGCCCAATGTATGACTTAGCAGATTCTGTCTCTCTCACACACACTTAACGGCTGTAGTCCTATGAAATGTACTCTTTTAAGAGACGTTAAAGACACAAGCTGCCAAAACGGTCAATCGTTCTTTCAAATCTCAAAACGTTAGTACTAGTTGTGACTTTTAGAGGTTACCTGGAGAAGTGAGCGTATCAGGTTCATCTGGTGATGGTAGTGATGGAGTGGGGGTGGTGGAGCATTTTGAACTACACCTGTACACCCAATCCCTGACTTGAATTCCGTTACTATCTCTCCCCATCCTGAATTAATCACCTCGGTAAGACGACTATGGAAGTCTCAATGAAACATAAACTTCAACTGATGTTGCTATTCTGATGTTCTTAATTCTGACTACATAGGTTACTGAAAATTACAAGTATGCATCCAGAGTTACAAGGGAAGGGGATGGATGTGTTCTGTGAACAACAGATGAGATTCAAGGAATTACTAAGGAGAAATTACTATAAACCGGAGGAGGGCAGGAAAGAAAGACGGCCGGGTGTTCTAAAAGTACATGCAGTGGGCTAGGCCAATGGAAAACATCTCTTCCATTCTTGTACCACAATTTTCAACTCAGCCTATTCCCAAACCTCCAGAAATAAGTTTCCAATTTATGACAGAAAACACAGGATTCATTTTACCAAAATATTCATTCTTTCCGACTGTTTAATACATACGTATTCTGTCCTACAAAGGATATCTGCACTCAACTTGAAATAGCCGTCACTATGGGTCCAGGGAGGAGTGACACAGCACAAGGCCACCCTGAAGCAGCAAGATGGTGAATGAACAGCCGGGAAATGCTGGGAAGGACCAACTTCACCAACCTCACAAGCCTTATCAGTTCCAAGCTGAGCAGGTCTGGGTTGGCAGAGAAGAGGATAGATGAAATTCTTGCTGACTAAAAAGAAATGCATGCTGCCAACTCATCACTGTGCTATATCAACCCAATTTTCCCAAGAGGATTTCCAAGGTATTTCTAAATCATTTCAGGAAAATGAGGGCTTGTGTTAGCATGGCAGCTGTCAAATCACGTATGGTGTGCCCTGCTGTCAGGGCACAACAGCCATGAGCTTCTTAGGATGATCAGCCAACCAGAGCCTGCCCCTGGCAGACTCCCTCTAAGTTCACTCTGTAAAGGGATAAAGCCTTTGGCAGGTAAAGCTCTCACCACTGCAGAGGCACAAGCATTAGCCAAAGAAGGTCCCTTAGGCATCATGGTGTAGTCAAGGCCTTGAGGCAGTGACTGAGCAGCCATTATCTTTGATCCACTCCTGCCTAGCACAGTGTCTGGCATAGAAGAGGCACTAATTTTTTGTTATATGGATAAGTAAATAAGCAGGGAATAAATCCTAAAATCATAATTACTATGTTTTTTTTTTTTTTTTTTTTTTTTTATGGAGTTTCACTCTTGTTGCCCAGGCTGGACTGCAATGGCACAATCTTGGCTCACCACAACCTCAGCCTTCGAGGTTCAAGCAATTCTCCTGCCTCAACCTTCCAAGTGGCTTGGATTATAGGTATGTACCACCACACCTGGCTAATTTTGTACTTTTTAGTAGAGACAAGTTTTCTCCATGTGGGTCAGGCTGTCTCGAACTCCCAACCTTAGGTGATCCACCCACCTCATTCTCCCAAAGTGCTAGGATTACAGACATGAGCCACTGCACCTGGCCCTCATGATTACTTATAGTTTTTTTTTTTTGTTATTGTTAACGAGTCTCTATTTTTATTTTGATGACAAAAATCACACAGGGAAGGACAAAAATTATCCATGACAAACTAGGAGTGGGAATGGGCTGGGAAACATGGAAGATGGGCACCCAGAGTTCCTAGAATCCCTCCTGGAATCCTAAGTTTCCCTCCTAGGACCCTGCAAGGTACCCTAGGTGCCTCCTGGCACCCCTTGGAGGTCCCAAGGAACCCGGTTTAAGAACCAAGGCTTTAGGCCAAGAGCTTCCTTGCACAAGAAGGTGCAGATGTACAGGGATGGTTCAGACAGTGGCCTCATCCTCCTCCTCCAGCAGGATGTAGGAGGCGTGGCTCTCGCAGGGCCACTGCAGGGGTGAGCCAACAGTTTTGCCATGCAGTCCAGGCTGCCCGTAAAGGCAAACGTGTCCTTCCAGCTCATCTCCTCCTCCTTTTCCTCAGTGCCATTGTGGATGTAAACAACATCAAAGAAGAAATATGGGCACTGGAACATTTTCTTCATGGGCTCCATCAAGGAGAACTGGGGCTGGCTGAGCGGATGGCTGCCGACAAGGATGGTGCAGACCACATATGGCAGGGGAATTGTCTGCACATTCTCTGTGACTGGAAGCTCAGTTTTCTGCTGGATCAGACTGAAAGTCCTTCTAGATTGAAGGTGGAACAGGAAACCAGATCACAGAGGCACGTCTCCAGATCATAGAGGCGGTTGCAGAGCTCGCGGGGGTCAGAGGTCAGGCCGGATAGCCAGGCCGTGTCGTTGTTCACCACCACCAGCACAAACTTGTGGCTTCTGTTGATCTTGTGTTTTGTCTGCACGAATATCTTGATCATCTGGGAGATGTTGAGGGGATTGGTTTTGGAGCCATTGAATGACTCCAGCATTAGCAGTGACATTTCCTCTGACAGGTCCAGGCAGATTATCAAATTCTCTGGAGAGCTGACCCTTGGTGTTTGAATTTGGGCCTCAAGGCCTGGTGGGGACACCTACCAGGACTTAGGGTCGGCTCCTGAAATGTTGGGACTCCCATCATCAGCATTGGCAGCCTCACTCCTCGCTGTGGCTACCCACGCTGCCGTGCCCCCACTGCCCGGTCCTCAGCCCCTTCAGGATCAGAGCAAGTGCTTCTCTTTCCTCCTCCTCTTCTTCAGTGGGGCTGCTGGGCTCTGCCACTTCCATGGCTCCTGTATAGTGTAGCCTGAGCCTCCCTCCAAATCAACCGCCAGCTCTCTAGGAAGCCACCATCTTTTCAGCCGGAAGTTGTGCGTCACACTTAATTTTAATTCTTTGTGTGTTTATTTGTTTTTGAGACAAGGTCTTGCCATGTTGCGCAGGCTGGTCTCAAATTCCTGGGCTCACATGACCCTCTTGCTTTGGCCTCCCACAGTGCTGGGATTACAGGTGTGAGCCACCGCACCTGGCCAAATCATAATTATTTAAATATACCTCCCAACTGAGCATGGCGGCTCATGCTTTCATCCTACCACTGTTGGAGGCCAAGGTGGGAGGATGGCTTGAGGCCAGGAGTTTGAGACCAGCCTGTGAAACATGGGACTCCATCGCTACAAAAAATTTAAAAATTAGCCAGGTGTGGTGGCACGTGCCTAAAGTCCCAGTTCCTCGGGAGGCTGAGACAAGAGGATTGCTTGAGCCTAGTAGTCTGAAGCTGCAGTGAGCTACGATTGTGCTACTACACTCCAACCTGGGTGACCAAGTGAGAACCTATCTTTAAAAAAAATCAGTGAATAAATCAATCTACCTCTACCCCATTTTTTTTATTCTAGGTAAACCCAGCTCCTTATTAGAATACACAAGGTTGTCCAGGATATGTTCACTACCTGTCTTTTCAAACTTGCTTAGATGGTGCCCTATGCCGACTACTTTCCCACAAAACTCCCTGTACTATTTCTCACCTCTAAGCTTTTGCTGTGCTGTGCCCCCTACTGGCAATACCATCCTTTCCCGCTTTCTTTCATTAACTTCCACTGTTCCCTAACACTCATTTTATTCTCTTTAGGAACATTATCTGACCACCTTCTTCACATCTTTCTTAGATACTCATTCCCTCCCCTATTTCTTTTTTTTTTTTTTGAGACAGGATCTTGCTCTGCCACCTTGACTGGACTGCAATGGAACAATCACAGCTCACTGTAGCTTGGCTTCCTTGGCTCAAGCAATCCTCCCACCTCAGCCTCTTAAATAGCTGGGACCACAGGCACATGCCATCATGCCTGGCTAATGTTTTGAATCTCCTGTAGAGACAGGGTCTCACCATGTTGCCCAGGTTGGTCTTGAACACATGGGCTCAAGCAATCCTCCTGCCTCAGCCTCCTAAAGTGCTGTAATTACAGACATGAGCCACCACACCCCCACCACCACCTTTTTTTTTTTTTTTTTTTTAAATTAAAGGTCTTGCTGTGCTGCCCAGGCTGAAGGGCAGTGGCATGATCCTACCTCACTATAACCTGAAACTCCGGGGTTCCTCCCACCTTGGCCTCCCAAAGTGTTAGGATTACAGGTGTGAGCCACCGCACCAAGCCAAGGTACTCCTTTTGATGTGCTCCTATAACACCCTGTACACATGCCCATGTGGTGGTACAACCTTTTAAGTATTTGCATCCACAACTAAATTGTGAATTCTTTGAAAATAGGACTATTTTATTCATGCCTGTATCCCCAATACATAGTGCAGGACTTTCCCCTCAGAGAATGCTCAGTGTTTGATGAATTAATAATGATTGACAGAGAATGTGGATTCAGAGCTCATAGTACAGAGTTCTCTGCAGCCTCTCATGACTCCCAACAAACATGAATGCTACTGCTCTCAACAATACTACTGGGGAGAGAAAGAGTCCTCTGATTACTATCGTAAAAAGAGCAGGTCACTTGACAAAAACATGGGACAGAGAAATGATGGGGAGGAGTATGTAACCTGGCAATGACACCTAATCTCTCCCTTTAAGGGCACAAATTCCACTTCTGGCATAGTAGGCATGGAGTTCACTTTAGTACCGCTATAGAGATCCCACTACTCTTCATAAGGCGTTACAGACATGTTTTTTTGCCTTCTAAAATTTCTGAGCTAATAGGGATCCTGGAGAACATACTGTCCACTGCTTTCTTCATTTGACCTTTGAGAAAAACAGAATTCAGAGAGATTAGGGTGACATCTCACCCCAGGAACTGAATCTGGGGAAAAGTTCCAGTTTCCAGACTTTAAATGCAGTGCTCTATAATGATCTGGTTGCCTCTGCCCTCATCAAGCTCTGCCCATCCAAAAACCTAAGGGGCACTGTCTTGCTGGATGGGCATCCTCAGCAGCTCACAGACCTGGCCCTGCTGAGGCTGTGCAATGATGATCTGCCCAGGCTGGATGGTGGTCGTGGAGCTGGTGGTCTGCTGGCCTTGCTGCTGCCCCTGGACTTGGACGGCGGTGGGCTGCTGAGCCAGCGTGAAATAGTACTGGACTGGCTCGGCAGGAGTAACAGACTGGCGCACCTCCTCCTGTTGGGTGGAAAGAGAGACAGGTAAGAGGAAAAGAACAGACTCAGCAGCCACCACAGTGAATTTCCACTCTTCCCCCAAACAGGCTATGTGCAGTTGCCTGCTGAATGCTGAGCTCTCCACATCTGAAGCCAAAGGAAAGTGGAATTCAAAGAGACCAGTTATGCTAAATCAAACTAAAAATAACAGATCCTATAGGCTTCACAAAACATCCAGCCAATTTTTGAAGTATGAAATAATCACCCATTGCATGATAAGTTGCAAATGGGCAAATAATTACCATTAACTAAAAACCGCGCAGCAGCAGTGCTTGTCAGTAAATGCTGTCAAGGCCTGTGATCTGAGAACAGTGCTAATTGTAAGTGTTGGGAAGATGCTACCCAAACATCATGCCTCTCAGGCCTGGTCCCAATCTCCCAAATAGGCAGCGTTCTTCTCATTTTATCCCCACCACTTCAAGAGGCACTGGGCAGAAATTTCAGAATCAAGTTTCAGGATCGAGAGCACTGGTAGACAAGTACCCAGCTTTTCACAGCTTGTTGAAAGCTCTGTGGTCACTGAGGGCATGTCTATCCAGCTCACATCTGGTTCTGGTTGTACTTAGCCACAGAAGCGCAACCCAGGGGGCCTGATGGACAGCTCTCCGCTGGGGTACTGCCTTGGCTGATTAGGGAGGTCGCATTCTGTCCGATCTGCAGAGTGGAGACTGTTTCTTCTTCAGCTGATGTTTTCCATGGCAGAAGGAGTAAACAACCCTCTCCCAGCCACCTTGAGCTCACAGCTGAGAGTGTAGGATGTTTACACACACTACAGCATGGTTACAGCCCACAGGGTCCAGGGTTGGGCAGCCCCTGACCACTGACACAGAACGACGTCTGATCCGGAGTGACCTGTGGACACATGGTGCCCCTGCCTGGGACAACAAAAACAATAAAAACACAGAACCACTTGGGCTGTCTGAGTAAAAATATTAGCTAAATTTACTCACATGCTTATTCAGGGCAAAGTCTGTCATGTTCCAGAAAAGAGGAAGACACTTCTTCAACGTACACAGACCCTGTGGACTGCCTCGAACTCCCTAAAGTAGCATTTACAAAGCTGGTATTGACCCCATCCCCACTACGTTAGGTGCCCTGAACTGCGCTTCCAAAGTATTGTCCTATAGTATAATTTTTGCACTTGCATGTCTAATTAACTATCTGTTCTGGTAAAACGTAATCACCATGAGGGCAAAGCCTGGCTCTCTTGCTCCCTACTATCCCCTGCATTCCCCAGTAGGCACTCAGTAAGTGCTTGTTGAATGATACATGGATTTATTTAGACAGGCAGACAGTTAGAGGCAGGAAAATACTTCTCTGAATCCAAGTTGGTGGTATGACAAATTCTCTTGAACGCAACAGCTGTTACCAATAGAAAAAAGTCATCTCTAAACTCTCTTTTGGTACCTCTAGGACTCTGTTGCCATAGGGTATGGGAGCAGCTGGTGTCCCTGCGGAACAGGGCTGGGTATTCTTTGTTTGCCTGATGACTGGGAGCCAGGATACTAAAATTAGGACCACCAATCTCTAGCCCCTAAGAAACAGGGGTCTCTGCATGACATGGTTACTTGACAGCCATTTACCTAGCTTAGGGAGATAACTGTAACATTTTGGGTTTCTAAGCAAGTCCTTAAACATGAACTGACTTTCTAGATTGATATATTCTGTGCTTCAGACCCAAACACTTTTAACACTCAATACAATTATGCTGAGGCAGAAGGAAAAGGAGATTCTCTTTCATTTTCATCTATGTCTCAATTTCCACGAAGACTTAAAAATGGCAACGTCAACTCCATTTCAACCCCAACTTCTCATCATTATAAATAAATGTCAGCCTGGAAACGAGGTCTTGGCTGTGGCAAGGCTAAAATACTGATACCCTTTTCAGCCAAGAAACGGGCCACCTGCTCTTTGCAAAGCTATTGAAGTGGGTTCAAGGTACTTATGTTCCACTGTGATCTCCCTTCTTATCTTATGAAAAACACAAATCACTGAAATCCAGACCTGATTTGGAAAAGCTCTTGGGTAATGAGAGGGTATACAGGACTAAGAGCCCCAGAACCAGCTGTATAGGGTGCTAGGCAGCAGGGAGACACCTGCATTTTCTAGCCCTGACCTGTGATTGTTTAGTCTCTAGTTATCCCCGACTACAGCTGATCTAGTAACTGAATGACCTTTTTGTCAGACAAAAAGCAAAACCTTTAAAAACCCCTTCCAGAAGCCAATACCTCTAGCCAAAAGCTGTGAGATCAGGTAAAGGGCTCCTCCTATGCTGCTTACAATACTTCTTAAACCGTTTATGAACTAAACAGTATCTAGGACACTTGTGAGTATCAAGTGGAGGCACCTAGGTTTGTGTTGTTAGGACAAGGCACAACTGTTCTCAAATCGCTGGAATGGAAGAAGGCATACCTAAGGCTCTGCTGCATTATGAAGACTCATGCGGCCAATGGAGGTCAAGCTAGCAAGAAAATGATTATGCTTTGTTTAAAGAAATGGGTGAAAAGATAATGATATTTCAATGGGCAGGAACTTTCAACTCATAGCTTTAGTGGGGCAGAAGTCAGGCCTCAACTACCTCCTACTTTGAAATAGTCTTTACTTGCTTCCCTGAAGAACAAGCAAAACTCCCAAGCATCTTTGAGAAGTCAAGGGCCTTAGATTCACAATTCAGTATTTCTGGCTAGTTCCTTTTCCCAGCAGTGGGAAGTTGGCCCAAGTGGTAGAACAATCCTTTAATGACTGGATCAATCCAGAATGGGGCACTTGCTCAACTTTAACAGAGGCCTCCCCAACTAGAGGGCTGGCTCTTGGAATCTTTCCAGAAGCTGAGACTAACAAACAGTGCCAGAGAAGAGCAGCATCACATCCTAGGGCCATCTCTACAGTGTTGTGCAGCCAGCCCCGACTGGAAAAAAGTACATTTGCTTTAGTGGCAAGAGTGAACTGCTGCTTCCTTCAGAAAGGGTGGGTTTTGGAGAGTAGGCGTTTTAAAGGACTTTAAGAAGTGCCAGCCAATTTGGAGCTTGGAAAAACTTTGTGTCTACAGAGGATTAAAAATGCTATCTTAGAATTTCAGGCCAGCTTTCAGCAATCTCAACCTTTCAAAGGCCAGGCAGCAGCTGTCCCGAATACGTTGCCAATCAATGGCTTGAACACCTACAAAGAACTAAATCCAAGCAACAAGAAGCTGTTTCAGCTAGACACACACACTTTAAAAGCAGATGGATCATGGCACTTTGAGTCTGGCTAAGATGGAATAAGGATCTGTGTGATACCCCGAGAGAGCCAGAAGCACTGAGGAATTTGGAGGAACTGGCAGGATGTGACCCTTCTCTCCAGCCAGTGTATTCAGCAGACAGCCCACAGAAAACAAGGAGTTAGCACAATGAGAGTGAGCAAGGCCTGATTTCATCACGGAGCTCACCATCTTGTTTCAAAGGGGGCTTCTAATAGACACAAGGAGATAACAATTTCAACAAGGAAAGCAGGTGTGTGATACTCTTTGTTCTGAAGGAAGAGAAATGGCCTGAGTTCTTGTGGTTGTGACTTCTGAGAGAGGAGGGAAGGACCCCAAGAGGAGAAATTGAGCCTGTGGGCACAAACCTGCAATGTTTCAAAGCCGATGTGCAGCTGGGGACGACCGTGGCAGCCTGCCGCTGTAAACATCCGACTGAAAGCTCCTCTGAACACCTTACAGCTTCCAGTCAAGGATGTTTACAGTAGCAAAGACTGCCCAAAAAGAACGGAGACGCAGTGAGGCACACCCTACTCTAGTAAGGAGGTGACAGGGGGCTTGCTAATCCAAAAGCCCCCATGCAAGGTCAGAATTATAAATGTTCATTAGGATGCCCACTTCTAGACTTTCTCTGACTGGTTATTAATTCAGGCCGGCATGGGGAGAATGGTTGTCACTGAATGATTATTTCTAAGGATAATATATTATGAAATAACTCATTAAAAATACTTAAAAGTTTTATATAACAAAGAAAGCGGAACAAGGCACAGCTTTGCTCCTGTGAGATTCTGCCACTCTTTCCCAGTGTCTCTACTACACCTAGTGGAATCATCATGCAACCTGCATGCCTAAAACAATGAGCTCTACAGGACGGACGTCTGTTAGAATCACAATTAGGAGCTATATGCACCCAAGGTGCTGAAAAAACAACTAGTGTGATCTTTGGAGAGGGGCAGACAGAAGAGAGGGGAAGGCAGACATTCACATTCTTTCTTGTGATTGCTGGGAAAACAGCTCAAGTGGTGGTTCTCAAATCTGGTTGCACATTAAAAGCATCCAGGGAATTTTAAAAGGTACTCATGCCTGGGCTCCATCATGAGATTCTGATTCAGCTGATGTGGGGTAGAGCCTGGGTGCTGATGGTTTTAAAACCCCAACAGGTAATTCTAGTGTGCAGTCGGGGCACTACATAAAGATATAAGAACCACAATACAGAGGAAGAGAAAACATAGTCCATTCACTCCAAATACCACTGTGCACACAGAGAAGTTGTTTCTTAAAAATCTGAAGTCTATAACTTTCTGGGACTATTCTCCCATCCCAGATGAAGAGCTCTGATAGACTTCCTAAGATACCTTGAAATGAGCTTCACTTTACCATTTGTAACTAAAGTTTTTCATTTTCATTTTGTCTATTTTCATTTAAATACCACTTCAGAGGCACTGAGTTAAAAGTATCCAGAAATGAGTAACAGAGGAGATGTTAAGAATGAATCTGGTCTAGAGACAAAGAGCAAAGGGAACAGCAAATGACTTGTGCTGAGAGGAAAAGGCACGTATCTGACACCAGTATGCAAAGTGCTCTTCAGTCAGCACAATGGCAATGCACGCACAGCTCACCTGACGCTTTGGAGGTTTCAGTTCATCTCTTGGAACGATATCGATGAGAAAGTCAAACTGATCAAATTTTGTAATTGCCATGGCGATATCATTTCTCTGTAACAAAGAAAAGTGGAGTGAAAAATTAGCCTGGGGAGAAAACTAGTTCACTTGGCTTTATACCCTTCAAATAAGGTAAGATGACTTCTGAGCCAAACTAAACACCCATGGCCAGTTCTGTAGCTGAAATAAGCGCAGCCAAATTCATATGCTTTAAATGATCAGACTTGGTGGACAACCATCAACAAAAAAAAGATACATGTAACACACACTCTAAAATGGGGTAACTAAGCCTCCAACCACTGCTACTCCTGCTTGACCCTCTCCCTGCGATTTTCAAATTATCATCCTCTAGTACAAACCTAGTAATCTCAATTAGTAGGGTTCTGGTCATTCTGTGGGTTAGCAAAGTTAGGTTTAAAACCTTTTTAAGGCCCTAAATAATCCCTTTACTTCACAAGTAGTTACAATCTATTTTAGATTTCTTAGGTCAAATCTTAATTCAATAACTTTCTGCAACATTTTCAAGTCACTGGATCTATATACACTAAGTTCTCATAAGCTATGGTTTTTATTTGGGAATTCAAAACTGCAATGCTTAAACCATATCATGGTTTAAGAATTCTGATATTCATAGCTTCTGCTATGAATAGTGGCAGGAGAGGTGAGAGAACATAGGAGTCAGATGGCTAATGATACTGAAACCAAGACCTGCTCTGCTGGGGTTTTCTCCCAAGTGTGATACTTCCTTTCTTTGAATAATTAAAAGATTTTTACTAAAACCCAACATATTATGTATAGTTAAGATTTGTGTACTTTACTGAAGATTTTATCGCCAAAGGAAAAAATATATATATATGAAAAAACACTGAACTCTAGTGAATGATAGCCATTTTAAAGTATTTAGGGGAAGCCAGACGTGGTGGTTCATGCCTGTAATCCCAGCACTTTGGGAGGCTGAGGTGAGCATATCATGAGGTCAAGAGATCAAGACCATCCTGGCCAACATGGTGAAACCCCGTCTCTACTAAAAAAAAAATACAAAAATCAGCTGAGTGTGGTGGTGTGCGCCTGTAGTCCCAGCTATTCAGGAGGCTGAGGCAGGAGAACTGCTTGAACTCAGGAGGCGGAGGTTACAGTGAGCCCAGAGTGAGCCACTGCACTCCAGCCTGGCGCCTGGCGATGGCACAAGACTCTGTCTCAAAAGAAAAAAAAAACGTATTTGGGAGAAAGTAAATTTTACAATGCACTGAAAAACAGATGACTTGAAGGATGGATAGAAGGACAGACAGATACAGGAATAAAATAAGCATAGTAAAATGTTTATGGTAGAACCTAGGTTGTAAGTATACAGGTATTCACTGTAAACTTTGCTTATGTTTGAAATTTTTCATAATAAAATGCTGGGGAAAATGTCAACACACTAACAGAAATCCTTAGCAAACTCTATATACCACACCTTAAAAGGTGACTCATCAGACAAAACAGGAGGGGATGGAAATTTTCTGTTTTTTCCTTCCCGTGTATCTGTGATGGCCTCAAGCCACTGAAATGCAAAACTCTAGTCCATCCTTCGTGCCAACCACTAGCTTGAAGATAAACCCTCCCAACTGAAGCAGGGCACATCTTAAGACTGCCAGGACTCATTTAAGATGACTACAACATAGTGTCACATTTTTGATGTCACCTACTCAATCGACCTAAATGGCTCATCTAATCATGGAATAAAGGGGGGAAAAGAAAAATAATAAACACCTCCAACATATAATTAAATGTTCTAGTATGTTTTGGAAACATAAATATACTTAAATTGGTCTTCCTAAAATTTTTATTTTGCTTTTTAAATTCCCTGAGGCAGGAGGATCACTTGAGCTAGGAGTTTTGTGACCAGCCCTGGGCAAATAGCAAGGCCTCATCTCTACCAAAAAAAAAATTTTTGGCCGGGCGCGATGGCTCACACCTATAATCCCAGCACTATGGGAGGCCAAGACGGGTGGATCACGAGGTCAAGAGATTGAGACCATCCTGGTCAACATAGTGAAACCCCGTCTCTACTAAAAATACAAAAATTAGCTGGGCATGGTGGCGCACGCCTGTAGTCCCAGCTACTCGGGAGGCTGAGGCAGAATTGCTTGAACCCAGGAGACAGAGGTTATGATGAGCCGAGATCACGCCACAGCCCTCCAGCCTGGGTAAAAAGAGCAAAACTCCGTCTCAAAAAAAAAAAAAAAAAAAAAAAAAATTTTTTTTTTTTATGCCAGATGCAGTGGCACACACCTGTAGTCCTAGCTACTTGGGAGGCTGAGGTGGGAGGATCACTTGAGCCCATGAGGTTGAGGCTGCAGTGAGCTGTGATTGCGCCACTGCACTCCAGCCTGGGCCATGGAGCGAGACCCTGTCTCAAAAAATAAAAAAGAAATATAGAAAGTTCCTTCTAGCCCTTTCAATATCCTTCCCCACACTCCCTTATATATGAGCAACCACAACTCTGATTTCTATCATCACCACAGGTGGTAATAATGCATTGTATCATGCACTATGTGATTTTTTTCCCTCTGGTTCCTTTTGGTAACATAGTACCTTTGAGATTTATCCATGTTGTATGGAGCAATATTTGTTTCTTTTTATTGCTGAGCAGGAATCCATTTCATTAATACCTCAAAATTTGTTTGTATATTCCTATACTGATGGATACTTGAGTTACTTAAGTTTTGGGGGTAGTATAAATAAGGTTAAGAGCATTACTATTTAAGAATGGCCACATTTCTTCTGGGTATATACCTAGGAGTGAAATGGCTAGGTTATAGAGTAGGAATATGTTTATTAGAAAGTGCAAAATAGTTTTTCAAAGTGACCTTACCATTTTACATTCTGACCAGCAACATATGAGTTTCAGACACTCCAATTCCTCACCAACTGTGGTACTGTCAGTCTTTTTTATATTAGGTATTCTAGTGGGTTAAACCAGTATCTCATTGCGGTTTTAATTTGTATTTCCCTGATGATAAAAGATGTTGCACATCTTCTCATGGGTTTATTGAACATTTGTTTACCTTCTTTTCTGAAGGTCTGTCCAAATGTTTTGCCTATTTTATTTTCTAATCTGAATTGATCTTGAAGGGAGCTTTAACTGGCTCTCTCTGGAGCCACAGACTAACTTCAAGGCAGCATAAATTTCTTCAACATGCATATCATTTACTGAAATTCAGTATTTTTTTACCTTTTTTTGCTTTAAAACTTTCATATAGTAACGTACACAAATCCTAACTTTATGCTCCACTGACAAGCTGTACTAGAATGCAGGCATCCCACAGATAAGGAATTTTGTCTGTTTTGTGTATCGTTAATCCCCAGGGCCTAGAAAAGTGCCTGGCACATTGTGGATGTTCAGTAAGTATTTTTAGAATAAATGAATAAACACATGCATTTTCTACTTTGTAGGTAAAGAGAGACAAAGAGAAAACAATGTACTTTCTTGGCTTTGATGTTAAAATACGCTACTATTTTGTACCTGTTACACCCTTCTTCTTGTATCTGGGAAACTTTTCCTCTAAGAGCTAGGGCTTGGCTATTGAGTGAGAGTTTCCAGAACCAAGGGCTCTGCATACAATATGAATGTTGATTTCCTTGGTTAAAATTAAAATTTTTGGAAAAAAAAAAAGAAGAAAAAGAAAAAGATTCCCCAGGAAGGCAACACAAGGAACAAAAAGCCTAATGAAGCTAGTGAGACTCCCAACCAGCAACTGTTTACATCTGGAAACAGGTAAATACTCTATCACTTGAGCATCTGTTTACAGTGAGAGGTCACCAACGGAAAGGAGTTCAGTCACTAGGCTGTGAAAATCAGGACAGAATTAAATTTTTGGTGGAGAAACACAATCATCATGACTGGAAGGTATGTCTGCCTCCCAACGGTGGAGATGCCAATTACATGTCCGATTGATAGAGGGCTAAAGAAGAACAATAATCTTTGGTCCAAAGCCACACAAGAGAACAGGCAAAGGCAGCTGCTTACCCCAGTTTTCCCAATCTAAGTCTGCAATAATACCTGTAAAGTCCGGCGCTTGTTATCCTCTGTGTGAATCCAGGCTCGAAGAGTCAACTCTGTGATAAAAATCTGGGCTGCCTTGGCAAAGAGTACAGGGGCTTCTGCACTGATCATCTGCAACAGACACAGGCCCTCCCTGTCAATCACCAGTAAGTCATTCAAACCAGTCAGTTTATCTCTTGCCTCACTGCCTGGCATGAGACTATGGGGCAAGGGTCAACAAATGAGGTGGTATGCTCCAGAGAATCCAAGGTAAAATAGATCCATAAGTAGGAACAAAGCAGGCAACAAGGGAGCAATGAGAAAGAATACTTATTAGCACCTACCATGTGCCAAACCTTGTGCAAGGTGCTTTCTTACCCTTACAACAGCCTTTCAAAGAAACCAGGGTTTAAGAACGATGAAGTGATTTTCCCATAGCCATAGAGTCAGTAGGGTTTAGGTTCTAATCTGAGGAGAAACAATATGGGGAAGGAGAGAAAGCCTGAAAGCCAATGGAGGTGGGTAAAATTGCAGGCTTCCCATCCTTTTGGGCTTTGTTTTGTACATACTGAAAAAGTGGATAACCTTCCAGTTTTATTGTGGGAATCAAATGAGATAATACATGACCCAGCACAGGGCCTGGCACATAGTAAGTGCTAAAGCATATAAACCTCCTTGATATGTCTGACTTCAAAGTTGAAGCTCTTGGTCAAACAAGGTTCTCAACCTTTGGTGAGGTAGTCTGTGCAGGCTACAGCCACAGAAAGGGCTCTGGAGTTAAAGCAGCAGTAGATGAGAAATAAGATATTGGTTCTATCACTCTGAGTGAGGCACTTAACCTCTTTGTGTCTATTTCCATTGTCTGTAAAATGGAACTGATAATTCTTATTACATCAAATCTCACAGGGCTACTGTGAGGAAGAAAGGAGCTAATAAAAGGGAAAATTGCTATCAATTGTTAGTTTTCTGTGCAAATACAAAAGTATTAATTTTGAGTGGTCAAGAGACAGAGGTGCTCTTTCTCTGAGATCTTTAATGGAGATGGACTCCTAGGAATACGGAAATAGCCAAGCCCAAGCATACCCTCTCACAAGTACTACTCATGTAAAATAAACTCACAGATCAAAAGGTTAGAAAAGGTAGACACATCATCAAAAATTTCTTAAGAGTTTAGATCAACAAAATATACATTATAAGATGCTAAGATGATGGTACTGTCCTGTTGATTTGATGATACATGTATATACTACACTCTGAAAGAACTGTGAAATACCAGCTTGGCCTGGTGGTTCACGCCTAATCCTAGCATTTTGGGAGGCTTAGGCTGGAGGATTGCTTGAGCTCAGGAGTTTATGACTAGCCTGGACAACACAGTGAAATCCTGTCCCCCGCTCCAAAATATATTAAAAATTAGCCAGACATGATGGCACATCTGTAGTCCCAGCTACTTGGGAGGCTGAGGTGGGAGGATCATTTGGGCCTGGGAAGTAAAGGCTACAGTGAGCCATGATTGTGCCACTGCCCTCCAGCCTGGGTGACAGAGTAAGACTCTGTCTCAAAAACAAATAAAAGACCAGGCATGGTGGCTCACGTCTGTAATCCCAGCACTTTGGGAAGCCAAGGCAGGCGGATCACCCGAGGGAGTTTGAGACTAGCCTGGCCAACATGGTGAAACCCCATCTCTACTAAAAATACAAAAATTAGCTGGATGTGGCAGCGGGTGCCTGTAATCCCAGCTACCCGGGAGGCTGAGGCATGAGAATCACTTGAACCTGGAAGGCAGAGGTTTCAGTGAGCTAGACTGTACCACTGCACTCCAGCCTGGGTGATAGAGTAAAACACTCCAAAAAAAAAAAAAAAAAAAAAAAAAAAAAAAAAAAAAAAA
>NW_022437002.1:12640300-12688288 GCF_009761245.1 Sapajus apella | reverse complement strand
AAAAAAAAAAAAAAAAAAAAAAAAAAAAAAAAAAAAAAAAAAAGAGCTGGGAGGGATCAACTGATTCAAAAAAAGAACAAAAACAAAACAAAACAAAAAAAATCCCCCACGACAATTATTTTTTTCAATTTAAAACCAGGATATCCTTAATTTTCAGGATGACCCATATAGCAACCAAAACTGTTCAGTTTTGGCTCACTTAACAATTTTAAACAGGAACCAAATAACAAAGCAACAGACAGTAATTTTTTTGTTTTTGTTTCATTAAACTTTGAGCTCTAGAGAAATGAGCAATAACCTACCCATCACATAGCTTCAATAAGAAATAATAAAAATGAATGTGAATTCACCTTCACATCTTCATCCAGTTTCATAATCTTCTTAATACGAGCCAGTGGGAGTTCCTGCACTCGGAAATCTTTCTGAAATGAACAACAAGAGGTGCATAAATGGAGGGGACAATCAACAGTGTGGCATAGCAGGCAGTAAGAAACACTCTGGCTTAGTCCCTCCTGTCAGGAAGTGTATTGGAAGAGGAAGTACAGATGAAATGAAGAAAATACAAGCGTCAGATGAAAATTCTTCTTTACTTAAGCCATGCAGACCTTCCAACAATTAATGGGCTTTAGAAAAAAGTGAGGATGGCCTCCAACAGTGCCCTCATAAAAAGTAGCCCCAAGCAAGACGGTTGTTTTGTTTTGTTTGCGTCAGCACAATGTAGAGGGACATTATGAGCGCCTTCTCTTTTTCCCAAGTAAGTTTACCAGTCTGCAATATGCAGATTAAAATGAGACTTCTGTCTCAGGGGTATTCCTCTAAGCTGCCAGTTCTTTCTTCCATTCAGTGACTAGTCTGTAACAGCAATGCCAAGGGCACCTGACCACAGTGACCCACAGTTCTTTACTGCTGATAGTGGCCATTTCTGACGTTTGGACTAACCTGACAACAGAAACTAGGGAAGAGAGCTTCTTTCTCATCACAGCAGCAATGGCTTTGTCTCTAAAATTTGTTTCAAGCGGGGGCAGAGGAGCATAGAAAAAGGATGAGGGTGAACTTACCAGCTGCCTTTTAGGAACAGCTGTGCTATTTTTTTTTCTTAACAAACAGGCATGTAAAGAAAAGGGATCTGGGAAACAAAGTAAAAAAACAACAGAAAACAGGCTTGGAGTGGGGGGAGGACCACATAACTTAATTCCGGATAGAATTTAGCAAAGGGCTTTTTTGACCAGCACTACTCAATAATTTGCAATTTAAGCCCTTTTTGGCTTTATTTTGAAACTACTGGTATTTAAATGCATGCATTGTGTTTAAATGCAATTCTAGGAAAAAAATCAATTTTGAGTTTCAGAGCAGCAATGAAGAGAAAGGTGCAAAGGCAGATATTAGCTAAAATCAGCAAAATCTCTACTGGGACTAGGTGTCAAATGATTGATTCTATAAGTGGTCTGAAATGTGACTCACTAAACCCAATATGCTCACCTGGGAATTTGCATCCTCACATTATGGAAGGAGTAGCTATTATTTGAGATTTGATGTAATTAACAAGCATCAGTGAACCTTCTTTTGCAAGACCAACAGAAAATCTCAAATATATGTCGAAAAAGGTATTTTGAAAAAACAACAGTCTTCCCAGAATCTATTTTATGACTGCAGAAAGGAGAGAATGTATTGGGATAAAATGTACACCAAGATATCTAATTTTCCCACACAAACCCAACAAGCTGCTTGGCTACCACTCTGCTCCATAAACTTCAAACACCAATTTTTCATCGTTTCCTTTTCCAAATTAGGTATCAACATTTTCCACGAAGCCTCTACTAAAACTAACCCTGGAGTAACAGGACTTAGAAGTTCAGTTTATTAAAATTTCAAGAAAAGGAGACAATAGGGCACATTCATTCTATTCTTTTTTCTCCCCCTTGCTCTTTCATTTACTGATTCAAGCAACTCAACTAACAGTAAATGCATGGTACCTACTACTGTGCAAAAATTACACATGTAGGCTGGGCACGGTGGCTCACACCTGTAATCCCAGCACTCTGGAAGGCTGAGTGGGAGAATCGTTTGAGGCCAGGAGTTCGAGACCAGCCTGGTCAACAAAGTGAGACCCCATCACTATTAAACAAAATAAAAATAAAAAAAAAGAAAAGAAAAGATACACATCTACTCCTACCTTTGAAGAGCTTGTGGTTTGTCAGAGACAGTCACATGAAAACATTATAGTTCCCTATCTAATACTGGAGGGGAGGGATATAAAATCCCACAGGGACACAAAGAAGGGAACAACCAGCTAGCAATGCGGGGCTGGAGGGAGAGTGAGGGATTGGGAAATGTTCCCCAAAGGGGATGACATCTGAACTGTGTCTAAGGGATGCTGAGCATTTGCCTGTTGAAAAAATATAAGAATGTTATTCAGAGAGAACAACAAAGACAGAAAGAGATACCAAAAAAATCACAGCCTATTTAAGTTTTAAATCTATGACCTGAGTACAGAGGGGAGAAGCAGGAAGGAGGATACTGGGTTGGGGCCAGACCCTAAATATTTTTTTTTTTTAAGTTTAATCCCAGAAATCAACCATTGGTCTTCCTTCTTGTGTGGCATATCACAGAAGATGATGACACTACACAGAAATGCCAAAGAGAATGCTTGGGATGATCATTCCTTTGGAAAGCCTCCCAGGCTAATACATACAGCACAAGACTGTGTTTAGCTCTCTTGCAAGCGTGCTCTCATTCGGCTTGGTTTTAAATATTGTTTCTACAAGAATGTTCCATATTTACTTAACTAAAGCCCAAAGCTGATAAAAAAGACCTCTTTCCCCAAATTGAAAGAGTAATAAACTTACTATTTCAATTTCCATTCTTTAATCGAAAGCAACAAAAGTTAAGGATCAAGAGATCACTCCTGCCTTACAGAGATGTAAAATGAGGCAGAAATTTATAATAAGCTCAAAGCTTTTCTTTGTGACAAACTACTTTTTCATGTTCCTGAAACTTTGAGATCTCAAGGGGCACTGTGTCAAAGTGGATACTGAGGTGTGTGTATGGTTTATCCCTGTTGACAATCACCCAGTGTTCTATAATCCTATCCTAGCTTTCTAGTTACATGTAAGGATTAAGGCCTTCACAATCAGTAGATTGAGGCCCATGAAACTGACTTTCAATTCATGCTCCCCACTTCACTGGCTACCATAACTGAGGTGAGTAACATTTAACTCCTTAACTCCTTCTCCTGATACTGAGCCAACCGTAAGAACAAATGACACACACTTCTCCCCCTACTTTTGGGAGTTATGTCAGTAGGGCAGAAGAGCAGATTACCTCTCAGAACATTCTCATGCTCCTGACCACTACCAAAGAACTACATTAAAAATGCTGCCATCTGAAACTCGCATTTCAAGACGAACTCAAACCTGAATTCACTCAATGAGAGTTTGGAGCCAAAGAAAAGTCAACGAATCTTGGGCTGCACTAAGGAAAATCCAGAGTTTCAAATAATAAAGAGAAACCTTTTCCAGGCCTACTCTGGCAAAGTCAAGATTCTCCACCCTTTGAAAGCAATGATTCTCAATCTTGGCTGCATGTTACCATCACCTGAAAAACTTTTAAAAAACAAGATACCGGAGCTGTCCCCAGGAGACCAGCTGAATCAGGAACTCCAGGACAGCAGTCTACAACCTCAGGAACCGGTTGTGTGGAAGACAATTTTCCCAAAGATGGGCAGGGTAAGCATTACAATCTCATACAGAGTGTGCTACCTAGATCCCTCACCTGTGCAGTTCACAATAGGGTTCACACTCCTAGGAGAATCTAATGCTGCTGCTGATCTGACAGGAGGTGGAGCTCAGGCGGTAATGCTTGCTCACTAGCTACTCACCTCATGCTGTGCAGCCTGATTCCTAACAGGCCATGGACCCATACTGGTCTGTGGCCCGGGAATTGGGGACCCCTGCTCTAGTGGGTAGAGTACTGGCATTATGTTTTTTGAAAACTCCCCTTGTGACTATGATCTAAGTGAGAGTTAAGGACTACTGCTTTACAGCCCTGCTACTCAAAGTGAGATCCTTAGACCAGCAATGGCACCACCTGGGAACTCAAATACAGAATCCCAGGTTCCATTCCTAATCTACTAAATCAGCACCAATATTTTAAGAGGATCCTCTCTTATGTGGTTAATACAGACAATAAAGTTTGAGAGGCACTGCCTATGGGAAGGGCTCACATAGCACAGGACCTGTTTTGTAACAGTCCCCCAACCTTCACCACCAAGTTTGTTTAAACAGTTATCTGATTTGATTGTAATGCTAGAAATGTCATCACCGAATCAGGAGGCACTGAGGAATAAAAAGATGAAACTGCCAATTAAAAGAAAGTGACCTAGGCATTAAATTACAGTTAATTGAGGGCTAAATGGGATGCAGACAGTAAGTACAGAATTAGATTTTTCTTTTCAAAATTCAGCATCGTTGCCCACCCACCCCCAACTCACCTCCAAAAAGACAAAGTTAGCTTTCTCTACCCTACTTTCAAAGAGGCCCAGTGGGGCAAAGTCTGTAATTTATTGTTCCTAGAGCTCTGCTGAGCAGGAATATAGTATTTTACACAATCACTTTGGTGCATAATCATCTTGGTATGGTTTTTAACTAATTTCAATCCCAGCTGAACACCACCTGGATTTATAAACTGCAGAGCTTTTAAGTGTCGTAAGAACAAGGTAAAATGAAAGATAAATTGCTTTTACAGGACTCAAACCAAAAGGACTTGAGGCCAGTGTTTCTAACACATCATGAAATACATCAGCTAGCAAACTTCAATTACTTCTTTTTGGAACAATTTGTGTCCCAGTCTGAGATCACAACACCTTATGAATATTCTCATAAGTTTTACTTATGATTGGGTAGTTTAAACATAAGGAATTTTTTTTTTTTTAATCTGTTAGATATTTTCAGGTGTCAACCTAAGTAGCTCTGACGTATCTGAAGAAGTCTGGTTTTAAGTACTGTTGAGTTCTGGAAAGGCACAGATTAAATGCTAAAATATTTGGTCATGTTACACAGGCAGCAGTGCAGTCAGAGAAGCAGAAGCCACCACGTGTTATACTCCTGAGTAGAGGGGAAAATAAGAGTCATACAAAGGGAAAAAAATTACCGACTTTATTAGATTGCATTCTTACTCAAACATGGAACTGATGTTGCTTTGCATTAACCTGAAGTGGAGACTAATTTGTTCAAATGTTTATTGTGTGTCTACTATATGCCAGACATTGTTCTAAGCACCTGATATAAAAGACAGCATGGTAGAGGTCTAGGAGTCCCTTTCAAAAGTACACAGGAGGAGAATTTTAGTCAGTCACCAATAGAAGAATGATTAAAGACAACTCCTCTTTACTTTTCTTTCTCTTCATCCACAAAACCTGAACCAAAACGGAATCCTTCAAAGTACTTCTCTTTTAGCTTCTGATAGACTAGAAGGCTATGTAGTAAAATTTGGTTGACAGATCAGCTTTGTTGGCAATCAAACTTGTAAACTGAATAGGTTATAAATCAAAGCCCAGGGTCTCGAAGAGGTATTTACACACTCATGTAACACAGCAGCACTTAGCCAAGAGGTGGAAGCAACCCAAATGTCCATCAACAGATGAACAGATAAACAAAATGTGGTATATACATAAAACAGGGTGTGATTCTGCCTTAAAAGGCTAGGAGGAGGCTGAGGTAGGAGAATCACTTGAACCTGGGAGGCGGAGGTTGCAGTGAGCTGAGGTCGCACTACTGTACTCCAGTCTGGGTGACAGAGCGAGACTCCCTCTCAAAAAAAAAAAAAAAAAGGGGGGGGGGGGGGGGGGAGAAAAAATGATGCATCATGTCTGTAATCCCAGGTCTTTGGAGAGCCAAGGCAGAAAGATTGCTTGAGTCCAGGAATTTGAGACCAGCCTGGGCAATATAGTGAGACCTCCATCTCTCCATAATTTTTTTTTTTTTTTTAATTAGCCAGGTGTGGTGGTACACACCTGCAGTCCTAGGTGACTAGGACATATAACAGTCTCTTGAACCCAAGAGTTCGAGGCTACAATGAGCTATAATCCTGCCACTGCACTCCAGCAATGAACAGCAGAATGAAACCCTATCTCTTTTAAAAAGAAAAAACAAAGACCACACATGGTGGCTCACACCTATAATCCCAGCACTCTGGGAGGCAAGGTGGGAGGACTGCTTGAGCCCAGAAGTTGGAGACTAGCCAGGGCAACATAGTGGGACCCTACCTCTACAGAAAAATACAAAAATGAGCCAGGTGTGGTGGTGTGCACCTGTAGTCTCAGCTACTCAAGAGGCTGAGGCAGGAAAATCGCTTGAGCCTGAGAGGTCAAGAATGCAGTGAGACATCATTGTACCACTACACTCCAGCCTGGATGACAGAATGAGACCTTCTCTCCAAAAAGGGAAAAAGAAAAGAAAAAAATAAAAAAGGAAGGACATCCTGTCACATGCTTCAACAGACATGCTAAGTAAATAAGATAAGCCAATCACAAAAAGACAAATACAGATATTGTTTGACTTACAATGGGGTTACATCCTGATAAAGCCAATGTAAGTTGGAAAGATCCTAAGTGGAAAATGCATTTACTCCACCTAGCCTATCAAACATCACAGCTTAGCCTAGCCCACTTCAATGTGCTCAGAACACTTACAGTAGCCTAAAGTTGGGCAAAATAATCTAACACAGTCTATTTTACAGGAAAGTGTTGAGTATCTCATAATTTATATATTGAAAGTGAAAAACAGAATGGTTGAATGGGTACTCAAAGTACTGCTGCTACTGAATGCACATCACTTTCTAACCATTCTAAGGTGGAAACAAACATTAAGTTGAATCATCATAAGTAGGGAACTGTTTGTATATGATTCCATTTCTATGAGGTATTAAAAACAGTCAAATTCATAGAAAGCAGAATGGTGGTTGTTTAGTCAGAGTAGAGTTTCAGTACTGCAAGATGAAAAAATTCTCGAGCTATGTTTCACAACAATGTGAATATACTGAACACTTCCGAACTGTACATTTAAAAATGGGTAAGGGGTGAAATTTTATGCGTTTTTTTTTTTTTTTTTTTTTTAAACTAAAAATAAAAAAAAAAAAAAATCAAAGCCCAACAAAACAGAAAAGTTAAGTGCTGAGCTTAAACCTCCAGAGTTTATCTGGCCACTTGCCTGATCCTAGATTTATGTCTCTCGGCTCAAGCTGTGGCACAGACTTGCTCGATCGGCCCCTTCCCACCACACCCCAGGAGGGCATTCGTTTTACAGCAGGCTGACCCCAGCACCAAAAGCTGATAAGCTTAATCACGAGATTATCCCCCTAAAATATGAACAAAACACCCCACTTTTGACTTTATAATTTCATTTTTTCCTCCCTTCTCTTTTATATCTGAGACAGTTTGGATAACTACTACCTAGACTGCAGAAGAGAAACAATGACTTTTCAGTGGAAATCCACTCTGAACCCAGGCCAGTCTGAGAAAGGCCAAGCCAAGTTCAATTGCTGAAAACTCTTCCTATAAATAAACATGACCCAGAGGTATATCCAAAACATGAATTACTTTTTATCCCTGAAGTCAGTGAGCATTTATTATACTGTGTTATTTCATTAGTTACTTATTAGCCTGTCTCATCAGAATATATGTTCCATGAGTGCATGATCCTGTCTGGTTCATTACTGTACCCACAGTAACTAGAATAGCCTTAGTTGGTGCATAAGTACTTGTTAAGTGAATGAATAAACTGACATTGTAACATCAGAGGTTAAAGGTCACTAACCCTAAGCAACTGCAACATTAGTTCTAGATCAGGAAAGAATCCAATGTCTGCTCTGCCAGGATGCTAGTATTTCCAAGGCAGGAATGATACAGCCAACATAGGGAGCTCCTTCAGTATGTGTTAAAATGACACCCTAATGAACGTTCTTCATGAAGGACATGACAACTGTATTATGAAAATATTCCAATTCTAACCTGCCTCACCTTCCACTACCACTCTCATACCACATCCTTCTTTCCTCAGCCTCCACTAAATACACAGTAACCTCCATGCACTCTGAGTGTCTTTGTTCCTCTAACTTTATAGTTAGAGGAACTATAACTCTGGGCCTTCAAGTCTTTATGCATGCCCTTGTCTTTGCCCAAGATAAACTCTCCCATTCATTCTTCCCATCTGGTGAATGCTTAACTCATATTTTAAGACACCTCCCCCTCAAAAAAAAGACCCAACAACAATGTTCCTTTTACTTAAAGCCTTCCCTAATGAGTTAGAAAGAAACAAGCACTATGTCCTCTGTGTTCCTTGACTTTTACCATTTCAGGACTTATCACTGTGCCTGATTCGGTAAGTATTTAATAAATACCTATTGACTAAATGACTCTGGTGGTAATTACTAGATTGTAAGCTCCTCACAGGCCAAGGTTATATTTAATTCTTCTGAGTCAGTAGTTCTCAACAGGGGATGATATTTGCCCATGGGGAAATCTGCCAATGTCTAGAGACATTTTTTGGTTGCCACAACGGGGGGAGAGGTGCTACTGGCATCTAGTGAGTAGAGGCTAGGGGTGCTGCTAAACATGCTATTATTATGCATAAGACAGCCCCTCACAAAAAAGAATTAACTGGCCCAAAATGTCAAAAATGCAGCTGTTGAGAAAGTGATCAAAGTGCATCTTTTAACACCTGGAAAGAGTTCCTGGCTCACAACAGATTTGTTGTTGAATAAATTGCCCAATAGATTTTACCACGTTCTAGAAATGTGGCAGAGCCACTAAATCAGGCCTAAGAAATTGAGCTACAGCTACTGAAGGAAGATGAGATCTGTTTTTCTACAAGTCCTACAGGATATGCCTCACATTAAACTACCTCCAAGTCAAAGTATCCACTACACACCCACATGCCTATGGAAGACCACTGAGATATAAAAGACACTCTTGTAGTTAACTCACACAAGGCAAATTTTATTTTCATTTTCCTACCCACTGGTCAGGGATAAACTGTGCTTTTGTAAATGTGCTTGAAATTAAAAATGCTTTAGTGTGAGTTTTGGTTAATTTCCCATAGCTCTTTACATGCTTTAAAAGTTTCTAATAAAAGTTTCTCATTCTTCCTTACCACTGTTAAATTCCGAATTTCTTCCATGACCCGAGGCCAGAAGGACTGTAGGCTTTGCTGGGCATCACTGCTGCTGGTACCACCAAATCCTCCTTCTGTGGACATTTCGACCACTGAAAGCAAACACATACATAAGACACATTAGGAATAATAAACTCGGATTTTCTGTCCAGATTAGGCATTTGTATCTTTGTGGATGTATGAATCTATTCAATTTTTCAGTTTGATAAGGTATACAGTTGTGATAAGAAGATTTTAACAGAGACTTACATCTTAACAAAAACACTGGGAAGAAAGTTTTTCCTTTTACCTAGCTTATACCATAGAGACTACTGAAGAGCTCCAACTAGAAAATCAAAAGATGCTAGAAATGTAAGCTGAAATCCTAATGTGAATCAAGGGTTTTAACTTCTTCTGTGTGGGGGGTAAAGGAAAGTACTTTGTTGCCCTAGTCTAGCCCGTAATTTTCAATGCCATTCCCTCCAAAGCTTTTTCAAGTACTCGTGGCTTCTCATACTCCATGCCACAGCCTTCAGCAAATTTTTGTATTAAAAGTCCTCAGTGATTAGTACTGTACAGAAATGTAAACCCAGAGTCTTAAAAAATAAGACCCAAGCTGGGCACAATGGTGCATGCCTGTGGTTCCAGCTACTCAGGAATCTGAGGCAGGAGGACTGCTTGGGCCCAAGAGTTCAAGACCAGCCTGGGCAACATAGCAAGACTCTGTCTCTTAAAAAAAGAGAGGGAGAGGCCAGGCGCGGTGGCTCACGCCTATAATCCCAGCCCTTTGGGAGGCTGAGGCGGGTGGATCACAAGGTCAAGAGATCGAGACCATATTGGTCAACATGGTGAAACCCCGTCTCTACTAAAAATACAAAAAAATTAGCTGGGCATGGTGGCGCACACCTGTAGTCCCAGCTACTTGGGAGGCTGAGGCAGGAGAATTGCTTGAACCCAGGAGGCGGAGGTTGCGGTGAGCCAAGATGGCGCCATTGCACTCCAGCCTGGGTAACAAGAGCAAAAACTCCGTCTCAAAAAAAAGGAAAAAAAAAAAAATAGAGAGGGAGAGAGAGCATGTGCCAGGTGTGCCAGGTTTCTTCTTTTGTTTCAGACACTGTGGCCCCATTTCTCTAGGGCTCCTGATGATGATGATTCGTTCTAATCTCAGGCAAATCTGCCTCAAAGGACATGAGCCTAATAACTGAGTAGGAAACATGAAGTCTCTGAAATGAAACTACTTGCCAATTCTTCCCAGTTCCTTCCTAACCTGAACCATGTTATTAGACACAAAGCCTAACACAGCACACTGGCAACTGGAGGCCTTAAAGACAGTTAAAAAAACAAAGGAGAGGTCAGGTGCGATGGCTCACACCTGTAATCCCAAAATTTTGGGAGGCTGAAGCGGGTGGATCACCTTAGGTCAAGAGTTCGAGACCAGCCTGACCAATGTGGTGAAACCCTGTCTCTACTAAAAATACAAAAATTAGCTGGTGGCAGATGCCTGTAATCCCAGCTACTTGGGTGGCTGAGACAGAAGAATGGCTTGAACCAGGGAGGCGGAGGTTGCAGTGAGCTGAGATTGGGCCATTGCACTTCAGCCTAGGCGACAGAGTGAGACTCCGTCTCAAAAACAAAAAACAAAGGAGAATTAAAATTAGAATAGAGAAAGAGGGCCAGAACCTGCATTTAGTCAACCGCTTTGTGAGGAGGGAAGGAAGATGAATAAGGAGCCCTATGTCAGCTGTTAACTGTAGATAACACAGGTTGAGTATCCTTTATCTGAAATTCTGAAATGCCTGGGCCCAGAAGTTTTTGGAATTTTGACTTTTTTTTTTTTTTAGATGGAGTTTCACTCTTGTTGCCCAGGCTGGAGTGGAGTGGCACAATCTCAGCTCACTACAACCTCTGCCTTCCAAGTTCAAGAGATTCTCCTGCCTCAGCCTCCTAAGTAGCTGGGATTATAGGCATTCGCCACCACGCTCGGCTTTTTTTGTATTTTTAGTAGAGACAGGGTTTCACCATGTTGGCCAGGCTGGTCTCAAACTCCTGATCTCAGATAATCCAACCACCTCGGCCTCTCAGAGTGCTGGAATTACCGGAGTGAGCCACCATGGCCGGCCTTTTTTATTTTTTTGGAGTAAGTTTGCGCTATATTTAATGGCCGAGCATCCCAAATCTGAAAATCCAAAATCTAAAATGAGCATTTCCTTTGGGTGTCATGTCAGGGCTCAAAGAGTTTTGGATTTCAGATTTTCAGATTAAGGATACTCAACCTGTATTGTAATGTCTTAAGCGCTTATCTGGCAAATATTTAAATGCAAGAACAGTTTAATTAAACACAAAGAATGGAGAAACTTGCGCTCTCCTAAGACTTTCTATTCTGAGGAATTACTTAAAAAGGTTTAACATGCCAGTGACAGGATGCTGGCAGAGAGCTATGTGAGTCATTAAGAACTAATTCTGAGGGGCTGAAAGAAAAGCACCAAAGCCAGTTGTCACATGACCAGACTTGTTACTTTCCAGGCTCCATGTGGATACACACTGGGCAGAACACTCTACCACAGCAGAATGGAATGAAAGCTGACAACTCTAGGGTTTAGGCTATGGGGATGTCCAATTCACCCTTAAATGTTTACAGGTCTGATTTTTTTTCTTCCCTTTTCCTTCTAAAGGAAATGATGAGGGGAAAGAAATGGAAGGAAAACAAGAATTCAAGCTTCAAAGCAGATTTCATTCTGGTGTAATGACATTAGTGGGTGATGATGTAATGGGAAAAGGTTTGGAGCCAATTTCTGGTGCTAGAGGCCTATAAACAGCTCTATACATCAACAGAAATTCTAGTACCTGGGATGCAATATGATCTTGGAGTTTCTGAAGGGAGTTAAAGGGAAGTGTTCAATCACAGTGGAAAATGACTAGATAAAATCTTAACTCCTAAATAACCAAGTAAGACCCCTGTATTTTCACTTATCATCAATACACAAGTCCTATATGGTACTCTTAGCTGTATTGAGAACAACAACAACAACAAAATTAAGATAATCTAGAGAAGTTTAGTTATTTATCATTATTAATAGTTTCCTACAAGGTACTCAAGACAATGAAGTGAGTGACTCAATTTAACCTTTTTCAAATGGGGCAAACAAAAATATCTTTCTGGAAATAAAAATAATTATCAAGAAACTTTAAAAGAATCTAACCTTTTATTGTATGGGTCCATGGACAAGCCTCATCTTGGCACAATCTGCCATGCAAATTGCTAAGGTCAAAGGAGAAAGATCCGCAACTGTGAGGACGATATCTCTGTATACTTGCTAATGGATGGGGAGGTTCAGCTGGAGTACAAAGATCTGCACAATTTAAAAGTCTTGTAACAAGTTCTGGCTGTTCTCTGATATCCCCCCAAAACATTACAAAGGTACACAATTCAAAAAGCAGTTCTAGAACCATCTGTGCAGTTTGCTTTTAAATTTTGAACTATCCCAACTATGGATGTGCAGGCATGATCAGCCCCCAAACATCTGTGTAGTCAACAGATCATGATCTTTGGCTGGCTCGGAGCCACGTACTGTGGTAGTGGAAGTTAAGTACAAAAGAGAAGTTATCAAATTTTTTTTGAACTGAAAATGTACTAAAGGTTAAGTTTTGAAATTAAGAAGCCCATCTACATTAGGAAACCCCAAACAGATAAAAGCAAAAAATACAAGTCGATAATATCCTTTATATTTTACTGTATCACAGAACTTTAGGACTGAAAAAAAAAAAAAAAGACATAATGAAACACTCAGGTCCACCTCTTTATAAGATGCTCACAGCTTTTCTTCAACCTCTGCCCAACCCCATTTGAGTGCTTACATTTGAGTGCCTCCCACTCTAGTTCCGGGAAACTGGCTTATTGGTAAGACATTCTTTCCCATCTTTGGACAGCTCTAACTGTTCTTCTTTACATTAGGTTTTAGAGTTATGGTCTTTATGATTTTTCCATCCAGCAAACTCTTTTTATAAATTTCTGACTTCAAAAGACAAAGGTACTCTTCCTTTGAAGGACACAAGATCTTCTCACAGGGAAAAGAGAAAAAGGTTTGGAGCATGTTTTCTAGCATCTTTGCAGATATTATTAGTAATATCTCTTAGAAGAATATAAATTGTTAACGTAAATTCCTGGAAAAGGTGAGTAGTTTTATTCAAAAGGCTTTCCCTAAAGCAGATCCATTCTTTGCATGAAGCTTTAAAAACACCCTAATAATTAAAAATATATATATAAAGCAGGCCAGGCACAGTGGTTCCATGCCTATAATACCAACACTTTGGGAGGCCAAGGCAGGTTGATTATCTGAGGTCAGGAGTTTGAAACCAGCCTGGCCAACATGGTGAAACCCCGTCTCTACTAAAAATACAAAAATTAGCTGGGTATAGTAGCACAGCTACTCAGGAGGTCGAGGCAGGAGAATTGCTTGAATCCAGGAGGCAGAGGTTGCAGTGAGCCAAGATCACGCCACTGCACTCCAGCCTGAGCCACAAAGCGAGACTCTGTCTTAAAAAAAAAAAAAAAGAAAAAGAAAAAAATAATAAAGCAACCTTAGCTAATCACCACCTCTTATTTTAATGCATTAATTGCAAATTTGATTTTGCTACAGAAGTAGTCCATTTACAACATCTACAAGCCTATGGAAAATGTGCTGGGTTCATCTTCCAAGATAACAAGGGAAAGAGTGTATTTAAAAATAAGAGGAGGCTGACTGCTGTGGCTTATGTGTGTAATCTCAACAAGTCTGAAGGCTGAGACAGGAGAATCACTTCAGGCCAGTGGTTTGAGACTAGCCTGGGCAACACAGTGATACTCTGTTTCCAAAACATTTTAGGCCGGGGGCTATAGCTCATGCTTGTAATCCCAGCACTTTGGGAGGCTGAGGTGGTGGATCACTTGAGGTCAGGAGTTCAAGACCAGCCTGGCTAATATGGTAAAATCTCATTTCTATTAAAAATACAATACAAAATAAATTAGCCGAGCGTGGTGGTACATGCTTATAAACCCAGCTACTTGGGAGGCTGAGGCAACAGGATCACTTCAACCTGGGAGGAGGAAGTTGCAGTGAGCCAAGATAATGCCACTGCATACCAGCCTGGGCAGCAGAGCTTCAAGACTCCATCTCAAAAAAGAAGAAAAAAAAATTTTTTTAAATAGGCATTGTGGCCACATACCTGTAAGTCTTAGCTACTCAGGAGGCTGAGAAAGGTGGATCTCCACACTCTTTCTCTGCAAAGCCTGTCCCAGAGTTTTGCTCTGTTGCCCAGGCTGGAGTGCAGTGGCACGATCTTGGCTCACTGCAGCCTCTACTTCCTGGGCTCAAGCAATCCTCCTACTTCAGCCTCCCAAGTAGCTGGGACTACAGGCACTCAACGCAGTTGCTATCTCTCCAGAAGTTTTCACTCCTGCTTTATGGAACTGATCCCTCCTTCTTGGGAGCCTTAAGGAGCCCCTGATCTGCACCTCTCTTTCTGTTCTCACCATATTACCCTGTACAATCATTGTAGGATACCTTGTAAGACATACACATCAGTGTGTATGTCTTATTTCCCCTCCTGATATACAAGCTCCTTGAGGGTAGGATCTGCATATGATTCATCATGGATCCCTCACAGTATCTAGCACAGTCTGATAACTACCCCTAACTGGAGGGACAAGACAGTTGCTGGGTTTGGCTTTTCTGAGAAAAAAAGTGAATCTTGGAAAGCTTGACCCTGAAATACTTATTGGAATTGCCTGAAGAACCAGAGGAAATGGTTATACAAGCTATTCCAGTAAGCTTAGAATAAATGAGCTCCGGGATGTTAGAGCAAGGACTACAATCAGAAATCTGCCTGAAACTGACTTACTGAAGTGAATTTAAAATAAAAGGGGATGACAGAAAGGACACACACAAACATCTAAGGCAGTCCTGGAAGCTTCAAGGTAGACTTAAAGGCTGGAAATGTGGGCGCGTACCATTCCCAAGTGTAAATCTTTTGAAAGTCAGAACCTCTTCAGAAAAGTGACCAGGATAGATTAGCAAAGTCTGAAATATTAATGACAATGGGTAAGTAGGAGGAGGATAAATACCTCTGCCTGGACATCCATTAGCAAGAAGATAAGGAGAAAATCATGCAGGAGTGAGACGATTTAATCAGACCACTCAAGAGTGGGCAATCTAGCTGTTACTCTTATATCTAGTTACTCTTTATCATTCTTAAAGAGACCTCAGAAGTTTTCAAAACATCCCAAAATCAGAGTGCTCCTGTTTTAAAATTGTCTTGGAAATCTTTCAAGCTCTTGTTCTCAACCAGGTACCATGCCTGCCAAATCTTCCCTTAGTGATATGCCTGGGCATGGAACAACAGGATGTATCAAAATTATCAACCTCGTAAATAAAAAGAAATCTAAGGTTTTATTGCAATATGACCTGGTTTCTGAAACTCAGTACCTTTAGACTTCAGTTCAGCTCTCTATTCCTTGGCATGTACTTCATTCTCTATACTAAACTCTTCATTATACAAGCCTAAACCCACGATACAGCCCTTTGAGGTAACTAAAACCAAACAGATGTTGTTGGGAGATAATACCCGAAAACCTAACATCATAACAACTGTTCAAGGGGAAGAGACCACAGGAAGCTCCCCTAAAATGAAACTCAATTCTTGACCAATGCTGCTTCCAATTAAAGAAGAGTAAGTCCTCCCTTAATGTCTTCGATACGCTCCTGGAAATTGCAACTTAAGCCAAACATAGAAAAAAAACAATTTTAGCAAAGGCTAATTGATATAAATAAGAGTTAGTTCCTATGGCATATTTCTGGTCACAAAAACATCACCAAACTTCTAAATAAAGATCAAGACACTTCTAATATTAAACACTGAAATAAGTATGAGCTATACATACATTTAAGAAAGATTGAGAAAAATAAAGGCCAGGGCCAGGAGTGGTGGCTCACGCCTGTAATCCCAGCACTTTGGGAGGCCAAGGCAGGTGGACCACCTGAGGTTAGGAGGTCGAGACCAGCCTGGACAACATGGTGAAACCCCATCTCGAAACCCCATCTCTACTAAAAATACAAAAAATTAGCCAGGCATGGTGGCAGGCACCTGTTATCCCAGCTACTCAAGAGGCTGAGGCAGGAGAATCACTTGAACCCAGGAGGCAGAGGTTGCAGTGAGCCAAGATCGCATCATTACACTCCAGCCTGGGCAACAGAGCAAGACTCCATCTCAAAAAAAAAAAGGCTGAGATGGACCAAGAACTAGGCCTCTTACACCAAACAGCCAAGGTGTGACTATAAAGAAAAAGTTCTTGAAGGAAATTAAAAGTGCTCCTCCAGTGAATACACAAATGATAAGAAAGCAAACAGCTTTATTGCCAATAGGAAGAAAGTTGCAGAGGTCTAGATAGAAGATCAAACCAACCACAACATTCGTTTAAGCCAAAGCCTAATCCAGGGCAATGCCCCAACTCTCCTCAATTCTATGAAGGCTGAGAGAGGTGAGAAGGCTACAGAAGAAAAGTTGAAAGCTAGCAAGGGTTGGTTCATGAGGTTTAAGAAAAGAAGCCATCTCCATAACATAAAAGTATAAGGCAAAACAGCAAGTGCTAAGGTAGAAGCTGCAGCAAGTCATCCTGAATATCTAGCTGGGATAACTGACGCAACTGGCTACATTAAACAATTTCAATGTAAATAAAATGGACTTTTACTGGAAGATGCCATCAAGGATTTTTATAGCTACAGAGGAGAAGCCAATACTGTGGAAGCCAGTGGTCATTTACCATTCCAGAAGCCCTAGGGCCCTTAAGAATTATACTAAATCTACTCTGCCTGTGCTCTATAAATAGAACAAAGCTGGGATGATAGCACATCTGTTTACAGCATGGTTGACTATTGTTCAGACCTATTGCTCAGAAAAAAAAAAGATTCCTTTCAAAATATTACTGCTCACTAACAATATACTCGGTCATCAAAAACTCTGATGGAGGCTGGGTGCAGTGGCTCACACCTGCAATCCGAGCACTTTGGGAGCCAAGGTAGGCAGATCACCTGAGGTCAGGAGTTTGAGACCAGCCTGGGCAACATGGCGAAACCCCGTCTCTACTAAAAATACAAAAATTAGCCAGGCATGGTGGCGGGCACCTGTAATCCCAGCTATTCAGGAGGCTGAGGCAGGAAAACTACTTGAACCCAGTGAGCCAGATTGCACCACCGCACTCCAGCCTGGGCACCAGAGCAAGATTCTGTCTCAAAAAACAAACAAACAAAACAAAAAACATTAACCTCCTTGCACATCTCCATCATAGTTTTTCTTTTTTATTTTGAGACATTCTTGCTCTGTCACCCAGGTTGGAGTGCACTGGCACCATCTTGGCTCACTGCAACCTCTGCCTCCTGGGTTCAAGCAATTCTCGTGCCTCAGTCTCCCGAGTAGCCGGTATGACAGATACATGCCACCACGCCCAGCTAATTTTTGTAATTTTAGTAGAGACAGTGTTTCACCATGTTGGCCAAGGTGGTCTCAAACTCCTGACCTCAAGTTATCTGCACGCCTGAGCCTCCCAAAGTGCTGGGATTACAGGCGTGCGCCACCATGCTGGGCTGAGATTAATATTTTAATATCTACTAACACAATATCCATTCTGCAGCTCATGGATCAAAGAGTAATTTCAACATTCAAGTCGAAATTTCTTATTCAAGAAATACACGGCAGTGGCTCATGCCTGTAATCCCAGCATTCTGGGAGGCAGAGGCGGGTGGATCACCTGATGTTAGGAGTTCGATGCCAGCCTGGCCAAAATGATGAAACCTCATCTCTACTAAAAATACAAAAATTAGCGGGACTTCGTGGTGCATGCCCGCAGTCCCAGCTACTCTGGAGGCTGAGGCATGAGGCTACAGTGAGCCGAGATCACACCACTGCACTCCAGCCTGGATGACAACGTGAGACTCTGTCTCAAACATAAAAACACTTAATTCATAAGGCTATAGCTGCCATAGACAGGGATTCCTCAGACATATTTGAGTAAAGTAAATTGAAAACCTTCTAGACAGGATTCATCATTTTAAATTCCATTAAGAATATTCATGGCCAGGTACAGTGGCTCATGCCTATAATCCCAGCAATTTGGGAGGCCAAGGCGGGACGATTGCTTTAGCTCAGGAGTTCAAAACCAGCCTGGGCAACATGGCAAAACCCTGTCTCTACAAAAAAATACAAACATTAGCCAGGCGTGGTGGGTGGCACATGCCTATAGTCCCAGCTACTTGGGAGGCTATGCCTGGGAGGTCGAGGCTGCAGTAAGCTACTGCAGATCATGCTACTGCACTCCAGCCTATGCAACAGAGACCCTGCTCAAAAAAAACCAAAACATTCAAAATTCATGGGAAGTGGTCAAAATACAAACATTAAAAGGAGTCTGAAGTTGATTCCAATCCTCCTGGATGATTTGAGGGGTTCGAGACTTCAGTGGAAGAAGTAACTGTAGATGTGGTAGAAATAGCAAATTAGAAGTGGAGCCTGAAAATGTGACTGAATTGCTGTAGTCTCACGATAATAGTTAACAGACAAGGAGTTGCTTCTTATGGAAGAGCAAAGAAAGTGGTTTCTTGAAATGGAACCTACTCCCAGTGAAAATGCTATGAACATTAGAATATTATATAAACTTAGTTCATAAAATAGTGGCAGGATCTGAGAGGACAAACTCCAAATTTGAAAGAAGTTCTACTCTGGATAATATGCTATAAAACAGAAAAGTATGCTACAGAGAAATCTTTCATGAAAGGAAGGGTCAACTGAAGCAACAACAAACTTCACTGCTGCCTCATTTTAAGAAATTGGCAGGCGGGCACAGTGGCTCATGCCAGTTATCCCAGCACTTTGGGAGGCCAAGGCGCGAGGATCGCTTGAGTCTAGGAGTTTGAGATCTGAAGACCAGTCTGGGCAACACAGGGAGACCCTGTCTCTACAGAAAATATAAAAATTAGCTGAGCATAGTGTCAAGTGTCTGTAGTCCCAGCTACTTGGGAGGCTTAGGTAGGAGGATGGCTTGAAGCTGGGAGACAGAGGTTACAATGAGCCAAGATCATGGCACTGCATTCCACCCTGGGTGACAGAGTGAGACCGTGCCTCAAAAAAAAAAAAAAAAAAAAAAAAAGCTAAAAGCCAGGCAACGTGGCTCACACCTATAATCCCAGCACTTTGGGAGACCGAGGCGGGTGGATCACCTGAGGTCAGGAGCTCGAGACAAGCCTGGCCAACATGGTGAAACCCCATCTCTACTAAAAATACAAAAATTAGCTAGGCATGGTGGCAGGCACCTGTAATTCCAGCTACTCGGAAGGCTGAGGCAGGAGAAATCTCTTGAACCCAGGAGGCAGAGGCTGCAGTGAGCTGAGATTGCACCACTGCACTCCAGCTTGGGCAACAGGAGTGAAACTCCATCTCAAAAACAAAACAAAACAAATATACAAAAAAAAAAAACCAAAAAAAAACGCCACAGAAATTGCCAAAGCTACCCCAACCTTCAGCAGCTACCACCCTAATCAGTCAGCAGCCCTCATCATCAAGACCCTCAAGCAGCAAAAGGTTATGACTTGCTGAAGGTTCAGATGATTATTAGCATTTTTACCAGTAAGGTATTTTAAAATTAAGATATGCACATTTTTTAGACAAAATGCTGTTGCACACTTAATATACTATAGTATAAACATAACTTCTATTTGCACTGGGAAACCAACAAATTTGTGTGACTCTCTTTATTACGATGTCAGCTTTTCTGCAGAGGTCTGGAACCAAACTCACACTATCTGCAAGATGTACCTGTATTTTGCCCTAGTGGAAGCACTGTCGCAAGCATTTTATGTTCCAGTACTGCTCAAGTATTTATTGAGGTTAGTTCTAGGTTTCTTCATTTAAATGAGCTAAGGTTTGTAGGATGTTGCATTTTAAATGATGATGAGAGATACAGAGAAAGGAAGAATATTAATAAAAATAAATGGATGGACGAGGGAAAGAGGGGGTAGGATTTATTTACTAACAGACAATTTGGTTTTTATGTTTATACAGATGGACCTTAGGACTTAGGCCATTATCAATCACAATAGCTAAAAAGCATTTCAAGCCTTAAGAAGGCTTATACTCTCCAAAATAAAACCAATCTAAAATTGACAATTTCACAAGGAGAAAAACAGCACTGATCTGGAAATTAAAAGACCTATGTTTGTGAACTGGCTGCTTGCTGCCTAATAGCTGGTGACCACAGGCCAGTCACTCTATCAAGCCACTCCAGGAATGATGTATACTGAACACATTCCAAAGGGGTCTCTGGTGGTTTGGTGGGGAAGCCATACACTTCGCTATTTGAAGATGTAATAGATGAATGAATACAAAGGAAGCCAAGGTGACTGAGAGAAGAGAAGGTTAAATAGTCTCTATTGAAGCTCATCTAAGGTTTTTATGTAGTCATGCAAGAAAGGACTAAGTTTAGTGCCTGAAACCTTATTACTTACGTTCTAAACCCTCACACAGCTGGGTACCAGCTGGTCATATTTACCGGCAGCTTACTAAATAGTCTTAGTCTTCGCTACTAGAATACTAGAATAAATAACACAGCTCTACTTCCCCAACTCTGATTAATGCTAAGTTTGATGTTTGAGGGTATGTCTGTCATAAGAGGAAGCTGCTTTTCAAAGTGCCTACTGGAAAAGCATGCTTCCTAAAAGACTAAGGCTTGGAAGGGGCTGCACGCTGCTCTCCTTCAAGATCTGTTCACAAGGACACACTTTCAAACTGGCAGAAGACCCAGTTTTCCTTCAAAAACAAATATATTTTTCTATTTGGTATCTAGTACAATATAATTTTTGAAACAGGGGCCAGATCATAATATAGTTGTAGTATAACTAGAAAAAAATGAAAGCACAGCAACTGGTATAAACAATGAAAGTGATGGGAAGGCATGAACAGAACATTTGAAAACTTATTTCTGTGGAACAGAAAATGATATGTAACATCACACATTCTTCCTCATCCTTTCATTAATGCTCAAACTTAAACCATCCCTGCATACATGACAGCAATAAAACACTATCAGTATTTTGTATAATGGAGAAAAAGGGTCAAGTATTTAGTGAAGTATTCTAAAGCAAGGGTCTAAAAACTACAGCTCACAGGCCAAATCTGGCCTATAGCCTGTTTTTAGAAACAGTTTTACTGGAAGACAGCAACCCTAATTAGTTTATTTTTTATTTTTTCTAGATGAAGTCTTACTCTGTCACCCAGGCTGAAGTGTAGTGCCATGATCTCAGCTCCCTGCAACCTTCGCCTCCTGGGTTCAAGCGATTCTCCTGCCTGTCTCCTGAGAAGCTGGGATTATAGGCACCCACCACCACGCCCAGCTAATTTTTGTATTTTTGTAGAGATGCGGTTTCACCATGTTGACCAGGCTGGTCTTGAACTCCTGACCTCAGGTGACCCATCCACCTCAGCCTCCCAAAAAGTTGGGATTGCAGGCGTGAGCCAATATGCCCGGCCCCTAATTGGTTTATACTGTCTATGGCTGCTCTCATGCTACAACAGTAGAGTCAAAGAGTTACAACAAAAATCATATAGCCGCAAAGCCTAAAAGATCTGGCCCTTTAAGGAAACAGGTTCGGCAGGGTGCGGCAGCTCAAGCCTCAAATCCCAGCACTCTGGGAGGCCAACGTGGCAGGATCGCTTGACCCCAGAAGTTTGAGATCAGCCTGGGCAACAGAGTGAGACCCCCATCTCAATAGAAAATAAAAAATTAGCCAGGTGTGGTGGCCCACGCCTGTAGTCCCAGCTACTCAGAAGTCTGAGGCAGGAGGATTGTTTGAGCCGGGGAGGTCAAGTCTGCAGTGAAACATGACTGTGCCACTGCACTCCAGCCTGAGCAGCAGAGCAAGACCCTATCTCAAGAAAAAAAAAAGAAAGAAAAAGTTTCAGATAATACTCTGACCTTGTTTTTTGTTTGTTTGTTTTTGAGATGGAATCTCACTCTGTCACTCGGCTGGAGTGCAGTGGCATGATCTCGGCTCACTGCAACCTCCGCCTCGGGTTCAAGTGATTCTCCTGCCTCAGTTCCCCAAGTAACTGGGACTACAGGCATGCGCTACTGCGCCCAGCTAATTTTTGTATTTTTTAGTAGAGCTGGGGTTTCACCATGCTGGCCAGGATGGTCTTGATCTCTGGACCTCGTAGTCTACCCGCCTCGGCCACTCAAAGTGCTGGGATTACAGGTGTGAGCCACTGCACCTAGCCAATATTCTGACCTTGTTTTAAAACGTTGTTAGGTGTTTTATTTACCCCCTGATTTACTGATGGGGAAAATGATACCAGAGGTTGAGAAGCTTGTCCTAGATCACAGAACTGTTACTTAGCTCCTCTGCCTCCCTTAGAAGCAAGCTGGGCCAGCCACTCTGCCCCACAGAAAAGACTCTTTGACCCTCCAGCCTAATGAGTAAATAAATCCTTGTAGGAAGAATGGTGAGTAACTGGTTTTTCAGGCCTCGATCCTGAAAAGGACATGAGCTAGAGCCAGAAAGGGGGCCTGTAGCCTAAGTTAGGTCATATTCTAAAACAAAGCATCATTTTCTTACTGGGTCCCTTCTGAGATTCACAAATAATCTCTTGCCCAGTTTCTGGCAGTATTTTGTGTTTGTGTGTCCAGGAGAGGTAAGAAGTGTGATTCTGAAGAATGTTTCAAAGATGCCAACTTACGGGCTTTAGAGTGCATAAAATACACACCACATACATTATCCTCAATTGACTCTTAACTCAGTGTTAAATTTATCAATATCATTCCAATTTTATAGTTAAGGTTAAGGGTTGGGTATCAAGTTACTTGCTGAAGATCACAATACAATAAATGATAGAGTCAAAGTGCAAAAGCTTGTCAGCACCGTGCCTCACATCTGTAATCCCAGCACTTTGGGAGGCTGAGGTGGGCAGATCACAAGGTCAGGAGATCAAGGCCAACCTGGTTAACACAGTGAAACCCCGTCTCTACTAAAAATACAAAAAATTTGCTGGGCGTGGTGGCACGCACCTGTAGTCCCAGCTACTCAGGAGGCTGAGGCAGGAGAATCACTTGAACCCAGGAAGCAGAGGTTGCAGTGAGCCAAGATTGTGCCACTGCACTCCAGCCTGGTTGACAGAGTGAGACTCCATCTCAAAAAAAAAAAAAAAAAAAAAAAGCAAAAGCTCTAAAATTCTGTTCTTGATTTATCATAACTTGTTCATTCTCATTTTCTGCACTGTTTAAGGTATACGTATTTTCAAACTGTTAAGACAAATGAGCAGTCTCAAATTGGATCACTTCCCTTTCCATGTCTCTAGGCAGGTCAGCAGCACCTATGAATACTCAGCTGTGAGCAGTTGGGGGGCAGTAAAGCACAAGGTAAACACATAAATAAATAACATGTATTGGATCTGGGGGTTCTTGCTCTCTGGCAAACTGTGATCTTGAGCAAATCTCTTAACTTCTTAGAAACTTCTCTGTTCACCTACAGAAACATCCCACAGGGCAGTTGAAACACATAAATGCTAAAACACATGTTAGAAGGCCTCAAAAAATAGTAAGCTTCATACAACTGCCAGATGGCACCATATCATAATGACTGCTCAAGGCTGGACAAGACACCGACTACTGGTCTGAATAGTCCCAGACACAGTACCAAGCCTAAAGACCAACTAGCTTCTTTCTCTCTACAATTTAGACTACTTACTTTGTTTTTAACACATTTCTTTAAAAAACCTGGTTTCAGATGCATGGAAATACATACTAAAATAGAGAAAGATGTTCTCCCATCTCTTTTATAAACACGAAATAATTTTTAAAGCCCTTTAAACTATTAAATTTGGAACAAATGTACTCTAGTTCCAAAGAAGCAAAGAACTCAAGCTGAAAATGACTGGGAATGATCCAAATTTAAATCCCTGGGAGTGTCAATGATCAATAGGGATACTAGGTTTTCCCTCCATGCTAATCCAAAAACGTTTAAATTCTTAGAATATGTCTCCTTGGGTTAGGAATGGTGGCTCATGCCTGTAATCTCAGCACTCTGGGAGGCCGAAGCAGGAGGGCTGCTTGAGCTCAGGAGTTCAAGATCAACCTGGGAAACAGCAAGACCTCGTCTCTATAAAAAAGGAAAAAAAAAAAAAATTAGCCGGTGTGGTGGCACACACCTGTAGCTCCAGCTACTCAGGAGGCTGGGGCAGGAGGATCACTTGAGCCAAGGAGTTGGGAGACTGCAGCGAACCATGATCTCACCACTGCACTTCGGCCTGGGCAACAGGGAGAGATCCTATCTCAAAAAAAAACAAAACAAAAAACCACAACCACCACCATCACCATCTCTTTGGATACCTCACAATTCCACAAGCTAGGAGTACATGCCTGTTTTGTCTTGTGAAAGGAATCTTGTTTATGTTACAGGGTAGAGGAAACCTAGAGTCCAGGCAGCTCCCAACTCAACCTGGCCCCACTGTCCAAGCAAAAGATTCTGTTTTGAGCTCTAAAGAGAGTTCTGCCCACTTTCATCTATATCTGAGGTCCTGAAGTGAACATGAAAGGAACATGTTCTGGAAAGTTGGAATTTCTCAGATTATATCGTGGATGTTTAAGGTTCTTCTGGAATAGCATTGATAAGAAGCTTGCCTTTACAGTACAACTGTAAAGAAATTAAATACTGTATACCCATTCACTAATCGGTGATGACTAAATTTTTTTTCTCCGCACGAAACCATTCCTGAGACACAAATCTATTTCTCTAATTAGCATATTCACTTGCTTCAGATCTGTGTGACATATTATCTTTTTTGGGAGGCATATTATCTTTTTTTGGGAAGCATATTATTTTATAACCTTAAAATTTTCATGCTCCTATTTTTTCCCGTTTGTCTGACATTTCATTTTGCTTCTGGCACATCCTCAAGGCAAACATGCTTTGCACACAGTGGGGATTCAATACACATCTACTGAATGAACAAACACAGGCTCCTCAATAATTTTTTTAATTAAAAAAATTTTTTTCTTTATACAGTGCCTTGCTCTGTTGCCCAAGCTAGAGTGCAGTGGGGTGATCATGATTGACTGAAACCTCACCTCCTGGGTTCAAGCAATCCTCTCCTGCTCAGCCTCCTAAGCAGTGAGGACTAAAGACGCGTGCCACCATACCTGCCTAATTTTTAAAATTTTTTGTAAAGACAGGATCTTGCTAACTTGCCCAGGCTGGTCTCAGACTCCTGGGATTAAGTGATCCTCTCACCCTGGTCTGCCAAAGTGCTGGGATTACAGACGTGAGCCACTATGCCTGGACAAGAACTATTTTAAGACCCCAAGTATCCCTGGCCTCATTCTAGGTGCTTTTCTTTGAAATTGACAAATGGGAAAATTCCTTCTTAAGTATCTGTGCTCAGTTGTGCAGTAACCTTTGTGCAGTAATCCAGTGGAAGAGCCACAAGAGTGGGGACGGAGAAAACTTGTTCTACTTCGGAAAATGTAGCACAAATGTAGACATTTATCTAACCATAGGCTCCACTGAAAAATGGAAGATTGTGCTGGTGAGTTAATACACCTAAAAACCAGGGAGTTGGGGGGATAAGGGAGGCAGAAAATTTTCTGAAATTTTCAGAAAATTAAAAACCTAGAGGGCATTATAAGAATGTCAATATGAGCTTGGCTGTATTGATTTAGCTGTCTAGATTCTGCTCATTCAGACACACTGTGAATTCTTTCCTCTGCTTAGTGTCTTTTAGCATTGATTTAAATGTTTAGAAGAGAAGAAAGAAAGGAAAAGGACACGAAACGAGACAAATCTTCCAAGCCAACCAAACTCTAAATCTCTCACCTTCATGTATACAACTGTCAGGAACTAAGAACATAAAGACTACCTCAGAGTGCAAAGTGACTGAGATAATTATGCTAATCCCTTCCATTTGTACACACTTTACACTTTTTAAAGTAGCTTCACATTATTTTATATGTTTCTTACTATAAACACGTTAAGATAAACAACACAGGTACAAATATTCCCATCTGATAAAGATACTTTATCCAGGTAGACTGAGGAATTGGCCGAAATCACCAGGGCAAGTTGTATGCCACAACTGAAATTAAAATTCATGTCCTCTGATTCTCAGTTCTGTGCTCTTTCATTAAATCTTCTCCTTTTACTTTAGAATTGATAACAAAAACTACACAGCTGTGAGCCACCATGCCTGGACAAGTACCTAGACAAGTTTCTTAAGAAAACGCAAAACTTAAGAACCTACAGCTTTCCTCAGCCTGGAACACAAATCCACCAAGCCTTTTACTTTTAGTTTTCCTGATCACTCTCCTGGAAAAAGTACTCCAAAAAATCAAGATGCCAGATTCTTACACATTTCTTGAGACAAAGTCTCACTCTGTCACCAGGCTGGAGTACAGTGGCGCAATCTCAGCTCACTGCAACCTCCACCTCCCGGGTTCAAGCAAATTCTCCTGCCTCAGCCCCCCAGCCCCGAGTAGCTGGGACTACAGGCGCCAACTACCACGCCCAGCTAATTTTTATATTTTTAGTAGAGATGGGGTTTCACCATGTTGGTCAGGATGGTCTCAATCTCCTGGCCTCATGATCTGCCCGCCTTGGCCTCCCAAAGTGCTGGGATTACAGGCGAGAGCCACCGCACTTGGCCCAGATTCTTAACACATTTCAAAGTAGAAAGCTTAAACAAGAAAGCTTAAGGTTTTCAAGCTTGTTAAACGGCAGGTGCATCAAAGGAGTAGGACTAGGTCATCTAGTTACCAACCAATAAGAAAGGATCAGGTAGCCTGGTGATGGGAAGTCACTTTATCCTTTCACTATAATTCAGAAGAACAGCCTTAGCCCAGCCGCTTTATTGGAGATATTTCCATTGCTACCCACTTATAGGAGGAATCACCTGGCTAAATTCTATGCAGTGTTTCAAAATTATAGCTGTTGCTACATTGTGAACATGGTGATAATGTTATCTTAATTATCCAGCCATTCCTCCAAGAAATCAGAATTCCTTTGTTCCACCTCACTAGGGGTAAGCAAGAATTGTAAATCACAGCCAGGAAATCTAAAGCAACTATTATTTAAGAACACCATGATTCATCTAAAAATATCAATCTCTGTGGTTCAAGATGAGAACCCAAATTTGGGAGCTACTCAATACATACCACAAAGTGTGTATTCGCATAGCTAAGAAACACCACAGAACACCTAATACAATTCTGAGCACATATCTATTTGGAAAAAGTCCTTCAACTACTTATCTGACCTTAGTGAATTTAGAATTCATTAAAGACAATTTCCCAAAACACTAGTAGTGCTCAATTTTAAATTATCTACCTACTTGTACTATGCTTTGTTCCAAAAAGTGACTGTGTTTACCTATTTTGACAAACACTTTGAAGGGAATTCAATTTCACTGTATGTTTGCTCCCTTTATGATTAGCCTGTTACGTAGCATATGAGATTCAATGATAACTCTGGGAAAGTTCTGTGCCTTTCAGGAGTTCTGTGCTCCTCCAGCAAGTACAGGAAAAAGGGAAGGTAGGAGAAAGAATTAGTCCCTAAGATGGACACAGCTATAGACTGTTTTTCATAAACAGTAAGAAAGTGCAGTATAAAGAGCAAAAGCCTTTGTCATTAGGCTCTGCCTTCTATTCTCACCCTCACAATGGGGATGATTGTCATCTGTCCTACTTACACTAGGTAAATACCAAATAAGAGAATGAGTATGAAATCACTAACCATCAAGTACTATGCTTCATATAAACACTGCATACTATTACACTGCTTAACCACCTTTAAGGGGAGCTTCATGGACATCTGGCCAGTGAATTTCCAAGAGGAAAATAATCATGCACTTCAGATTATAAATAACCAGGTAAAATGGCTGGAAATTTACCACTATCTCTAGTGAAAAGTTTCTTATTGCCTTTAGATTGAGGATAATTACAACACACGTAGCCTAGAAACTAAATATAGGTGTCTTATATTAAAAATTCTGCTAAATCCTACAGATGAGGCTAGTCCCATTCCTGGTAATTAATTGTGTGTGCTGCTCATTGGTGCTATAATGATCATGTGGCTATAAATTACTTGCTCAGCAAATGCTGCCAAATTCCTACATATGTATTTTTGGTCAGCTTCATGCAGTATGCTGCCATTTGAGATTTTACAAAGCTAAAATCAGTAAGATTAACCCCAATGCAACTCAGCAAATAAAATCCAGTCTTTGTACTGAATGGAAATGTGGTGTATGTACTAATCTCAAGGAAATATTTGTACATCGTCAAAGCAAGTGAAGGTCACCAGATTCTAAGGCAGTATTGCCTTGATAAGTAAAATACTTATCACAGCACACAGAGAAAATGTTAATATTAGCTTCTCAAATATTTAACCTATGAGCTGATACTGATGCTCTCATTTAGTTGAACTAGTACTGCGAGGAAGATGTAGGCTCACAATGACACCCTTACCTTGTTGTATATGCCTGGATTAAGGGGAGTTACAGATACTCTCTATTTTTACTAAATACACACTCAAAAACCAAGCAAGTAACTTTTTGGAGTAAAGAATATTAATTCATACATGGGAACTGCACACTCAGATACTAGGGGTGTGCAACCAATAAAAGCTTAGAGAGCACTGACCTAGAGGACTCCACCATGCTCATTTCTGGATTTCTCAACTTTAGAATCAGACCTTGTTTGTGCTTCCATCTTTGATATGTAGCATTATTCTTCTGTCGATTCTCTTTCTTGATTCCCTCCTGTTTGTCCCCTAGGTTCATCTATAATCTCTATGAGCCTAAATTTGAAATATATATTACTAATTTTGATATTTCTCCAAAGCTTCAGCCCTGCACGTACAAGCTGCCTGGCTGGACACCTACAACCGGAAAGCTATCCAGAACTGAAACTCACATGCCCCAAATCAAATCTTTTTTTCCCCCCAAATTTGCTTTTCCTAAATTTCTGTTTCTATCCTCCAGTCACTCAGACTTGAAATCTCAGTATCATTTTGCACTTTTTCTCCTCTGTTCCTCAATTCTAATCAGCTACTAAATGCTGTAGTAACAGTGTCCAACACTGGCCATCTTCTAACCTTTCTTCATTCTACCACTATCTCTGTTCAGACCCTCATCGCCTCCATGTAATAACAATGATGACGATGATGGCCCATGCTCATCAGGGGTCACTGCGTGCCAGGTACAATTCTAAGCCTTTTATGTTACTACCTATTTTAAACCTCCTAATAATTCTGTAAGGGTTGTGAACCTATCACATGAAGTGACTGAGTTATTCAGTTTCTAGCGTCTTCTCAAATTCATTCTACATACAAACGTGTAATAAATCTTATAAAAGCGCAGCTCTCATAATGCCGTATCGCTCTACTACCCCAGATTTTCAATGGCCACCAATGTCAAGCAGAGACCGTTCAAATTTCTTAGCCTGGCAAACAAGGCCCTTCAACATCTGACCCAACTTACTTCTCCACACTTCTTTCTTTTAGCACTCCTTCCTGTCCTTAACTCATCTCCTTATGCTCTAGAGCAGCTGACCATTTACTTCTCTCTTTAACCCAAGATGTACTTTTTGAATCATGATCTTGCTCTTTTTGCTCCCAATGCCTGGAATGCCCTTGTCCCTACCTCCCTGAGTCCACTACCCAGTTAATCAGCTTCCCTTCATTCCTAAACCAAGGTCTCCCCTCCTCTGAATTCTGTGTATTTTGCTTGTTCTTTCCATATCAGTTTGTAATACTTGATAAGCATCATCAGTGTCGGAGTAAAGTTTTATTTGTATACATTTTTAAAGTCTCCACAAAAAAGACATGCATGCATGGTCAATTAGCGAAAGAAAGTATAAAAAGCATCCAACTGTAGCATTTCCTTGAAGGTAAGAACTATATAGCTTAGGTAGACAAAATTTCATTTTATCTGGACATTTTCAGCCAAGCAGCTGTTCCCTTTAGTTTTTCTATGTAATTGAAACTATGGAAACAGATCAAAACGGTAGTACTTCCAAGAAGAAAGGATAACCAAGTGAATTAGCACTGCTATTTGCTGTGGTTATTTTAGTCTTCTTTCTTTGAACTAAGGAACACAAGGTCACAATGTTATGCTGCTTTAAAGTTAAACATTTACTATGTGTTTTTCTCTTTAGTTCTTCCTTTATACTGGAATTTACCTTCATTCCTTATCCTTCAATTGCCCTTTTTCACTGCAGGTGCTAGGCTGTAATTTAATTTGGAATAAATATTGTAAGCAGAGAAAAACTTTTGGTCAATTATTGAATAGCAGGGTCTGGCTCTGGGATCCCGAAGTGAGAGAGGAGTGATAATACAATAGAATCTGACCACATTATAAAGAGGTGAGCCCCAATACTGAAGTAGCAGAAATAACAGATTAAAAAGAAAACTAGTCAGGCACAGAAGCTCACACCTGTATATGCCAGTGCTTTGGGAGGCTGAGGTAGAAGGGTCCCTTGAGGACAGCAGTTCAAAACCAGCCAGAGAAAATAAGATTCCACCTTTACAAAAAAAAAAAAAAAAAAAAATTCTTTTTTTCCTTGAGACAGAGTCTCATTCTGTTTGCCCAGGCTACAGTGTAGTGGCACTATCTCTGCTCACTGCAACCTCCCGGTTCAAGCAATTCTTGTGCCTCAGCCTCCCGAGTAGCTGGGACTATGCTAGGCTAATTTTTGTGCTTTTTTAGTAGAGGCTGAGTTTCACCATGTTGGCCAGGCTGGTCTAAAGCTCCTGACCTCAAGTGATTAGGCCGGCTTGGCCTCCCAAAATGCTGGGATTGCAGGTGTGATCCACCACACCCAGCCAATAATTTTTTTTAATTAGCCAGGCCTAGTAGCATGCACCTGTAGTCCCAGTTACTCAGAGACTGAGGTGGGAGGACTGCTTGAGCCCAGGAGTTTGAGGTTGCAGTGATCTATGATTACACCACTACACTCCAGCCTGGCAACAGAGCAAGACCTTGATTCCAAAAAAGGAAAGAAAAAAAAGAAAACTAAACTTCTGAGAAATTCAGACATGAGGTATATTCTATCCAGCTTTGTCTATGATAATTTTCAGTCACAGTAAACTTTAGGACTTAAATATTACATAGCTTACATAATTCAAACCTTCACTCTTTCAATGAACTATAACTTTTATCTAAATATATGAAGGTCATCACCTTCAGAAAAATTAAAAATGTTAAAGTACATTATGGTCTATCAAAAAATATAAAGATAAGAACAAAAACCACCCAAATACACACAATCACATAAACAATACCACTTTGCTAATGGGAAAGACTAAAGTCAACATAGTTAAGATATTATTTTGGGTGTTATATGAACAATGATTCCTATTTTAGTCTTGTCAAATGCTTAAAATAACCCTGGAATCTTTGTTTATTAAATACAGGTTAGCTTGCGGACTCACTTTAAGAGCCAGGCCCACACTTGCTTGGGAATTATCTTGTTCTTGAAATGTAGTAAAGAAAAACAAAAACAAAAAATACTAACTGGCATGCAGGTGATGTGTTTGCATACCTTAGTTTACTTCCTCATAATGCATAAAGGTAACCCAGCTCTCTGGAATACCTCACAGGTGAGCACCATTACCTTCCTAGCCGGTTCTCAGCTTTCTGAATAAGCAACTGGCTGAGGTAAGATAGCTTCAGATTGATCCCAAAGGGACACTAAGTCTGCTGCAGCAGACTTTCTAACCAACCCATTTCAGGTAAAGACTTCTGAACCTCTTCCATGGCCCATTTTCTCCGTTCCTTCTATATCCAAATAGCAAACCTATATAAAAGTGCCAAAAGGAAAAGAAACATGAAAAACAAAAAGTAAAAACAACCTAGAGGAATAAAAGAAACATGCAAAAAACTGAGTGGACTCAAATCTCCAAACTTATACAGGCCAGTTTCTAAAAAGCTTAAAGACAGATTAGGACACCTGAACTCACTGGGCCTCAATTTCCCTACTTTACAAAAAGGGAACTAGATTAGATCCCTAAGTGATTCCCATCAGCCTAATTTAGGAGTATTCAAACTCTGTATGCATATATTATCAGTAATAAGGATAAGCAAAAATCATTTCATTCACGAAAACAGCCATGATCAGCTTTTAATACACTTTTTGGGTTACTGAAACCCCCACAAAAGTATGTAGCATCTTTAAAAAAGAGGCCTTTTCTTGTTTTAAGAACAAAAGCCCAAAGTGACCATGATAGCTGTTTTTAAACCTACAGATCCCTGGAACTGGAATTTTACTTGGTAAAGCCAATATCAATTTTGCCAAACCTCACTTTGTCTGAATATGATTCTTTCAACGCACAGATGGGAAGCAGACACCAGTGCTGACTGACCATGCCCAAGAGGAAGTGACTTAATAGGACAGGAAATCAAACAGATCACAAAATATCAACCCCACCCCTGGGGGGAGAAGGCAGTCCTAAAAATAAATGACACTAGGCATGCGGACTAGATTAGACAGAAACCCCCTTGAGTTTCCACCAATTATGTTAGGAAGGTATCTCACAGTAGGTATCAACTGTGTGAAGTTTATGCTAGTGTTTAGATTTTTGATGAGAGATCAATCATTTCTTTTTTTTTTTTTTAAGTGTTCATCCCACAGTTGAGTGCAGCGGCTCAAGCCTGTAATCCCAGCACTTTGGGAAGCCAAGGTGAGAGGATCACTTAAGCCCAGGAGTTTGAGATCAGCCTGAGCAACAAATCAAGACCCAGGCTCTAAAAAAAAAAAAAAAAAAAAAATCAGTTGGGCACAGTGGCACATGCCTGTAGTCCCAGCTACTCAGGAGGCTGAGGTAGGAGGATTGCTTGAACCCAGGAGATGGAGGCTGCATTGAGTCATGATCGTGACACAGCACTCCAGCCTGGCACACCAGCCTTGGCAACAGAATGAGACCCTATCTGCAACAACAACAACAAAAAAGCATTCATCTAACATTTACTTGCTTACTACACTGCAGGCTATAACTATCTCCCATGCTTGAAAACTGAAAGAAAGGATAATCACAAAGCAAACAAAAAAATGGTTCCAGTTTACTTTATAAATATTTGGTATACATACTAAAAATGTAATCTCTGCTTAGTAAACATCTGCAACCACTACAACTTACCTACATTATAACACAAATCTCATAATGCAAATGGAACTGGCTCCCAGATTTTATTCTGAGAGGTTCCTATATCTAACAAGACTTTTTTAAAAATCAGCATACCCATTTCATCTTATTCTGAGAGGCCCTTAAATTTTGACAAAGGGGTTAAAATTCTTTCACAAAAATCTTGATGAGTAAAGGACTGATGGTCTCAATGTATGCATTAAATAAATACGGTCATGTCGGCATAAATAGGAATATACAGGTGAAGGCAGTTTGAAAGGAAATGTGTCAGGTTTAAACTAACTCCTTTGTAAAAATATTAAAATACTGGCATTTTTTTCTTTGATACCATACCTACCTTCATAAACTTTTCATCCCCCACCCAAACAGTCTGACTTAGTAACAACTAATATTATGTAGCTCTTCACAATTTACAAAGTACTTTGACATACATGATGTCATTCAAGACTCACCACTAAATAAGAAGGCACTATTTTTAGGGCCCATTTTTACATGTGAGGAAGCTAACTGCTAAATGGCTGACTCGCCCAAACCTACAAAGCTGGTGATAAAGGTGACTAGGGCTTAAACACAGACCTCTTGACTTTAAATGGTTTGTACCATGCTGCCTCAAATATTGTGATCAGAGCAAATAAATGTCGACATCTCTAGACCCCATCTAAGCCTCCCCCACTTACACACACAGCCACCGATGTCCTAAATTACAGTTAGCTCTCTAGAAGGTCTTTGCTCTTTCTGGAAGCAAAGTTTTCTTCATTTGTTTAGGAAACATTTATCTGGCTAAAGTGTTAAACACCATTTGACATACACTAGAAAATAGCTTAATCACCAAAGGTCTTGCACAGGCATGCCCATGTGTATTTTTCCAGGTAGTGGGTCAGATTCTCAGAGTTTATGATCCAAAAATGGTGAAGAACCTAGGCTAGAGGCAGTGGCTGGGCATCTTTCCAAGAAGCCAAATCCACAAAGTTCTCAAGTTTATGGTTTAAACCTCACACTGTACCACACCTTCACTTTTGCCTCCCCTGCTGCAGGCCTTCTCCTAGGGCCAATAGGGTCAATTCAGTACCTACAACTGTTTTTTAAATCATATATAAAACCTGGAACAATTGATAGTATATAAATAATCAATGACTTTTAAAAATAAATTTAAATCAAAATACCTCTTAAAATGTAATCCTTAACACATACTTCTTTCTTTTAGGACTTAAATTACCAGAATGAACATTTTATTATAAGCATTCCAATCCCCCAAAAGTTTCATAAATACAACTACTCTGAACTCCTAAAATGCTATCCCCTTCACTAAGAACCCTCTAGATTACAAAGAAGACAAGGTAGCATGCAAGGAATTCTGAATCTGTTAGGCAGTTCGTTCAACCATCATACCAAAAGAATTTAGAATTTTTTGCTGGGGGAGGGAAGTAAAAAGAGTGGGAGAAAGAATGAATGCAGCCCTATTGTCTTATTGCCTGAAAACCCCTAATCTGAATCTATAACATATTCCTACTAACCACTCGACTTGAATATCAGAAGTACAGTCTCTTTTCATCTTAAATAGAGCTTTTCAGTCCAAATTTGTATAAACAAACTTTGTCCTTCAATCTTTCAACTCCTCGGCAGTTTTTCAAGGTCACTTTTGCAAGCAACGACAGAGGCCTGCATACAGTAACTTTGACTTGCTATATCATTCCAACTCCAAAAGCCCCAAATCTAAATCCTGTCAGTCCTCTCAGGTAAATCCTTTTTTAGAGGGGAAGCTAGAGAAGGCAAATCAACACCCTCGAAACTTCTCCTCTAGTAGGGCCTGCTCCTTTTCCCTACCCAGAGACTGAGGGCTGCTGGTTCACGGCTCCACACTGAGTCTGCTGCAGAAATGTTCCAATGACCTTCATTCCGTATTTGCAAATAAAAAGAAACAAAGAATTGCTTTTTAAAATCAGGTGTATTACACATCTTAGTATGTGGGATTGAAGATTTCACTGTTCGTAAGAACTGGCTGGTTCCTGATTAGCAACTTACATTAGCTTTATACCCCTAAAGAGAAATATAAATACATACATATATATCAAGGGCAAAAGACAGGGTGCCTATACTTTTAACTTTCCTGTTCACAAACTGCAGGATTTTAAATATTTCATACGGAAAAATGAAAAGCACTTTGCTCATATCATTTTAAAGAACTAAATTAACACCTGACAAAATGTGTGAAATCTGTGGAAAATCTGTCACTGTCAATATAAGTGAAAATGTTTCTCACCAGCATTCTAAGCTAAAATGTGCATTAAAAACAAAGATTGTTACTACATTAATTAGTACAAGAATCTAGAGCTAGACAGGTATATCAAGAAAGTTATGGGAAATTTTCACATTGGCATGTGGGCCTTCACCATTAGAACCTGCAGCAGTGCAAATCATATTTTCACACAAATTTCTAACAGCAACAGTGTTGCTTCCATCTCTGAAAACACAGATGTCAACAAAGTGCGTGGAAACAGAAAAACTCTTACAATAACTCAGCTTATTCCGTAGGAAAGCTTCAGTGCACTTGAACAAAGGAAAATTATTTGGAAAACAGTTAAGTTTACCCAATGCAAAGAGAAAAGTGCTTTGCTTCTGTGTGCCCCTGAAAAATGATTAGCCTTTCTCCATGTACCTGATCTTGTCGATACCCAACTAGGAAAGAAATCCTAGTTGAAGGACATGCAATATCTAAACACAGCAAGGTATTCTAGGTGCACCAAAAGGTATGCATGGAATGTAAAGTGGCCATTTTCTGAACAGTGCAACTTGTCTACACTCTCTGAGGCTAAACAGTTTCTATCATTTCAACACAAAACAAAGAATTAAACTTACCGGGAACTGCATTAATTTTACATGTAGTTATTTATACCTCCTCGGACTGGGAGAATTTAAGTCACTCCTATCCCTCCCCCCCAAAGGACGGAGGAAACAAAAGGCAGCAGGAGATGAAGAAACCTGAGTCTGGAATGTCCACTCCAGTGAAAACCCGAACAGCTGTCCTCCCACCCCCCAACAAACTATTCGCCATTTTTCTTTGTCTTTCAGCTGACCCCTGCCTCAGTGAAAAACTCCGAGGCTCCAATGAAGCCCTGCAGCCTCCTTCCACTTTAACAGTCAAAGGCATTCAATCTAGCATGCTATTTGACACCAAACCTTGCCTCCACAGTAGTCCCATTGGCTGAACTGCTTTATCAGCTAAGAACACAAAGCCACGATTGGCTGTTCACGTCGTCAGTTACCTCTTTTGTACACTTCCTGTTTTAAAGTTACCTTGAGAAGCAGAACAGGGGTCAGATTCAGACTTCAAACTATGGGGAACTCTAAGGCGTGGAAATGCCCAGCAAATGCACATAGCAGTTGCACTAGGACATCATGTGCTTCTAAAACAGAATACTGAAAATTTATAATTGTTCTTAAAAACAAGCCAAAGGGTTGTTACTGTTCCCACCCACGGGATTTCTTATTGGCTGTCAGAGTTCCATTTAAAAAATTTAAGGTAATTTAACTGCTTCTGATTGGCCATCAAAGACGTCTGTAAGGTATTGCTACGGTATCCTATGGCAATAGATCAGAGAAGCAATGTGCACAAGGTCGGAAAGTTGTGACCATCTTCAGTTTTCTGTTGAGCATTAACAGAAGACGAAAAACAAAACTAGGTACAGCTAATCCAAAGAAAATGCAGCTTCTTTAACAAAGAGTGATGCCAATACGTATACGTATCGTCATACGATAGTTTGCAAGATTTCTAAAAGGTATCTGTCATTATGTTAGTGGCACTTTAAAAGCACAGATTGGTATCAAGGCAAAGCACTTTATTTTAAAATACAAACTAAATAGGAAAATTTTAAGGTAATGTATGAAGTCAGTGGCACGGACAGTGGCATTTCCAGAAAGTCAACCAGGAACCCAAGAAGGAAATATAATGATAAAGCGGGGGGAAATGACAAAGAAGTTAGAAATCAATGAATCCCTTGGAATCCATGGGAGATTGGTTCCAGGATACTCCCCAGCCAACCCTCTCATGGATACCAAAATCCGTGGGTGCTCAAGTCCCTAATATAAAATGGTATAGTACTTGCATAAAACCCTTGCACATTCCCATGTATACTTTTTTTTTTAAGAGATGGTGTCTCACTATGTAGCTAGGCTGAAATGCAGTGGCTATGCAGGCGTAATCAGGGCACTACAGCCTTGAACTCCTGAGCTCAGGCAATTGTCCCACCTCAGCCTCCAAAGTAGGTGAAACCACAGATGCATGTCACCTTGCCCAGCTTGTTATATACGATAAATCATCACTAGATTACATATAATACCTAGTAAAATGTAAATGTTATGTATGCAGTTGTTATACTGTATTGCTTAGGGAATAATAACAAAGAAAAAAGTCTGAACATGTTCTGTACAGACACAATTTTTAAAAAAATATTTTTGACCCATGGTTGGTTAAATCCATAGATGCAGAGGGCTGACGATGTATTATTAAAGGCACCTTATAATTTGATGGACTAATTTATTTAGAGCAGTCACAGAGTTTGACATCGCAGAGAATAAATTCTTTCTTTCTTTCTTTATTTCTTTTTTTAAGATAGGCTCTGGCTCTGTCATCCAAGCTGGGGTGTTGCTGGGGTGTTGCTGGGGTGTAGAGGCACGATCTCAGCTCACTGCAGCCTCTGCCTCCCGGGCTCAAGCAATCTTCCCACCTCAGCCTCCTGAGTAGCTAGGACTACAGACGTGTGCTACCATGCCCAGCTAATTTCTGTATTTCTTTTCTTTTTTTTTTTTTTTCTTAATTGATAGAAATGGGCTCTCATCATGTTGCCCAGGCTGGTCTGGAACTCCTGGGCTGAAGGAATCCTCCTGCCCCTGCCTCCCAACGTGCTGGGATTATAGGCGTGAACCACTGTGCCTTGCTGAGGACAAATTTTTTTCTCCCCCCTTTTTTTTTTTTTGAGATGAGTTTCACTCTGTTGCCTAGGCTGGAGTGCAGTGGCGCAATCTTGACTCACTGCAACCTCCACCTCCTGGGTTCAAGTAATCCTACTGAGTAGCTGGGACTACAGGTACCCACCCACCACCACGCCCAGCTAATTTTTGTATTAGTAAAGACAGCGTTTGACCATGTAGGCTGGCCTTGAACTCCTGACCTCAAATGGTCCACCTGCCTTGGCCGCCCAAAGTGCTGGGATTACACGTGTGAGCCACCACACCCCATCCTTCTACCATATCTTCTTCCTTTTTTTTTTTTAGACAGAGTCTTCCTCTATCACCTAGGCTGGAGTGCAGTGGCACAATCTCGGCTCACTGGAGCCTCCACCTCTCAAGTTCAAGTGATTCTCCTGCCTCAGCCTCCCAAGTAGCTGAGATTACAGGTGTGTACAACCACGCTCAGCTAATTTTCATAGTTTTAGTAGAGACAAGGTTTCACCATGTTGGCCAGGCTAGTCTCAAACTCCTGACCTCTGGTGATCTGCCCACCTGCCTCAGCCTCCCGAAGGGCTGGGATTACAGGCGTGAGCCACCACGCCCAGCCCCATATTTTTAAGGATAAGCACAGCAGAGTTGATCTCAGAAGAGATATTATAAGTATTCTTACTTGTCTCACTGTGTTTATTGAAAACATTCCAGGGCGCTGAAGTCTACTATTGGTAATCAAAGATTTTCTTATGAATTTTGGACCAACTGCTTAGGTTTTTTAAGAGGTAGCTCCTAACATGGTGAAAATCAATTAGTATGTTTTCCCTTTTTTAGCAAAACATTCAAACACAAACATCTTACCATTCATTACCTGAGGCCTTTAACAATCTTCTTAGATCTGCTTCCTCCCATCAAAGCTAAATATCCTACGACTGAAAAACATAGTTGTTTTGCTAGGTAGATGAGATATTTCCTAGAAATTCCTGATTTGACCATACATGAGAATTCATCCCCACAGAGATTTAGTAGGGACCCGAAATAGAAGCAAGGTGGTCTGTCCTATCACTTTGCCACATTAACTTCTCTACATACATTCCATTCATTTCCCATGATGAAATGAAATCATTTTTGAACACAAACTAGTGCCAGGTTCTGTGCGAGGTATATTACAGACTTTACCCCTCTAATTCTCACTACAATTCCCTGTTACCTGTGAGAAAGAGTGAGGTTCAAAGAAGTTAAAAAACTAGCCCCTAACCATACATTTAGATCCAATCTACGGTCCTACCTAGAGTGGTACTCTTTCCACTGCACCACACTGCTTACCAAGACATGGAGCACCTCAGGGGCACATCCAAGGAAATTCTTAAATGCCATATATATATATATATATATATATATATATATATATGCGTGTGTAGATAGCATAAACCATTATCCAACTTCGACAAATTTAAAAATTAAAAATCTAGGCCATGTATGGTGGCTTCTGCCTGTAATCCCAGCATTTTGGGAGGCCAGGGAAGGAGGATCACTTGAGCTCAGGCATTTGAGACCAGCCTGGGTAACACAGTAAGACCCCATCTTTTTTATTTTTTATTTTTTGAGACAAAGTTTTGCTCTTGTTGCCCAGGCTGGAGTATAATGGCGCAATCTCGACTCACTGCAACTTCCACCTCTCAGGTTCAAGCGATTCTCCCACCTCAGCCTCCCAAGTAGCTGAAACTGAAGGCATGCGCCATCACACCCGGCTAATTTTGTATTTTTAGTAGAGACGGAGTTTCTCCATGTTGGTCAAGCTGGTCTTGAACTCCCAACCTCAGGTGATCTGCCCGCCTCAGCCTCCCAAAGTGCTGTGATTACAGGCATGAGCCACCACGCCCAGCTGCAAGACCCCATCTTTACAAAAAACACAAAAATTAGCTAGGTGTAATGGCATGTGCCTGTGGTCCCAGTTACTTTGGAAGCTGAGACAGGAGGATCACTTGAGCCCAGGAGGTCGAGGCTGCAATGAGCCGTGACTGTCTCACTTCTGCACTCCAGCCTGGGTGACAGAGCGAGACTCTATCTCAAATACATAAACAAATAAATAAATATTAAAATTTAAAATCTGATTAATGTTAAATTTGATCTGCCAGTTACAGACCTAGCTAAAGATTGACAAAATAGTACCCTATAAGTTGTTACAAATTTTGCTACTAAATTATTAGAAACATTTAACCAGTAACAAACCACATTTATAAAGACATGAAACAACTACAACTAAATAAATCATTAACAAGAGAACACTGTTAAAATTTGAAGGGGTTGTGAGACAATTTCACAATGGCATCCAAATAAAGAGTTTGGTTATGCTAACAGGATATGTTATAGGTACTGCAATTCTTTTCTCAAAAGTTTAGATTACAGATTCTGAATAGATATTCCCAGCCTGGGAAGAAAAGGCAGAGGGCCAACAGGCTAGTTGTTGGCCTTACCTGTACTGGAGTTTCTCTTAACCCCAGAACACCTGAGGGCCAGTCAGCTGACAAGGCTAAGAAGCTCATCTGAAGGGTGGGAATGGGAGGTAGAAGAATAGGGAGAACACGTTCACAATCTTGCTGATTCTTAGTGCCAATATGGCAAAACAACTAAGCACTTGGAAGTCAGGCAGTGTTAGTTTCAAATTCTGACTCTACCTATTAATTATATGACACTGAACTAACCCTGAGCCTCAGTTTCCTCAACTATAATGTATAGATATCACCATGTATATCAGAGAGCCACTGTAAGGATTAAACAAGCGAATATATGTAAAGCATATTGTTCTATGCCTGAATAAGCACTGAAAAAATGGAAAATATTAAATGTCATCCAATTCAACCTCCTTGATTTATAGAAGGTTAAGTTTCAGAGAGGGAGAAGACCTGCTTAAGGCCCTAAAGCTACTTTGAGGAAATAACTCTCTTCTATCTCTAGCACACTCTGCAGTCCTGAAGAAAGCAATTCCTTAGCCATAAAAGGACAGTATGGGAAGACTACCAGGTGCCATAAAATTCTCCAGTTTTTATGCTGAAAACCCATGCTTTTCACCACTAATCCCAGCGAACATCTCATCACTATTCCAAAAACTGGCCCTTCCACTCTGCTTTGGATGTACGAGATTAAACCAATCATGACCTCTGATGCTCTATGAAGGTCTTCAACATCAGTACTTGGCAGTTTGCAAGGAAAACACTTCAACTCCTACTTCTCATCAACACCTACCTTAGAACTCAAGCCACACTGGGAAGAGAACTCAAATTATTCTTGAATTTCCATTTAGCAGCTGAATCCATTCACGTTCTATAGCTTTCTCTTCTCCTGCGTGTTATTACTGTGGACTAAGAACCTAATGGAACCTCTAAGATTTCAGCTAACATTCTTCCCTGGTCCTGGATCTCAGCAGCCCTCTACACTAGACAAATCCATCTTCTTACCCTAAAAAACACTCAAATCATAATGAGACAAAACCAGTAACTCTGGTTACATGGTTGAAGCTTCAATACTCTCAAAGAAGGTAAAGTGAGAATTGATGCTTTTGGTTGGGAGACTGATTTTTGAATTACAGCTACCTGTTTACTAGCTGTATGATACTGGCCAAGATACTTAACCATTTCTGAGCTCACTTCCTCATGTGTAAAATGGAGGAAATAACACCAATTCACAGGAGTGTTGAGGCTTAAATAAGTGAAAGCACTCAACATATTATCTGGAATGTGGTAGGTGCCCAATTAATATCTAAATATACACTTGCTTATATAGCATGTACACGTATTATTATTTTTTAACATGCCTTTTTTTTTTTTACATACATTTAACTCTATTTTACAAATGAGAACATGCCTCTTTTACCAGAGAAGGGCTTCTTGAAGGCAGCAAGTGTCTTATTTTTATCCACATATATCCATCCCCAAAGCATAAAGATATAAATCAAATCCAATTCTAGCCATGTGTCAGCAAAATAACAGGGAGTAGCAAGGACTCACGAAAACTGGCAAGTGTGTATCCCATGTAAAGGAGTGACCATTGCACAGCTCCAACTGAAAAGGGCCATGTAGGAACTCTGGTTCACTGCAATAAGAGTTTCTTTTTTTTCTTTTGAGACAGAGTTAGTTGCCCAGGCTGGAGTGCAGTGGCATGATCATAGCTCACTGCAGCCTTGACCTCCTGGGCTCAAGTGATCCTCCGGGCTCAAGTGATCCTCCTGCCTCAGCCTTCTGAATAAGTAGGACCACAGGCACGTGCTACCATGCCCAGCTAATTTTTGTTCTTATTTTTGCAGAGATGGAGTCTCCCTATATTGCCCAGGCTGGTTTCAAACTCCTGGGCTCAAGTGATTCTTCCATCTCAACCTCCCAAAATGCTGGGATTATAGGCGTGAGCCACTGCACCCAGCCCAGATTCTTTAGAAGAAGTAAAAGACAGATTGTTTTAATGTCAAATCTTTCTATCTTAAATTTTGGTTCAAGTTTAAAAAAAATTATAGCTGGGCGCAGTGGCTCACATCTGTAATCCCAGCACTTTGGGAGGCCAAGGTGGGCAGATCACAAGGTCAGGAGTTTGAGACCAGCCTGGCCAATGGTGAAACCCCGTCTCTACTAAAAAAAAAATACAAAACTTAGCCAGGCATGTGTAGTCCCAGCTACTCAGGAGGCTGAGGCAGGAGAATTGCTTGAATCCAAGAGGCGGAGGTTGTGGTGAGCCGAGATTGCACGCACCATTGCACCCCAGCCTGAGCAACAAGAGCAAAACTCCATCTGCAAAAAAAAAAATATTCTAAGCAAATGAAAGAAAATTGAGGACTGCCAGATTAAAACTTCTGACCCATTATCTTTTACCCAACTTGGTCCTGAACAACTACAACTAGTAGCTATTTCTCAAATCAAATCCACCTTCAAGGTTCAACAAACAAAAATGTGTTTACACATCTTCAAAATAATCTGACAGAAGTTCTGAAGATAATCCCCAAAAAAGGCCCAGAGACATTCTGAGCAAAGACCGCATCACTAGAATAAAGGAACACTGCACTGGTACTCAGTAAATGGTTACTCAGTAAATGAAGGAATGAAATAAACTAATAAATGGACCTTAACGAGACGATAAATTCTGAATTATTTGTTTTTTTGAAAATAAGTTATATTCTCCAAAGCATAAATTAAGACCAATGGATGGGAAATTATTCTACAAGGACCCACTTCAGCTTTCAGAGCTGTCCAAAGATGACACAACTTATCTTAGAAGCTAGGCACGGGCTGTTCGAACACTTGACAGGGATGTATAAAGGCAACATGAGAGAGAGCAGTCATGTGCAGCAGCAGCAGCAAAAAAAGCCCAATCTTTGCAGCTAGACAGATTTAGATTTTAATCCCTCCTCATCACTTTTTAGGTGAGTGACCTTATGCTAGTTATTTAACCCCACTGAGGCCAGTTTCCTGCACTAAAACATCTTGCAAGGTTTTAAGGCTTAGGATAATTTCATTTGTTCAATAAATACTTATAAGCATAGCCACTGTGCTAAATAACCTCTGGAAATCCTAAACAAGACATAGTTCCTGTCCTTAAGGAGATTAAAGTCTACTGTAAGAAAGAGGAATGTTAAAATAGACAATTATAATGCTGTACATTAAGAGTTACAACACAGGCAAATGCAAAATGCTACTGGAGGACAAAAGTATGGCACCTAACCCAGGGCTTAAGTAACTTTTAGACTGGTCAGAGGAAGCTTCTTGGGAGATTTAAAATCCTGAGAATAAAAGCCAAGATAGACAAAGCAAACTGCATGTGCAAAGGCCTGAAGCTGACAGAAAGCATTACCTTCCTGAAAGGGCTGCAGTTTGGTATAGCAACAGCCCAGAAGCAAGCAGCTAGTAAAGTTAGAAAGGGAGGCCAGGGGCCATTGTTCATGCCTATAATCCCAGCTCTGGGTGGTCAACTGAGATCAGGAGCTCGAGACCAGCCTGGCCAATATGGTGAAACCCCATCTCTACTAAAATGCAAAAATTAGCCGGGCGTGGTGGCAGACTACCATGAGAGGCTGGGGCAGGAGAATCACTTGAACCTGGGAGATAGAGGGTGCAGTAAGCCAAGATGGTGCCCCTGTACTCCAGCCTGGACAACAGAGTGAGACTCCCTCTCAAAAGAAAGAAAGGTAAACAGGGTTGGACAAAGCTAAGATACTAGAACTTTATTCTAAGGACAATAAGGAACTAGTGAGTCTCAAACATGGGACTGGCACAATCAGTCCCACGTTTAAAGTGCAATTCTAATAGTGCCAGCCCCATGTTTAAGATTCTTTAGCTCCTTACCACTGGGTACAGTGTGGAGAATCAGCTGGAGTAGGGGACAGGGTGGGAGGATGCCAGCACACTAGACCACCCACTAACGTGGAAGACAGGATGGTAAAGTTATCTGGTTACTGGAAAATGCAGCAGTGAAGACACTGAGTTCAAGATCAGCCTGGACAACAAAGCAGGACCCTGTCTCTACAAAAATTAAAAAACAAAAAATTAGCCAGGCATGGTGACACACTTGCAGTCTTAGCTATTTGGGAGGCTAAAGCAGGAAGATTTCTTGAGCCTAGGAATTTGGCGTTACAGTGAGCTATGATTCTGCCACTGCGCTTCTGCCTGGGGACACAGTGAGACCCTGTCTCTAAAATAAAAAATAAGCCGGGTATGGTGGCTCACGCCTGTAATCCCAGCACTTTGGGAGGCTACAGCAGGCAGATCACTTGAGGTCTAGGAGTTCAAGACCAGCCTGGCCAACATGGGGAAATCCCGTCTCTACTAAAAATACAAAAATTAGTCAGTCATGGTGGCATGCGCCTGTACTCCCAGCTACTCAGGAGGCTGAGGCAAGAGAATTGCTTGAACCTGAGAGGCAGAGGTTGCAGTGAGCTGAGATCACACCACTGCACTCTAGCCTAGGCAACAGAGTGCAACTCCATCTCAAAAAGACCATAAAAAAATAAAAAATAAGCCAGGCACAGTGGCTCACACCTACAATCCCAACACTCTGGGAGGCCAAGGTAGGAAGATCACTTGAACCGAAGAATTTGAGACTAGCCTGGGCAACATAGCAAAACCTCGTCACTACAATAAAAAAATTAGCTGGGTAGGCATGGTGTTACATCCCTATAGTCCCAGCTACTCAAGAAGCTGAGGCAGGAGGATCACTTGAACCCAGGAGATCAAGGTTGCATTGAGCTATGATCATACCACCGCACTCCAGCCTGGGCAACAGAGTGAGACTCCACCTCAAAACAATTAATTAATTAAAATAAAAAATAAAGAAGATTTAAAAATCAGTAAGACCCAGTGGTTAATAAAGCATGTAGAACAACAACACTGTGCTATGCCTGAGAAATAGCATGTACTCAAAAAATGGTACCTGCTACTATTATTACTGTTATTGGCAATTAGATTAGATGACCTTTGAAATCATATTCAGCCCTAAGTGTCTATGTTACCTTGAAGATGCATCTTGTTCTCAGAAAAATCCTTTCCCACAATTACCAAGCTATCTTATGCAAAATGATTCATTTTTTATTCATAGACTATACCAGAACTGCTCAACTGGGCTCCACTACAGAACAGTCATAACATGAAACGTTTATCAGGTGTTCTCACAAACAGCAGTCCATGACCAAGTATGTCTGAGTAACACTGCATAATGCATCTTCCCTCTTGAAGGGTCACAGGCACATAAGCGCCAAGGCTCTGAATAATAATTCTGCAATAAAGAAAGGCATTTCACTTTGGCCGTAATTTTGTCAAGGATCCTTTTCTCATCCCCAAAGGACACTGATTAGCACAACACAGAACTAATGTTCAGTGGAACAGCTTGGAAAATGCTGCTCTAAACCAACTTACAAATTTTAGTGGAATAAAAAGGCTACAGGCAAGTGTATTCTGACAACTTTCCAAAATGGTTAGGGTTTTATACACATTATGGAGTTTTCCTTTTTAACTTAGTACTACTGAAAATGACATTAAATACCACCATAAATAGCAATTCTTTGCCTCCTAAATGATTGCCAACCAAGCATGCTTGGCTTCTTAAAAGGCCCCAACTTTGTCATTTCATAAGGAGCAAGTTCTATACTACTTACCTTCAGGGTACAGTAATAATTTTTAAAAGTTTAAAATGACAAGGATGTCAACTGTGCAGATAATACAGACTTTATTAACCCTTTCTCTCTTCCTTTTAAAATGAACAGATCATGCCAATGTCAAAGGGATATATCTTCTTGACACTGGGCAAAGAATCTCACTTCATAGTGATCACTGGACAATTTACAGCTCTGGAGGCCAAGGGTAACAGTAATCAGGGATTGTGAAAACCTTCAGTAACTCACATATTTAAGCCAATGACATGATACAAAATATTCTATACTCTTTTTTTTTTTTTTTTTTTGAGACAGAGTTTCGCTCTTGTTACCCAGGCTGGAGTGCAATGGCACGATCTCGGCTCACCGCAACCTCCGCCTCCTGGGTTCAGGCAATTCTCTTAATATCATTTCCTATGAGTCATCTCATTCCTCTAACTGAAACACTTTTCAAGATCACTATGGTTCATACTCATGAATGTATTTAAGGATAGGACAATTATTGAATCCTATTTAATAAGGATATACTATTGACTTTAAATGAAGGCTATTCAGGCTAGGTGCTGTAATTCCAGCACTTTGGGAGGCTGAAGCAGGCGGATCACCTGAGGTCAGGAGTTCGTGACCAGCCTGGCCAACATGGTGAAACCCTGTCTCTATAAAAAATGCAAAAATTAGCCAGGTGTGGTGGCACACACTTGTAGTCCCAACTACTTGGGAAGCTGGGGTAGGAGAATTCCTTGAACCCAAAAAGCAGAGATTGCAGTAAGCCAAGATTGTGTCACTGCACTCCAGCCTGGGTGACAGAGCAAGACTCTGGTAAATAAACAAACAAATAAAGGGTATTCATTTAAATAGGACACCTTATATATAGTACCTAGGACACGGATTTTTGTTTGTTTGTATTTCTGAAGAGGGAATCCCACTCTGTCACCCAGGCTGGAGTGCAGCAGCACAATCTTGGCTCACTGCAACCTCCGCCTCCTGAGTTCAAGTGACTCTTGTGCCTCAGCCTCCCAAGTAGCTAGGACTACAGGTGCCCGCAACCATGCCTGGCTAATTTTTTATATTTTTAGTAAGCCCACCTCATCTTCCCAAAACACTGGGATTACAGGCATGAGCCACCGCGACCAGCCAGACATGGGTATTTCAATTTAAACATACTCTACTGGAAACATTCAAATGCAAAGATTAAACTCTAGTACAGCTCTCTAAACTACAAGTTTATACAATATAAAGTCCTCACTGTATAAAAGAAAGTAGTGAATTTAGAAGTAATATATCTGCAGATCTGAAAATACCAAAATGGAAAATACAACCCCAATACTGAAAATGACTACAGGTGCTGCCTCACTGCTATCAGGTACATAACTGCCAAAACAGAGAAGTGTGGGAAGGGTACAACAATTCTGCAACCTGGCAAAATGTTCTGCAGGCAGAGAGACTTTTCCTGAACCATTCCACAATGCTGTTTTCCTGCTTACTTCAAAGAAAACGTTACTCAAGTGACTACAAATCACACAAACCGAACTAACAGTCCTACCTCAAGTGATAATCACTATCATTAGAAAAAAAA